>NW_024423343.1:65471427-65618927 GCF_017311325.1 Ursus maritimus
ATTTTATTTTATTTTATTTTATTTTATTTTATTTTATTTTATTTTATTTAAAGATTTTATTTATTTATTTGACAGAGAGAGACAGCCAGCGAGAGAGGGAACACAAGCAGGGGGAGTGGGAGAGGAAGAAGCAGGCTCACAGTGGAGGAGCCTGATGTGGGGCTCGATCCCAGAAGGCCGGGATCACACCCTGAGCCGAAGGCAGACGCTTAACAACTCGCCACCCAGGCCCCTAAACAATTTTAAAATGGGAAGAAGACATTCAGTTAATAATAAAATATTTTATTTTCCTTCTTTTATTGTTATCAGTATATTTTGTTTGTCCCCTATTTTAGGCTAAATATTATACCACAAGTAGCCTCAGATTTTGCATTCTGTGTAACTTCTCTGGCATCGTTTCCGTATTTTCACCAGAAAAGTGAAAAACTCTTATGACCCTTCACTCTGAGCTAGTATTGTGACTGGCTCATCTATTAATGTTTACATTTGAATTAATATTTAGATCTGCAGCATGTAATACCACGGCAGAGTACACTTTTACCTACACATCTTGCTCTATGTAATTATAGCAACATAAGCAAATCTAAATGGTCAGGGACAGACACTCTTCATTCGATCAGAAAGCACTCTGTCTGACGTGCCCAGGTAACTTTGAGTTATCCAGTTAATTTCTTAAATACTTCCTTTCACTTTGTAATTTAGCTTTGGATTCCTACTGAACAAAAATTTTTTAAATATTTTATTTATTTACTTAACAGAAAAAGAGAAAGAGAGCACAAGGCAGAGGGAGAGGGAGAAGCAGACTTCCCACTGAGCAGGGAGCCCAAAGCAGGACTCGATCCCAGGACCCTGGGATCATGACAAGCTGAAGGCACATGCTTAACTGACTGAGCCACTCAGGTGGCCCCTCCACTGAACAAAATTTATCGTCAATAAGGAGACAATAAAGCGACTTAAAAGGACCTCCCTTTCTATGCGCTATTGTACATTCAATCAGACACGAGAGGAATGTCAGGAACTCTTCAGAGCTTGGCTTGTTCACTTGGCTTCTCAGTCTTGCAGTGTGTTCCCTTTATTTCTTGTCTCCTCACACACAGAAGCAGGTAAGGCACTTTTTATCTGGGCATAATGCCAGCTCTCCTTTCAACTGCTTCAGAATAAGCTGGCCGTCTCTAAACCATGGCCCTTGGTGGGACAGAAGCTGAGCCTATAGGAATCCCTCTCCTACGGGGCCCTGAGCATGAGCTCCTCCATCCTGGCTCTTCCCAGACTGTGGTCGTTGATCTTGTCAGCCTAATGCTCTGCTCGGAATTGTCTTCAGGATGTCATTTTCCACTGACTGCAAGGAGCTTACATGCTGTTACTTATTTGGCAATAGGTCGTAAGCACATTTTGCCTGTCAAGCATATGTATGATCAAAAGGTGCGCCCCTGCTCATATACGTTCATGCTGTAAATCTGCTTTCTGGCCTTCGCGCTGATCTCATCAGGAGTAAACCCGGAGCAGCACCTCCAGACAGTTAGATTGAGATTGTAACCCTGTGTGGCGTCTTGGCCTTTGCTTTGGTGCCGGGCGTCTGCACCGCCTCAGCAGATGGAAATAGACAGTTATGGAGACCAACAAGATCCCCTTTTGCAAGATGTCCAGAAATTGCCTACTTGAAATATTAAAAAGGGGTATTTTCATTGGCCTGGTATGAATCATTTTGTTGTTGCTGTTATTTCTTTCTTTCTTGGTATCTGTTTAAAAAAGAAAAAAAGAAAAAAAGAAAAAGAGGATTCTTACTGAAGGGAAACTATTGTTAGTTTTGGACAAACCTCTTCAAAGTGGCACCTGGGCCTGATGTCTGCTCTTGTATGGTGTGTCCTCAGCAGTTGCGACATGGGCATCAGTGGTACCGTGGATGAGAATCTTTAGCTTTATGGGATGGCTTTGAACTGTGTCAGCTTAGTTGAGCTGAAACTTTGTTTCCCAGAACTGCCTTTCGAAAGATGATGGTATCTTCAGATAGTCACAGGAGAACTCTGTGCCAGATCTGGAAGCTAGAAGGAAGGGCATGACCATTGCCGCACTCGGACATGTGAGCAGACACTGGGGCATACTGTCCCCACCTGCTGACTCCCGTCCTGGCATGGGGCAGTAGCTGCGCTGGCCACTCCTCCAGCTCCCCCAGAACCTGGTATTTTGCTTCTCTGAATCCTGGACCTTGTGGTGAGCAGCTGCAAGGTTGCAGAGCGCCCGCTTCTCCTGGAGGTCACCTGCGTCATCGAGTTGGAGGCAGTGAGAGCCAGATGTGAGTTCCAATTTGTCCTTGCTCTTCACCACTTCCTGTCCATCATTAATTCCCACCTGTCTGCCTCTCCGATATCAGGTCCAGCACCAGATGCAGAAGGAAGAGTCTTCCATAGATGGCTTAACGTGCTTCCAAAGTGCATACAATTCCATCTCTATAACAAATCCTTTAGTCTGTTTTACTCATAGTGTTTCCATGTTTCTGGATAGTCAGTAACTGATGCATGTGGTTAAGAGCTCCTTTGTCATCCATTCTATGCCTAAGAACCAGAAGGGCAAACATTTTCCTCTTTCCCATCCAATGGATGAACATGTGACTTTTTTTCTCCTCAATTGGGAAGATAAGATTTTAATCCGTAGAGTTCTTGTCCCTCCTGCACTCTTGTGCTTCTGGTTAAGTAGAGACAGTAACTATTAGTCCCTTGGTGAATAAAATGCCAAACCACACCGACACCCACTTTGCACTCCCTATTAAAATTTTACAGGTCAAAAATCCAAAACCCACTTAATAAAAATTGTTCTTCATCATAAGTGACAGGAGAGAACAGGTCAATCTATGGAATAATGGAGCAGTAATTAGAAACTTTGTAGTTGATAAAGTGTGACTGCTAATCAATGTTTGGCTAATTAATCAATATTTTAATCATTAGACCTTTTAAATTTGTTTTAGAGGCATTTCCCCTAATTCCCCTGATCCCATTGCTTCCAATGCTTCTATTATCACTATTAAAGAACAAAGCAAGGATTTGTCTGTTCAGTGTCCAGCATCTCTAAAGACTTTGAGAGTAATGCGCCTCATGTACGTAGAGATATCCAAGAATGCCCAGATGTAGGTGATTAAACAAGAAAGGTATAAAGTCACCACATTATCATGGAACATTTGCTTAATGGCAAAAGTTATGATTTAGAACATCACATTAAAACCATCATAAACTTTCCTTCTCAAAGGGTGTCTGGGAAATTGTGTGCCTTTCCTTGCTGTTAGGATTGGATGGTGTTGCATAGCTTACTGTCTCCTAGCCGGAGTCCATATTTGCTTTCATGCTGTGTCATAAACTTCCGTTGGCAAACACGTCCTCATTTCTTCTCCTTTCCTTCACCTTCCTCCTTCTTTTCCTCCTCCTTCCTCTTTCAACCTGCACCTCCTCTTATCTGTCAACCCTCTCCTCTATACCTTTTCATACCCAACACACCACCACAGGAACAATCACATTTCAGATTTATAAGAACACTGGAAACAAGAACAACATGCATGACTCCTCCTTGCTATTTGACGGGAAACTCAGTGTCAGTGAGGTTTAGAAAAAGTTAAGAGATGTGACCAAAGGACACAAAGACTAAAATAGAACCCAGGTCATTTATGTGTTCCTTTTCTGTCTTCAGTGTTCTTCTTAAAATTGACTTAGAAATTGAACTTGGACAAGAGACCTTTCCCAACAAGTTAGACAGATAAAATCTCTCATTTCCCTGCAGTCTTTGTGCAGCCGCTACCATTTCCCATAATACTCACTCTAAATCAATGTCACAGCAAATAAAGACATAAGTAAAGAAAGTAATAAGAAGTACTTCTGTATGTGCCTTTAAGACTTCCTTAGGAAAATGTCATAGGGACATCACAGCAGCTCAGGCTGGGCACCTGTGAGAATATGGGCTGACGGTGCTGCCGGTCTTCCCAGATGACATTGTACACTGTGTTAGATCGTGGCCGTGACTGACATGAACAGAGCAGGGAATCACTGGGGCTGTACAGGCCTCAGAGACTCTGCAACACTAAATATTAAACACTGCACCATCCAAAACAGGATGATGACATTCTCCCTAGACTCAAGTACGTTCGATATCCTAATTATCCTGGAAATTCAGGGCATTTTTGTAAATTACTATGGGCATCAATGGCAAACACATTTAAATACTTGAGAATCAGTATAACTGCTTAGCTCTGGAATTTTGGTAAAAATGTGTGAGAGTCAGTAAAGCTATTTCTTCACACATTCCGTTCTCCCCTCTTTCCAGGCACACGGTGAGTGCTACCCGCCGCCTTTGAAGCAGGTGCAATCATCAATTTGCTTAGGCCAGAAGTGACATATGTCTCTTCCGGGAGAAGAATTAAACACTGGAAGGTGATTTCCCATCTTCCCTTACCTCTGTTGAAGAGATCGTGGAAGGTGACCTCTCGTCAGTCTGGGTACCTGCATGACTACAGGGGCGAAAGGACCCCTGCAGACTTGACACTGGATGTGGGCGGGCGTGTAGCATCATGGAGCAGCGTCTCCGTTGTGCTCAGCCTATCCGACTGATGAGGTGTGTTTTGGAAAGGTTGTGGGGTGTTTAACATTGCCCTGTGGAAAGTTCTTTCTTTTGCATCCCTTGGAATGACAGCCCTCTGCAGTGTCATGAGAATGGTACATTCTTCTCACATATGGGTATGACACAAACCAGGGAGCTTGATCTTATGTGTGGCTTTGGGCAACCAATCTCATTATTTATGACAATACCTCACAGGATCTATTTCATGTCAGGACCATAGTTTTTACTGAACCATTTTAACTCCTCCCTCTTATTTTAGCCACAAACTCTCATTCTCTTTTACTTTGCTTCTTATTACCCAGAGTTCAGTATAGCTGTCTATCTATCACTGGTGAAGAAAATTCACGGAGGCAGTTATAAAATTCATACAGTTATATCGGGATTTATTTTCATTTTCTGAGTGAGAATTAACTGCCATTTTCAGGGGGAAAAATCTCATAAACACATCTTTATAATAAATTTTCTTTCTATTACCTATAAAAAAGCAAAAACACTATGTTCCAGAACAAAGGCTTGAGACGACATTTAGTGTTCATATTTTTATCATTTGGCGCTAGCGTGTAGGTCTTAAATCAATTAGTTAGCATTATATTTTTGGCAGTCTTTGCTGAATGAGATCTTGTGACACAGAAGGCCAGGAGTTCTGGAGGTAAGCCATTAAGATCCTGAACCATCAGACAGTAACAGATTTTGGGTTTTAGGGGTCAAAAAATAACACCACCGTTCCCAACCTGAGATCAGAACCAATTTACAGAGTATGATACAGGAGTCAGTCAGTTAGAGATCAAAATGTCAGCTTTATTACTGATAAAAGCAATAGTGAAGGACATAGCTTAGATAAGTCCTAATAGGCTTGCTGAGGCTTCTCTGAATTAAATGCACCCTCTTCCCGTGACTACCAAACAGACAACAAACAAAAACCCGGCCATCCGCGTGGTACCTGCACCGCCCGTTGGACCAACTCTATCGTGACTGACGGCAGGTGCGAATCCACCTTCTGTAGGCTCTTGGATTCCAGAGAAAAGTAAAGGGACAGATTACAGTAAGCATGTCCAGTTTATACTACAAACCAAACAAGTCACTCTTCTTCTCTGAGGAAGGGCAATGTTAGGCGTGGTGAGTGGACCTTACTCTCAGGCAGAGTTTCTCAACCTCAGCTCTGTTGAATTTTATTTTATTTTATTTTATTTTATTTTATTTTATTTTATTTTATTTAAAGATTTTATTTATTTATTTGACAGAGAGAGACAGCCAGCGAGAGAGGGAACACAAGCAGGGGGAGTGGGAGAGGAAGAAGCAGGCTCACAGTGGAGGAGCCTGATGTGGGGCTCGATCCCAGAAGGCCGGGATCACACCCTGAGCCGAAGGCAGACGCTTAACAACTGCGCCACCCAGGCGCCCCTAAAACCCAATTTTAAAATGGGAAGAAGACATTCAGTTAATAATAAAATATTTTATTTTCCTTCTTTTATTGTTATCAGTATATTTTGTTTGTCCCCTATTTTAGGCTAAATATTATACCACAAGTAGCCTCAGATTTTGCATTCTGTGTAACTTCTCTGGCATCGTTTCCGTATTTTCACCAGAAAAGTGAAAAACTCTTATGACCCTTCACTCTGAGCTAGTATTGTGACTGGCTCATCTATTAATGTTTACATTTGAATTAATATTTAGATCTGCAGCATGTAATACCACGGCAGAGTACACTTTTACCTACACATCTTGCTCTATGTAATTATAGCAACATAAGCAAATCTAAATGGTCAGGGACAGACACTCTTCATTCACGATCAGAAAGCACTCTGTCTGACGTGCCCAGGTAACTTTGAGTTATCCAGTTAATTTCTTAAATACTTCCTTTCACTTTGTAATTTAGCTTTGGATTCCTACTGAACAAAAATTTTTTTAAATATTTTATTTATTTACTTAACAGAAAAAGAGAAAGAGAGCACAAGGCAGAGGGAGAGGGAGAAGCAGACTTCCCACTGAGCAGGGAGCCCAAAGCAGGACTCGATCCCAGGACCCTGGGATCATGACCCAAGCTGAAGGCACATGCTTAACTGACTGAGCCACTCAGGTGGCCCCTCCCACTGAACAAAATTTATCGTCTAAATTACGGGAGAACAATAAAGCCACTGATAGCAAAAGGACCTCCCTTTCTATGCGCTATTGTACATTCAGATCCAGACACGAGAGGAATGTCAGGAACTCTTCAGAGCTTGGCTTGTTCACTTGGCTTCTCAGTCTTGCAGTGTGTTCCCTTTATTTCTTGTCTCCTCACACACAGAAGCAGGTAAGGCACTTTTTATCTGGGCATAATGCCAGCTCTCCTTTCAACTGCTTCAGAATAAGCTGGCCGTCTCTAAACCATGGCCCCTTGGTGGGACCCAGAAGCTGAGCCTATAGGAATCCCTCTCCTACGGGGCCCTGAGCATGAGCTCCTCCATCCTGGCTCTTCCCAGACTGTGGTCGTTGATCTTGTCAGCCTAATGCTCTGCTCGGAATTGTCTTCAGGATGTCATTTTCCACTGACTGCAAGGAGCTTACATGCTGTTACTTATTTGGCAATAAGGTCGTAAGCACATTTTGCCTGTCAAGCATATGTATGATCAAAAAGGTGCGCCCCCTGCTCATATACGTTCATGCTGTAAATCTGCTTTCTGGCCTTCGCGCTGATCTCATCAGGAGTAAACCCGGAGCAGCACCTCCAGACAGTTAGATTGAGATTGTAACCCTGTGTGGCGTCTTGGCCTTTGCTTTGGTGTGCCGGGGCGTCTGCACCGCCTCAGCAGATGGAAATAGACAGTTATGGAGACCAACAAGATCCCCTTTTGCAAGATGTCCAGAAATTGCCTACTTGAAATATTAAAAAGGGGTATTTTCATTGGCCTGGTATGAATCATTTTGTTGTTGCTGTTATTTCTTTCTTTCTTGGTATCTGTTTAAAAAAGAAAAAAAGAAAAAAGAAAAAAGAGGATTCTTACTGAAAGGGAAACTATTGTTAGTTTTGGGACAAACCTCTTCAAAGTGGCACCTGGGCCCTGATGTCTGCTCTTGTATGGTGTGTCCTCAGCAGTTGCGACATGGGCATCAGTGGTACCGTGGATGAGAATCTTTAGCTTTATGGGATGGCTTTGAACTGTGTCAGCTTAGTTGAGCTGAAACTTTGTTTCCCAGAACTGCCTTTCGAAAGATGATGGTATCTTCAGATAGTCACAGGAGAACTCTGTGTGCCAGATCTGGAAGCTAGAAGGAAGGGCATGACCATTGCCGCACTCGGACATGTGAGCAGACACTGGGGCATACTGTCCCCACCTGCTGACTCCCCGTCCTGGCATGGGGCAGTAGCTGCGCTGGCCACTCCTCCAGCTCCCCCAGAACCTGGTATTTTGCTTCTCTGAATCCTGGACCTTGTGGTGAGCAGCTGCAAGGTGCAGAGCGCCAGCTTCTCCTGGAGGTCACCTGCGTCATCGAAGTTGGAGGCAGTGAGAGCCAGATGTGAGTTCCAATTTGTCCTTGCTCTTCACCACTTCCTGTCCATCATTAATTCCCACCTGTCTGCCTCTCCGATATCAGGTCCAGCACCAGATGCAGAAGGAAGAGTCTTCCATAGATGGCTTAACGTGCTTCCAAAGTGCATACAATTCCATCTCTATAACAAATCCTTTAGTCTGTTTTACTCATAGTGTTTCCATGTTTCTGGATAGTCAGTAACTGATGCATGTGGTTAAGAGCTCCTTTGTCATCCATTCTATGCCTAAGAACCAGAAGGGCAAACATTTTCCTCTTTCCCCATCCAATGGATGAACATGTGACTTTTTTTTTCTCCTCAATTGGGAAGATAAGATTTTAATCCGTAAGAGTTCTTGTCCCTCCTGCACTCTTGTGCTTCTGGTTAAGTAGAGACAGTAACTATTAGTCCCTTGGTGAATAAAATGCCAAACCACACACGACACCCACTTTGCACTCCCTATTAAAATTTTACAGGTCAAAAATCCAAAACCCACTTAATAAAAATTGTTCTTCATCATAAGTGACAGGAGAGAACAGGTCAATCTATGGAATAATGGAGCAGTAATTAGAAACTTTGTAGTTGATAAAGTGTGACTGCTAATCAATGTTTGGCTAATTAATCAATATTTTAATCATTAGACCTTTTAAATTTGTTTTAATGAGCATTTCCCCTAATTCCCCTGATCCCATTGCTTCCAATGCTTCTATTATCACTATTAAAGAACAAAGCAAGGATTTGTCTGTTCAGTGTCCAGCATCTCTAAAGACTTTGTAGAGTAATGCGCCTCATGTACGTAGAGATATCCAAGAATGCCCAGATGTAGGTGATTAAACAAGAAAGGTATAAAGTCACCACATTATCATGGAACATTTGCTTAATGGCAAAAAGTTATGATTTAGAACATCACATTAAAACCATCATAAACTTTCCCTTCTCAAAGGGTGTCTGGGAAATTGTGTGCCTTTCCTTGCTGTTAGGATTGGATGGTGTTCGTGAAAGCTTACTGTCTCCTAGCCCGGAGTCCATATTTGCTTTCATGCTGTGTCATAAACTTCCGTTGGCAAACACGTCCTCATTTCTTCTCCTTTCCTTCACCTTCCTCCTTCTTTTCCTCCTCCTTCCTCTTTCAACCTGCACCTCCTCTTATCTGTCAACCCTCTCTCCTCTATACCTTTTCATACCCAACACACCACCACAGGAACAATCACATTTCAGATTTATAAGAACACTGGAAACAAGAACAACATGCATGACTCCTCCTTGCTATTTGACGGGAAACTCAGTGTCAGTGAGGTTTAGAAAAGTTAAGAGATGTGACCAAAGGACACAAAGACTAAAATAGAACCCAGGTCATTTATGTGTTCCTTTTCTGTCTTCAGTGTTCTTCTTAAAATTGACTTAGAAATTGAACTTGGACAAGAGACCTTTCCCAACAAGTTAGACAGATAAAATCTCTCATTTCCCTGCAGTCTTTGTGCAGCCGCTACCATTTCCCATAATACTCACTCTAAATCAATGTCACAGCAAATAAAGACATAAGTAAAGAAAGTAATAAGAAGTACTTCTGTATGTGCCTTTAAGACTTCCTTAGGAAAATGTCATAGGGACATCACAGCAGCTCAGGCTGGGCACCTGTGAGAATATGGGCTGACGGTGCTGCCGGTCTTCCCAGATGACATTGTACACTGTGTTAGTACGTGGCCGTGACTGACATGAACAGAGCAGGGGAATCACTGGGGCTGTACAGGCCTCAGAGACTCTGCAACACTAAATATTAAACACTGCACCATCCAAAAACAGGATGATGACATTCTCCCTAGACTCAAGTACGTTTCGATATCCTAATTATCCTGGAAATTCAGGGCATTTTTGTAAATTACTATGGGCATCAATGGCAAACACATTTAAATACTTGAGAATCAGTATAACTGCTTAGCTCTGGAATTTTGGTAAAAATGTGTGAGAGTCAGTAAAGCTATTTCTTCACACATTCCGTTCTCCCCTCTTTCCAGGCACACGGTAGCATTATGCTACCCGCCGCCTTTGAAGCAGGTGCAATCATCAATTTGCTTAGGCCAGAAGTGACATATGTCTCTTCCGGGGAGAAGAATTAAACACTGGAAGGTGATTTCCCATCTTCCCTTACCTCTGTTGAAGAGATCGTGGAAGGTGACCTCTCTGTCAGTCTGGGTACCTGCATGACTACAGGGGCCGAAAGGACCCCTGCAGACTTGACACTGGATGTGGGCCGGGCGTGTAGCATCATGGAACGCGTCTCCGTTGTGCTCAGCCTATCCGACTGATGAGGTGTGTTTTGGAAAGGTTGTGGGGTGTTTAACATTGCCCTGTGGAAAGTTCTTTCTTTTTGCATCCCTTGGAATGACAGCCCTCTGCAGTGTCATGAGAATGGTACATTCTTCTCACATATGGGTATGACACAAACCAGGGAGCTTGATCTTATGTGTGGCTTTGGGCAACCAATCTCATTATTTATGACAATACCTCACAGGATCTATTTCATGTCAGGACCATAGTTTTTACTGAACCATTTTAACTCCTCCCTCTTATTTTAGCCACAAACTCTCATTCTCTTTTACTTTGCTTCTTATTACCCAGAGTTCAGTATAGCTGATCTATCTATCACTGGTGAAGAAAATTCACGGAGGCAGTTATAAAATTCATACAGTTATATCGGGATTTATTTTCATTTTCTGAGTGAGGAATTAACTGCCATTTTCAGGGGGAAAAATCTCATAAACACATCTTTATAATAAATTTTTCTTTCTATTACCTATAAAAAAAGCAAAAACACTATGTTCCAGAACAAAGGCTTGAGACTGACATTTAGTGTTCATATTTTTATCATTTTGGCGCTAGCGTGTAGGTCTTAAATCAATTAGTTAGCATTATATTTTGGCAGTCTTTGCTGAATGAGATCTTGTGACACAGAAGGCCAGGAGTTCTGGAGGTAAGCCATTAAGATCCTGAACCATCAGACAGTAACAGATTTTGGGTTTTAGGGGGTCAAAAAATAACACCACCGTTCCCAACCTGAGATCAGAACCAATTTACAGAGTATGATACAGGAGTCAGTCAGTTAGAGATCAAAATGTCAGCTTTATTACTGATAAAAGCAATAGTGAAGGACATAGCTTAGATAAGTCCTAATAGGCTTGCTGAGGCTTCTCTGAATTAAAGTCACCCCTCTTCCCGTGACTACCAAACAGACAACAAACAAAACCCGGCCATCCGCAGTGGTACCTGCACCGCCCGTTGGACCAACTCTATCACGTGACTGACGGCAGGTGCGAATCCACCTTCTGTAGGCTCTTGGATTCCAGAGAGAAAAGTAAAGGGACAGATTACAGTAAGCATGTCCAGTTTATACTTACAAACCAAACAAGTCACTCTTCTTCTCTGAGGAAGGGCAATGTTAGGCGTGGTGAGTGGACCTTACTCTCAGGCAGAGTTTCTCAACCTCAGCTCTGTTGACATTTTGGGCAGAGTCATTCTTTGTTGTAGGGGGCTGTCCCGCACATAGTCGGATCTACCCGGTAGATAGCAGGAGCGCCCCCATCAGTTGTGACAACCCGAAGTATATCCAAATATTACCAAATGTTTGCCGCGGGGGTGGAAGTATAAAATTGCTCCTGATTAAGAACCACCCACTAGGAAATGTGAGGAAAAAGCAGGAAGTATTCCCCATTAAAAACTAGCACTTCAGTGAAATAGACCACTAGATTTTAAATTCTCGGACTACTTCTTTGAAAAGGAAAGCCTAGTAAAATGCCTTTCAAATTGGCAGTGACACAGTGAATTCTAACTAATGATAACTCAGGCTTTATCAGAAGAGAAGTCAATGTTTTGTTGAGAAGAGGAAAAATTATTATTTCTGCTGATCAGAAAACACAAATATTCATATAAATGTTATTAATAAGAATTAGCAGGAGATAAAGACAAAAAGAAAAAAAAGCAAAAGGGAAGAATATGACCAAATTAATCCCCCTGATATTTACATATTCCCTAGTTAAACAGAAGTCTTCTAGATGTTCGAGGGGATTATAAAATATACCTAAATATGTCATCTAAACTCTGTCTTCCCTGTCATGAAAAATATGGAGATTATGACACACACCGTAGAAGTTCAATGTCAATATTATGCAGCATGTGATTCAGTGCAATTCAGGCCTCTTCTTCTGCCTTTCAGAATCTACCTTGTAGCTCCTTGAAGTGAAGAAAGCCCTGGCTTTGTTTCTGTTCTCAGTCTGCAGGCCTGATGCTCCCTCCATCAGAGGTCTTTCGTCTGGAGTAGGTGACTTTCTTACATCCAAATAAATCCATTTTCCATGTAGCTACAGCTGCCGTGTAGTAAACTATCAGAAAAGAAAAGAATTCCATCAGCACTTGACTTTGGCTAGCCAAGGGTATGGGACAAGATAAGAAACTCAGAGTAAGACCAGCAAGTGTGCCCAGTGATGGGGGTGTGGGCTAGGCATGGTCACGGGGCCAGAAGCAAAAGTCATTTAAAGATCAAAGTGAAGCCTTGGTCAGAAAATGCTTGGGAAAAATTAAGGAGACACAAATAGTTAACCTCTTGCACCTGTTTGATGTCAGAGAGTCCTTCCAGGATCTGATAAACGCTACATACTCCGTTCCCAAAGAAATGCATATATATGCACACACAGAAATGCGCAGTCAGGCTTTTCCTGAGTTCCAGTAAGTAGCCACCTTCTAGAATAAGGTAAGGCTGTTGGACAAAAGTCTGGGTAGCCAGGGTAACTAACTGAACAAAAGAATTCTTCTCAATTGCAACATATGAAATAATGTCTTAAATAAAACAGCATCAGAGTAGACAGTGTGGGCAGTTATATAGATAATTTAGACCCAGAAACATTTTTGAAGAAAAAAATGTTTGACTCTTTGATTATATATATTTTTTAATTTTTATTATGTTATGTTAGTCACCATACAGTACATCATTAGTTTTTGATGTAATGTTCCATGATTCATTGTTTGCGCATAACACCCAGTGCTCCATGCAATACGTGCCCTCCTTAATACCCATCACTGGGCTAGCCCAGTCCCCCACCCCCCTCCCCTCTGAAACCCTCAGTTTGTTTCCCAGACCCTTTGATTATATATTTTTATGGATCAGATTCACGCATCTTCAACTTATATTGCTCCTTTATCATTTTATACCATGTCACTGATACCTTAATTACAAAATTTTAGAATCTGATATATAAGAGAGAAGAGATTTGCTAGGCCATATAGAAATTTAACATATGGTTTAAAAATATTTTTAACACAGATCTCCTTTGTGTTCTTAGAACATAAGTCATATTGCCTGTTTGTTGTAACACGTGTGTGTTTAAGTTACTTTAGACATTCTACCTTGACTTTTTATTTTTAAAAATTCTATTCAGTTTTCCCTAGTTCTGGATATAAATGTCATGATTACATTACTCTTTACCTTTGGTGTTGCTGATGCAAAACATATAGGAAACTATAAATTATCTTCCTAAACCTATGCTTGTTCTCTCTTCAACACAATCTCAACTTAGCCCTATGGCAAGCTATAATACGAGTTAACATATTTCGAGTGTCTACTGTATGCCAGGCATATTCTAAGTACCTTATATAAATTATCTCATTTAATTCTCAAGAAATACTATGAATTATTATCTCCATTCCCCCAAATAAAAAATCTGAGGCCTAAAAGGTTAAATAACTTTGATCATCACTGCTAAAAGCAACAGAGCAGGAATGCAAACAGACCTTTGATTCTCGACCCAAGGGTTTCCAACACCACCACTACACTACCCATATGACATTAGAAAAGGTACAATTCTTTAATTTTTTAGTTGTCTTCTTCATAGACATTATTTTAATTTCTAAAACAGTTCTGTTTCCCTACATCTTTCCAGTTTGTGTGTTCTATATGTAATTTAGAAACGATGTTAATTTTCATATCTCTTGAGTTGATTAAAGGAAAGATGGCTGATTTCACACTGCAGGGCATAAGGGCAGGGATGCACAATCCCAAAAGAGAGTTGGTTGGCCTTTCTGCTGTTCTGTTGTATTTTAAGCACTTAGAAAATTTTGCTTAACTTGTACTTGAAGCTTGTTTCATCTACTTCCAATTTTTTTCTTCCTATGGGTCTGAAAAAATAATCTACTATAAAATACTTTTTTTTTAAAGATTTTTTTACTTATTTATATGACAGAGAGAAAGCCAGCGAGAGAGGGAACACAAGCAGGGGGAGTGGGAGAGGAAGAAGCAGGCTCCCAGCGGAGGAGCCTGATGTGGGACTCGATTCTGGAATGCCAGGATCACGCCCTGAGCCAAAGGCAGCCAACTAACAACTACACTACCCAGGCGCCCCTATAAAATACTTTTTAATTTGATGCCTTAATTTTTCTCTTTCTTAAATTTTCTTCTCATAAAAGAAAGAAACTTAGTCAAGTGAAGAGAGTGCTTTAAGGGGGTTCAGAAGGCTGAGATTTCATTCCTGACTCTGCTACTGACCTGTTATATGCCCTTGGGTTTAACCTCACTGCACCGGACTTAGTGAAGAGGTGTTTCAGCTTCTCTGCTAACATGCACTCAATGGGCCAGATCCTTCAAATGAGCCAATTGCACTTGGGGATTAAGTTAAGCCATTTGGAGGGGCATTAACCCTTTCTGGTCAATGAATTTTTTATGCATGAGGAGAATAACTTACTAAACAGCACCTACTGTCCTTCATTACGCACTCCTTCTCTCCCAGTTGCCTGACTTACACAGGAAGTATCACACTCAGTAACTAAGCAATAGTTGAGAGAAGTGCTGAGCAGTGGGAAAAAGGAATAGCAACTAAATGAAACGACCCTCAACAAACAGGTGCACAAACTGTAGAAATCAATGACATGAAAATGGACTGCTTTCTCCTCCTCATTGAATTCAGCAGTTGCCTGTTTGTGTCTTCTCCCCTTTGCTGGCCGCAGCATTCCAGGGGTAAACGTGTCACGGACCAGCCCTGCATGGCCACTGCGCTTCCTGAGAAACGGCCTGTTCATTAAGTTCCGGATGGCATCCATTGCCCTCTGGATCAGAGATAAACTCCTGATTGTTGCCTCCAGAGCTCTCCATTAGCAGGACTCACTCACGTATTCGTTCTAACCTGGAGCCTGTCAATGACATTCTCTCCAGAGCGGAATCACAGTGAGATCTTCCATTGCCGCCCCCAGTCTTTCTCCTGAGACTCTCCAGACACATATCCTGCCTCCTATCTTGCAGGTTCACCTTGCTCCCCCCTTTCACACGAAGCCCAAGGCTTGCCTCCTCCAAAGCTCCCCACTGTCAGTTCTCCGGGGAAAATCCACAATGAAGCCAGGGCTCTTGAAAGTGTAAATGTATTTTCCTTTATTGTGGAGGTGGGGTAGTGATTCTATTACATTTGTATGCTTCTTGAGTCCTATGATCCTTTTATTAAATTGATAATTTAGGTGTCCAGTCTGTGGTCAGGAAACTTGTTGATAGGCTGAAGTGAAAAAGAGAGAAGACTAAATTTCACAATCTGGGGACACAGCAAGGCCCTTATATAGTGTCACAGATATTGTGAACATCCTTTTTCAGTTTGGATTGTGGAATTGTATTTACATATCTATTCACATATTATGTGTGGGTCCTTATCACAAAATAAGAAGAAAAATCTCTCTAAATAAAAGCAAATGAATTAGAAAGAGGAAATTACTCTGTTTTGTTTTTCTGTTAAACAATTCATTTGAAATCTGGAACTGAGAGCTGTGGGTTAAGAACAAACAGATGTTTAATAATTTCTGATTCTACTTTATTATAGATCAAACTTGAATAAATATACCCAGTCGTGTGACCTTGAACAAATTACCCAATCTCTTTGAGCCTTTGTTTCTTCAGCGTAATACAGGGATAATGTCACTTAACTCTATGGTTGAATGAAAATAAGATAAAGTAAATCATATAACACTATGCCTGGCACATAGTATGAACTGAAAAAAAAAAACAAACAAACAACAACAAAAAACCATGTTCTGTGGCTCTCTCCCTTCTCTGTCTTTCTAGTTTCTACATGTGCTCTCACACTTATAACTTTTGAATATTGCTGAGAAGGGTAATAAGTTTGGAAAAATAGAATGGAAACAAATACAGAAAAAATAAAATTAAACCTTCACGAGTGATTAAATAAGTCACTTTAAATGGTAACAAATGGAAGTTTTAATTTAAAATGGATCCTCTGGCTGACTGTGTAGATGTAGCCCCTAAAATATCTAAGCAGATATAAGAAAATTAGAAAACTCATAACAAACCTTAAAGCTATAGCTGATTGTCATCTTGGTGCCCGAATCTGAGAGAAATGTCCCATAACATTAAGGCTGGTGAAACTGTACCAAAACAAATGATTGATAGTCTTTTCTTGGTATAATTTAGAAAAGTAACAGTCCTGTTTTCTTGGAAGTTGTCAGGAACACCTTTCATCTCTCTCCTTAGACTCTATTTCTTGGTTCAGAAATACAAGGTCAGTGCCAACCAAAACAACTATAAAGGTGCTTTTTTTTTTTTTTTTTTTTTTTTTAAGCAGCTAGAGTTCTGGTGCACTGTATCCTGGCAGCTGTAAGATCTAGAATAAAATGTTAGGAAGAGAAAAAAATGGATATACAGCTAGACTGGGCCTTGGAACATAATATATACTAAGATTGTAACTTAATATGTGCTCCATCTGTACAGAAGGTTGGCCAACAAGAGTTTAGGAGTTTATGTCTGGTCACTATAATCTCCACTAACTGAATATATTGCAGCTGGTGGAAGTTGTGATGAACTTTGTGCACTTCAAAGCACTGACCATATCCAGATGTGAGAAAGGGAGAGCATTTGAATCTGTTAGACTTGGGGAAAAGTGTAATACATACAACCCAGTGTCTTATGATAAACACCGGGTTTGGGTAGATCACTGTTCCATTGAGGATGAATAAAGAGAAAATGACAGGTTAAGGGGGAAAGAGGAGAGGAGTTGGAAGGCCACAAGGCCATGCAGATCCAGGGTGAATCCTAAAAAAATTTTACATATCCACAAGATAATTTTATAGAACTGTTTGACATCTTTAATTAAGGTCACAGCACCCACTGCCCTCAGGATTAAAGATGAACTCCATAACATTGTTATTAAAGCTCTCCATTGGTAGAAACTCACTAACGAAGCAACAATTGTAAAACCCCTTTATTAACTATGAACCAACATCTATAAGAAAAGGAGAGGATGAGATGAAATCACAGTGGAATGAAATGAAAAGGGATTGGATATCATAGGAACATATAATAATGCTGGAAAATACCTAGCTAGGTTAGGCCATAGAAATTCATTTTGTAATCTACACAGATGATTAATTTTCAGATGGTGGTTTTATTCATTCATTCATTAACCAAATATTAATTGAGTGCTTCCTCTGCCAGAGACTTGCAAGCAGCGAACAGGATATAGCAATAAACAACAGAGTTTAGGTCTCTAATCTTAAAGTTAATTTGAAGATTAATCCCTAATCTTACATGGCAATGAGTAATTCAGACAAAAATTCAAAAAAGAGTTAATAATGAAAAGTACTAGGAGAATTCAAGTAAATTGTATAATGGAAAGTAAATTAGTAACCACTCTGAACATTGAGTGCCTAAGGGAGATCTCTCTGAGAGAATAATGTAAAACTGAGGCCCAAATGGCAAAAAGCTGGTCTTTAAGAGGGAAAGGGGGAAAATTCTAAGAGAAGAATATTTTAGTGCCTGAATGCTTTTGGTACAAACAAGCTTGGTGTGTTCAAGGAATGAAGAGAAGACTAGTATGGCTGAATCCTAGTGGACGAAGAGATTGTGTTAAAACAATTATCATATGGTTTCACTCATTTATGGAACATAAGTAGGAAGATCGGTAGAAGAAGAAAGGGAAGAAGGAAGGGGGGGGTAAACAGAAGGGGGAATGAACCATGAGAGATTATGGACTCTGGGAAACAAACTGAGGGCTTGGGGGGGGGGGGGGATCAGGATAGGCCAGTGATGGGTATTAAGGAGGGCACATATTGCATGGAGCACTGGGTGTTATACGCAAGTAATGCATCATGGAACTTTACATCAAAAACTTGGGATGTACTGTATGGTGACTAACATAACATAATAAAAAATTATTATAAAAATATAATTGGAGCTGAAGTCAGAAACATGCTGAGCTTTGTAAGTCAGATAAAGTAGCTGGGATACTATTCTAAATGTGCTGGAAGACATTGGAGGTCTTATTGAGTGAGTTGATCTGGGTGTTAGCTTGAATTCCACAGAAAGCAGAACTTGAAACAAAGTTTAAGTGTGGGTGCTTTTTGGGAAGAGTTTGATCCCAGGCAGCAGCTAGGAGGAACATGAGAGCAATTCAATGAATGAGGTAGAATGTAGCCACTTGGACATTTTATTTTTAAAATTTTATTTATTTTTATTTTTTAAAAGATTGCATTTATTTATTTGAGAGAGAGAGAAAGTGAGAGCATGCATGAGTGGGATGGGGGGCAGAGGGAGAGGGAGAGAGAGAATCCCAAGCAGACTCCCCACTGAGTGCAGAGCTCGACGTGGGGCTCAATCCCAGTACCTTGATATCATGACCTGAGCAGAAGTCAGATGCTTAACCAACTGAGCCACCAAGAGGCCCCTCCACTTGGACATTTTAAAACATTACTGATAGCAAATAACAAGCTAGTTGAAGAAGAAACTACTAACACAATTACAGAACAATTTATAAGATAGAGAAACTAAAACTAATACTTGCATAAGGTGAAATAAAACTAAAACTCTGCACATAAAGAAATTTCTAGTGTTAGAGGTTTCTATTTAAGAACAAATTAAATTATTCAACGTAAGGAGCCATTATGAAAGCCCTCAGGAAAGTAGCTCTAAAGAAAATAGGGTTTGAAAAAAGAAATTAAGTAAGGAGGAAGTGGAAAATCAGAACTTTTCAAATCCAATATCTGTTCTTCTAAAACAAAAATAAACAACAACATGGCAAACACAAAACCCCAAACAACTAAAGAACCAAAACTACATTAAAATTGATAAGACCTAGTCTTCAACTTTTGCTCATGAATTTGGTTTACCATCTGCAGTATTTAGAAGACCAAAATACATTTCTCATGTATATTTGGTCTTAGTCCACAGGTCCTATCTCACAGCTCCCAAAACACTGGGAATTTCGTAAAGGAGGTGACTTTTGCAAAGTTTCTAAGGATGGGGGCTGGTTGCCAGTGAAGCAACTGTGTGATTAGAAATCTGGAACTTTCAGTCCCACCTCCTGAGCTGTAGGGAAGGGAAGAAGGACTAGAGGTTGGATCAATCACCAATGGCTAATGATTTCATCTGTCATGCTTATGTAATGAAGCCTCCATAAAAACCCTTCAAAAGCAGGATTGAAGAGCATCTGGGTTGGTGAACATGAGGAGGTTCCAGAAGAGTAGCATGCCTGTGGAGGGCCTGGAAGCTCCTTGCTTTTTTCCTATATGTTGCCCTATGCATCTCTTCCATCTTGCTGTTCTTCAGTTATATCCTTTTATAATTAACTGGTAATCTAGTAGGTAAAACATTTCTCTGCATTCTGTGAGCTATCCTAGCAAGTTAATCAAAGCCAAGGAAGGAGTTTTAGAAACATCTCATTTAGAGCTGGTTGGTCAGAAATACAGGTAACAACCTGGATTTTCAGCTGGTGTCTAAGGTCCAAGGAGGAGGTTAAGGAAACATCCAATCTGTAGCTGGTTGGCCAGAAGTACTGGTAACAATCTGGGCTTACAACTGGCATCTAAAGTGATTGTGGAGTTGAAAGGTAATCTTGTAGAACTGAATCCTTCACCTGTAGCCAGCCTAAACAATAATAAAAATTTAAAAAAACAAAAAAATTCTGATCAAGGACATTATAGGATACATTCTGCAGGGGAAATAAAATTTGTAAAATTAGTCCATCCAAGTTACTGAACAAATAAACAAACAACCAAGCAAACAACAATTCCTGGGAGGATCAGTACCCAGTCACCACAATGTATTATCCCAAAATGTACAGTTTCTGGAAAAAAATTATGAGCATGTAAAGAAAAGGATTCATGACCCACATACAGGGGAGAAAGCAAGCAATATAAACTGCTTTTGAAAGGCCCTTGACTTAGTAGACAAGGACATTAAAGCAGCAACTATAGATATAGTCAAAGAAGTAAAGAAAACCACCTTAAAGAAATATAGAAAAGAGGGGCGCCTGGGTGGCGCAGTCGTTAAGCGTCTGCCTTCAGCTCAGGGCTTGATCCCGGCGTTATGGGATCGAGCCCCACATCAGGCTCCTCCACTATGAGCTTGCTTCTTCCTCTCCCACTCCCCCTGTTTGTGTTCCCTCTCTCTCTGGCTGTCTCTATCTCTGTCAAATAAATAAATAAAATCTTAAGAAAAAAAAGAAATATAGAAAAGAAGATGATAATGTCTCATCAAATAAAAACTATTAGTCGAAATATAGAAATTATTTTAAAAAACTAGAAATTCAGGATTTGAAAGACACAACAATCAAAAAGAAAAATAAAATGTAGATTCTCAGAAGTATGTTTAAGCCCGCAAAAAAAAAAAAAAAAAAAAAAAGTAGACCAAATTGAAGACAGAACAATAGAGATTATGCATTTGGAGAACACAGAAAAAAAAAATAAGTAAAACAAAGCAGAGCCTCAGAGGAATGTGAGACTCTATTAAGTGGACCAACATTTCTGTAAGGTGAGTATTAGAAGAGAGAAAGGCACAGAAAAAATATTTGAAGACATGATGGCGAAAAACTCCCCAAATTTGATGAAAAACATTAACGTACATACCAATACGGTAAAAAAATTCCAAGTAGGATGAACACAAAGATATCCACACATAGTCACACCCCAGTCAAAATGTTGATGCCAAACGCAAAGAGAAAACATCGAAAGTTACAAGAGGAAAATGAGGCCTCATGTACAACAGAACCCCAATAAGATTAACAGTTGAATTCTTATCAGAAATAGTAGAGACTAAGATTAGGGTGACATATTCAAAGCACTGAAGGTAAAAAATTGTCAACCAAGAATTTTATAGCCAGCAGAGCTATCTTTCAAAAATGAAGGAGAAATTTATTTTTCTTCATGAAAACATATTTTCATTTCTCTAAGAAAGAAAAAGAGAGAATTTGTCATTAGCAGAATAGCTTACAAGGACTAAAGAGAGGTAGGTAAGCATGAAGCAAGTGATATCTGACAGTACTTTGAACAGTGAAAGAAAAAAGAGAGAGGAATATAAAGGTAATTATGAGATAATATACAATGGTGGTATAATTACATATTTTGTATTAATTTTTACTTCACTGACTTAGAAAGCAATTGCATAAAACATTAGGTACATAACTGTATTGCTTGACATTACAGAAATTTAATGTATTTGACAATAACACACATGGGTGGTTGGGAGCAAAGCCGTATTGCAGTAAAGAAATAACAACACACAGTAACTCGAATCCACAGGTAGAATAGAAGAGTATCACAAAGGATAAATAAGAAGTTTCATATATAGCAAAGTCTATAAATATACACTTGCTTATTTCCTTTCAGCTTCTTTCAAAGGGAATATACTGTTGAGTTGTAACATATAGACATAAATAATGGTAATAACACAAAAAAATTGAGGTGGGGTGGAGCTATATAGCAGTAAAATTTCTATATTGTACTGAACGTAAGTCAGTATAAACTGAAATAGATTGGTATAATTTAGAAAGTATATTGTAAACCACAGAGCATTCACTAAGTATATAACTCAAAAATAGAATTTAAAAAATTACAGAAGTAAAATGTTACACAACAAACCTATGCACTTAGTACAAACAAGATAATAAGGAGAGAGACGAGAAAAATCATGGGACACATAGAAAACCAAAAGCAAGATTATAGCTTTAAACCTAACCATATAAATAATGATATTAAATCTGAATAGATTGTTTAAGCAATCCACTCAAAATGTGGAATTTGAGAGATTGGATAAGAAAAAGATCCAACTATATCTGGTTTATGGGGGACACATAAACATACAAAGGGATGGAAAAAGTTACATTATGCAAATAATTATAAATGAGCTAGATTAGTCTACATTAATATCAAAGAGACTTTAAAACAAAAAATATGTCTTCTATAAGAGGAGGAAACACTTCTCAACTCATTTTATGAGGCCACAATTACCCTGAAGCAAAATGACAAAAAACATCCCAAGAAAATTATAGACTAATATTTCTTATGAATGCACATGCAAAAATACATTTGCAATATACTAGCAAATTGAATTTAGCAACATATAGAAAGGATAGTATACCATGACCAAGTGAGTTTTATGCCAGGAATATAGAATTATTTAATAGCTGAAAATCATGTAATATACCATATTAATAGAATAATGGATAAAATTCATATTATCATCATAATAGATGTTGAAAAAGCATTTGACAACATCTAATAGTCTTTCATGATAAAAATAATCAAAATAGAAGGGAACATTTTCTACCTGATAAATGATATCTGTGAAAAACCTAAAGGTCTCATCATATTGTTGGTGAAAGATTTCTTCCAAAGATCAGAAAAAAGCTAAGGGTGTGCACTCTTGCTACTTTTATTTGATATTGTACTGGAGATTCTAGCCAGGACATTTAGAGGAAAAAAGCAAAGCAAACCAAAGCAAAGCAAAGGAAAAGGAAACAGAAAATGCATCCAGATTGGAAAGGAAGATGTAAAACTATTTCTATTTGCATGTGAAGCAAACTAGCATATATAAAATCCTACTCAAACCCCTAAAACGCTATTAGAATTGATAAATCAGTTGAGCAAGATATAAGATACAAGAAAAAGTACAAAAACCAATTGTATTTCTACCTACAAGCAATTACATTTTGAAAATTAAAGATAATTCCAGTTACAATAGCATTGAAAAATAAAATAATTAGATACGCATTTAACAAAAGAAGGACAAAACTTGTACTCAGAAAAATTTGTACTCAGAAACCTTGTGGAAAAAATTAAAGAAGACTAAGTGAATGAAAAGGCATTCCATGTTCATAGGTTGGAGGACTTAATATTAAGATGGCAATATTCCCCAAATGGACCTATGAATTTATAAATGCAATTCCAGTCAAAAATCCCAGGTTTCTTTTTTATACAAATTGACAAGCTGATCCTAAAATAAACAGGTTACTAAAAAGCATCAAAAATAACTGATTTTTACCTCAGTTTTTCCCCAAACTTTTCGAGAATTGATCATCTCTATGCTATAAGAAATTATTCCACATGTTGGAATATATTTACATATTTCAAACTTATTTTGTGCCATATAATTTAACTGCTAATACTTAACCATGCTTAGGGGCGCCTGGGTAGCTCAGTCGGTTAAGTGTCTGCCTTCAGCTCAGATCATGCATGATCTTGGGGTTTGGGGATCCAGCCCTACACCAGGCTCCGGCTCAGTGGGGAGTCTGCTTCTCCTTCTTCCTCTACCTTTCCCCCCTGCTTGTGCACACACTCTGTCGCAAACAAATAAATAAAATCTTTTAAAAAATACTTAACCATGTATAAAAAAATAAACTATTTAGTTATAAAAATAGATGTTGAAATCATAAAAGAAACATTAGAAAGGAAATTCAACATTATATTGAAAGGATACTCCTACACAAGGAGATATTTTTCAGAAATGCAGAGTTGCTTCATATTTATAATATATCAATATCATATGACAAATTAATGTTATCATTGTACAAGGGAGAAAAAGCAAAGCATTATTTGAATATGATGTTTGACCAAAATTGCCACACTTCTGGGGACAAAAGAGGTCTTAGCAAAGCAATATAAAGTCATTTCTTAATATGAGAAACTATATATGACAACAGATAGAAAATGTTTTTTGGAATGTGAGACTCTAGAGTCAAATTTACTGAAATAATTAGAATTATAATAAAGATATTTTTGTCCTAATTATCCAACTTTGTCCCAGATGTGTTCATCTGCATTATAAGATATTAAACAGAAATAAGATACATAGGCATAATGAGATCAAATTGTCATTGTTTGTAAAAAAAAAAAAAAGCATGGGCAGGTTTTTAAAAACTCAATATAGCGGGCATATGCTAGCAATCACTGATTTTTACATGTGTGTATATATTCTATTAAAACAATGACTCAATGAGAACAAGCAGGATTTTTTTTTTAGCTAACTTTTATTTAACTGACTCACCAGATTAACCCAATACTACTCATTCCCTCCAAGCCATGAGTTGCTGAATTGCACCACACGCTAAATGCTTGACGCTGCCAACAGCATCAGCTCACTACATAAATGTTCAGAGATCTCTTTATGCTGTTTTAACGTATTATTGCAATTAAATAATCTGATTAAATTTTATATAAACTGATAGAATTAGAGAATGAAAAGTGCTATTCTGCAAAAACAAAACTGATTACATGGAAAAACTGAATGCATATGAGTCTCTAGAAATAGACTGCTATTGCATTACACACAGGTGAAACAATGTGTAAAAATTTAAAATAATTCACACTCAGGTTACATACATCTTTAAGTTTCCATACCACTTTTAAGAAGCTTGAGGGGCGCCTGGGTGGCTCAGGCGGTTAAGCGTCTAACTCTTGATGTTGGCTCAGGTCATGATCTCATGGTCCTGAGATCGAGCCCCGTGTGGGGCTCTGCACTGAGTGTGGAGTCTGCGTAAGAGTCTCTTTCTCCCTTTCCTCCTGCCCCTCCCCCCTCCCTCTCTTTCTCTCAAATAAATAAATAAATCTTAAAAAAAGAAGAAACCACTACTTGAAATTGTAGGACGGATTATATGAAAATCCCTTCAAAGATGAGCATAGAAAAAATTTTGGTCGCATGTCAATATATTTTCAAATGCTTATGCCTTTTTCTTTGTTTTCAGTGAAAATAAATTGTTTTAGCTATGTATGTGTCATTTTATGATTCTCACTCTTTCTGATTTTTCCTGATCACTCTTCAGCAGTATCCTATATGATCAATAACAGTGGTGTGTTAGGGCTGTGTGTAACCAGAGAATCATGATGGAACTCTAGGGGAGGAGGATATTTGAAGAAGAACGAAGTCATGTTTGTCTGCTTGCCAGTCTGGTGAAATGGGGATTCAAAGTCAAAAAGGGAGAATCGTTACAGAAAAAGGAGGAGCAATATTTTTTGCATGTCTGAATGTGTGGCATGGAAGAATGTAAATTTTCTAAAATATAAGAGTATTATAAAGCAGTGGGATTTTGAGTCATGTTTATTTTCTCCTTCTACGATTAGCATGCATGACTTTTACACACAGAGGGGAAAAAAAGAACCATGTATTATCAAGGAATGTAATAATTTGATTAAAACTTGAACTGTACGGACTGAAATTTAGGTATTTGTGTTTTAAAGTTAAATCCTTATAGCAATATAAATTTCAAATAATTTCTGTATTTCTGACATGAAAAAGAAAGGGCCATGTGTTCCTGCCACGACTGTTTGTGGGTACACATTCAAAAGGCACAGAGGGGAGAGGTTAAGGAGGAGACATGCAGGGAGGGAGAAGAATAAAGCTAATCTAGAGATCAGTTGCCCAGTAAGAGAAAGTTGGGGTGGCCCCTCCAACACAGAGAGAGAGGGGCTAGTTTTTCCATTTCTGAATGTTGGCTCATTAATAAGAGTTAGTTTTTTGGCACATACACATTCCCAGAAGATGGGCTATGTCTTTCTCCTTAAATTCATGTAGGCTACCCAGAAACTCATGAATTCCTGGAATTTTTATTAAAATTTTCATACAAACAAGCAATCATTTTGAAATTCCAGTTCCTGGTAATGATCTCCATGGATGTCATCAAAACGTGCATTTGCACTCAAAGACAGAAGATGAAAGAAATGGGGAAGACATTTTCTTAAAGATAGATTTTTATTAAAACGCTTATTTTTTCTTTATTCATTCACATTGAGTATTACAGCACCATTAGTAAATTGTTATTTTTATGAGTCTGTTTCACTCAGGAAATTTCTTAATTCATTACGTTTTATTAGATCAGCAGTAATGAACCAAAAACAATATCATTTATTTTTATTACTACTGTAGGTTAAATCACAATGATTTATATAGCCAGATTGAAGCAATGACTGTGTAATTACTCTGTTATTGTCAACGATATATTTTTCTTAAATAAGACACTTTAACCACATGTAAAGTCGATAAATACAGAAACTTGGAAGTGGAAATAGACTAGCTACAGCCACCATTTTGTATATAAGGTATGATGTGCATCCATTCTGTATGGTGGGCACTAGTAATGTAAGGAAACAGGCAAAACACTGGTATTGATGGGGTGACAGTGATGGGTCTCTTACTGTCAGGATTTGGGGTTTAGAATGTTACTCACTGTATCATAAATTTAAGGGGCTCATTCCCTTAAGTTTAAACCAAATATGACCATTCCAGATAGACAATTGTCTGCATTTTTCTTCTCTTTCTATTCAAAGAACTATTTTCTAAGCATTTCTGACCATTTGCCTTTAATGTCCTTTAAGTCCGACAGTCATAGCATGTTAGTCAATGTTCTTTCCGGCCAATCTCCTGAAGCCTTATGTCACGTCCATTACTCCTGTCTTCAGTAGAAATCGAGAAGCACTACTCTGACACCTGTACTGTAATCTTTAAACCACTTGAAGACCTACCAAAATTTTTTTCTCTTTCACAATAAATAACCTTAATCCAAATACAAGATTTTAGTAAATGAGTGTTAATAAATCAAGCCAACAAGTTTTGGAATTTTTAGTAATGTATTAATAATTGCAGCTATCATGAAAGAATTACCTTCAAAATATCTAGAGAAGAAACAATTGTGGGTCTACCATCCATTCTCCATAACCTTGTATCCAAAAGCGCCGAAAGCCAAAAAATTAACTCATTTGGCAGAAAAACTTGTTGTGTGGCTATTAATAGTCTTTATTCTACTCAGTGAGATTATTCAACTATTTTGTTGCAGTTATATTAATGTGCTTGATTACAGAGTGTTGTCCTAGAATCCATTGTGAGTGTTCCCTAGTACGTAGTGAATGCACCATATTACTTTCCAAAATGGAAAAAAACAAAAAAAAAAAAAAAAAAAACACTTTATTCTGAAACACATCTGGTCCAAGGGTTTTGGACAAAGGGCTGTGAATTTGGTTTGGAAAAGTGAAATGAGGTCTCCTAAGTAATTCTAAGCTATTCGCCTGGTTTCACTGATTTTTAAATATTTCTTTATCTGCTCTCCTCTACCCTGCCTGATGGTTAATTCCAAAGTGTAATGAACAGTACAAAGTCAGGTTGTTATGCACCTTGTTATGGGTACTGAGATACGATGAGGACAGCCTTGACACTCCACGTGTAGAGGATACAGCAGATGGTCTTGTGGTGAGCTGCTTGGATGAGAAATGACTAGAAATATCTTGTCAAACAGTTTTGGAGATACTGAGGTCAGCTTAGAGAACCAAAAGGGAAATGAATGTTTTACACGTAGAAATCCATCCGATCATACAGCTTTCTAAGACGTGAAAAAAACATATAATCAGGTTCTTGTTGGATTATAAACTGCCATCACAGTCCCAGAATACTCTAACCTCATTCTGGTTTCTTGTCTACTTTTGACATGGGGCGGTCTTTTCTCAGAGTTAATTTTTTGTTCCAGACTGTGAAGAGTTAAGTGATTCCCAAAGTTTGATAAGTCACTGCTATTTCTCCTTGATATAGAGAAGTTTTAATGTTTTGGAAACAGCAGCTGTTCCTTAGCATAAACTAAACTATAACGTAGCCTGTGTCATTACTACTAATTTAGAGCACTCTGAGTGAAAATAAATACAAAAAAGTTCTGGTTCTTCTTCTTCCTTCTCCTCTCATCCATCTCTTCTTCACTTCTGTCTTGCCTGAGCATTCTTAGGGGCAAACAATTTCAATTTCTCTCTGACAGTGTGAATAGGACAGCAGAAGCTAGTAAATGTATGCATATTCACTCCCAATGAACACACAAGGACTCAAACACAAAAGTATGCTCATACAGCTGTGAACCATTCACATTTTGGCAACAATGGAGGCTTCGCTTAACAAAAAAGGAAATGCAACCTAAGTAATTTTTTAAATATTTTGTCATTTATGTACACACTATGTCAGACTATAATTCGGAAGTGTGATACATTACAAACTATCTTTATGGCTCTTACTGAATGGTGGTTGCTGATAGCAACAGTGCATTCTGTCATTTGTGTCTGTCTCACACTCTGCTCCCTTTCTCTTTCTCCCTTCTATACGTGTGAGCAAGGGAGCACCTGGGTCTTTAATTCTTCATTTCTTCATTTATTTATTTTTGTGTGTCTAAGTCAGTACTTGTCTTGAGGACTTAACGTCCTCAAGATTAGTTTACTCAAGTGAAAATGCCTCTGTCTTAATAAATGTAAAGACAGAAAGTCACTCCATGTTTTCAGTATTTCACAAGAAACCAATGAGGGGTGGGGAGAAGAGATGTTCTTAAAGAAAAGTTGGAATAATATTTAAGGGTTATTTTGTTGTGCGATATTATTGAAAATGTTTATTTATGAGTAATTCTTAATTCAATCAAGTGCCACAAGTTAATGATCCAAGCATTACAGTTTTGTCAGCATACTCTTGAACTTGTTAGACTAATCTGTCTGAAGTGTGGTTTCTAGTTTAATTTTTTTTTTCTTAGTTGGTCTATAACTTACGGTCTGTCAACTCATGAAGTTTTGAGGGGTGATACAATCATTATTTGTTGTGTTCATTAAGTTCAATAAGAAAAGATTTAATTTTTTAAAGAGAATAGTCTCAAAGAGAAAAACCCACAAGAGAAGTGAAAGCACAAGCTTTAAAGTAGGCCAAATAAGGAACTTGAGGTGGACCTTGAGGAATCTTAAGGATGAATATAAAGTCAATCCCACTACAAAGCGGGAGTTACTAAGAGAAACAGCATCTCCCATGTGCCGACTCTGTTCTCCTGCTCGTACCCCTCTTTCCCTAGGCATCATCCTTCATACATTAGGGAATGGGATCTTTGCTTAGGAGAATTCACCTGTGGAGATAGAGTTCGGCCAGTGCAGGTATTGATATTATATCAAATGTAACATTTTATGGTACTTTAGGAATCTCTCATTATTTTCTACTGAAAATACCCCTTATTGAATTAACAAAAGCTTTCATGACTTAATTTGAATCTATGATTGCTGGAAGAGAACCTAAAGCCTAAGGGGAATTATTAACAATTTATGAGAAATCTTTAAGAGATTGAAAGGGCTAAGAGATATAAAAGAAAATTTAAGTTAAGATAAGCTGATTAGTGTGAATACCAAAGAGCAAAGTTTATAAGATTTGAATTGTATTCCTTGGAAATTTTTATGTTAATAAGTTCTCTAAGGTGGATAAATAGATAAAATCTCAAAAAGCAAAATTTCAAGACTCCCTCTTTTATCAGTTATTTATCAGTTCATGGTGTATCTGATAGTCTTTTCCCCCCTGTAAAAAATAAGTGATTATTTCAAAAAATAAAGTGTAAGTGGTCAGTGCGTGTAGAATAGAGTGACAGAAAAAAATTAAGAATTGGAAAGAAGGAAAGGCAAAGGGCAAAAGCTTTATTCAACTGAATCAGCAGAAAGTGGGACTTCTTAAAACTTAAAATCCAGAAAGAGTTTGGTCAATTTTTCTATTTCTTCTTAAAGCCACAGTTTTCTTTTATCCTGGACGTGGAATGAACTAATGGACAGGACCTCCCATTTACTTCAATTCCTTGCCTGCACAATTTGCTGCAGAATTACTTTTTCTCACTGAAATCTATCATGTGTTACTGAAAGAAATAAAAATATTGCCTTATTGGCTGTGGAGAAAGGAAGCAGCATTTTAGAACCAAGACAGAGGTCAGCATTTGTTTGTGCTCAAGCTAGGTGTCACCATTCGAGTGGGTTCCAACTGAATAGTTCTATCCCTGTTCAGTTGATAGCCCAACTCACAAAAGAAAACATCTTATTTCTGATACTCCCCATCTGAGGAGACAGAGGCTGCCATTAACCCATTAGAAAAGCCACTGGCACACCTGGGTATTAACAGAAAAATTTCAGCGTAAACATTGTTTTGTGAAGAGCTGAAAGGCTTAGCCGTGTCAAGTTCTGGTGGCCTGTGTGTCACTGCCCCTCATGTAGGAGGAGAGTCCAAACCTTTAGTTTCTATAAGCGTCTCTAGATTTGTGAAGTGTGCTTTTGAAAAAGTTTTGTCAAAAGCATAATTGAACATTAAACCGCGATTGTTCTTTAAGAAAAAACTTATTTTGGTAAGAACACTTACCATGATATCTACCCTCTTAACAAAATTTGGAGTATACAGTGCACTAGTTTTGACTACAGGTACAGTCTTTGTCCAGCAGCTCTCTAGAACTTATGCATCTTGCTTAACTGAAACTTTATTTCTGTTCCTTAGTGACTCTGCTTTCCCTCCCCCTCCCAGTCCCCAGCAATAACCATTCCGCAATTTGATCCAGTTAATTTGACTATTTAGGGATCTCCTGTAAGTGGAATCACACAGTATTTGTCTTTCTGTGACTTACTTATTTCACTTGGCATAATGTCCTCAGGGTTCGTCCATGTCATTGTGTCATCGCAGAGTTTTCTTTTTCTTTAATACGGAATAATATTCCAATGTAGGTATATAACACATTTTCTTTTTCCATTCACCTCTCAATGGACATTTAGGATGTTTCCGCATCTTGGCTATTGTGAATAATGCTGCAATGAACATGAAAGTGCCAATGTCTCTTTGAGATTCTGACTTCAATCTTTTGGATAAACACCCAGAGAGGGGATTGCTGGATAATAGGGGTTGTTCTATTCTTCAGTGCGGGGCTTAAACTCACAACCCTGAGATCAAGACCTGAGCTGAGACCCAGAGTCAGACACCTAACTGACTGAGCCACCCAGGCGCCCCTGCTTCTGCTATTTCTAATTGTTCTCTGCACATTCCTCTTCCTTGAGATTCACAAGGCCCTGAAAGATTGGGCTCAAAATGATCTTTCTATTATTATTTATTATTCCTCACTCTTTCACACTTTACAAATCTGAATACTCTTGTCTTTTCTGTTTCTGTTACTCGAATGTATAGCACTCTATGTGGCTTCTGAACCTTCTCGGTGTTGTTCCTAGAAAAACTATATTCTTCCCCTTCCTTAGGTAATTCTGACTACAATTTTCAAACTCAGCTTTTCCTTACAAGTCTGGGTTAGGTGCTCCCCTTTCGCTTGTACTTCTCCAAAGGCAGCACTAACTATCCTTTATTGTAGTTGTCTTTTTGCATATTTTTAATCTTCTCACAAGATTCAAAGTAGATGAGAGCAAGGACCAAGTTCATTTTGTTTGCCATCACACACTTGGCACATAGTATGTGTTCAGTGAAATTTGCTTAATGGGTGCATGGATGTCTACAGCCACTAGACAGTAACTAAAAGAACTGAACAGCGCTTACTGCAATAAGCTGATTTGTGAAAAGAGTTTCAATCTTTAGGATAAAAGAGTTTCAATTTTTAGGATTTTATACTTGATGGTGGAAGACATGATTTGTGTGTCCTTTTATTGATAATAATCATATTAATAATGGGAATAATAACTACTACTAACTTCATTGAGTTTCAAGCATGACTAAGTACCATATTAGGAGCTTTATTACATTATTTCATCCAACCCTTACCACAGCTCAACAAAATGGGTATTATATTCCCCATTTTATAGATGAGAAAACTAAGACTCAGAAGTAACTTATGGCAAGTAACAATAGGAAAAGTCAGAATTCGAATCCAGATATACTAATGTCCTAATGTCACTAAACTAAAAAGCTTGAATATTCAGAGAGATTCAGGGAGAAACTTACACTTCCGACATTTGCTTAGTTTCTTTTTACTCATAAAGTATGATATACATGATTACATGAAAGGAAATTAACTAAATACATGACCGAATAAAAAATACTCTTCCTCTTGACACTATGTTTAGAACTAACTATACCTAACAAACAGCCTTAGATATAAATATATATGTCACTGTTAGGAGTCTTAATTAATACTTGACCTTCTTCACTTACTCACATATTACCATATCCAATTTCCAGCTTTTCACGATCTATCATCATTTCTACTTGATGACTATCATTACGTTGTTGCAGGGCTTTGGGATATCATCATCTTTACCATAAATATCGTTGTCGGGGCTTCACAATAAAAATAAGAACCAATACTGTGGGTAATCATTCCATGTCCATTTTTGTGAGGTAGTGACTATGATTATCACCATTTTATATTGTCCCACTTGTATTGGTAAGGACACAGAGGCTTATCCAGGGAAGGTGTTAGTAAGTGGCAGAGCAGGGACACGAATCCAAGCTGACTCCGGAGCTAGTGATCTTTAGGCATATTGGTGCTTCTTGCTGAGCAAAAAGCTAGAACAGAATTCCTGCTCTGTCTGCCTTCTGTCCCCTTATGGAGTTCAAATGAAGAGGAAATCTCTATTTGTTAAATATAGACATACGGTCTGTTATTTCAGAGCATCTTCCAAATGGGAAGATTCGTGCAACATTTCTAAGTACTCCCAGAAACCTCTATGTATAACCCAAGAGGTTTCTTATCTGAAGTTGAATTCTAAATAACTTTTAACTTAATTGTAATTGCTTCAGGAAAGACAAATTGGGCTTTGCCCTGTTCCTTTCTACATAATTTTTACACAAATATTATTTAAATAACTGCATAATAGAATACAAACCTTATGTTTCAAATTGGAGGTATATTTCTAATATTTAACAACAAACCCTCCCAGTGAATTAATCACAAAGTTCCTCACATCTGGATTCATTGCCATGATTTGGTGGTAGCTTTTGATCTGACTTGAGAGGGTGTAGGTAATATGTGATAAATTGCTTAGCAAATTAGAAATTAGGACCTTTGACCTGTTGAATTAGGCTAGGGCACCTGTAAATTGAAGAGAGGTAGTTTTCGACATGCAAGGCAAGAAACTAAGTACTCAGTGACAGGTATTACTTCTTCCTTACTATTATGTCTGGAAATGCAGGTTGTTTCCTTAATGGGCTTTGCTGCTTGGAGATTAGACACACGAGGCAAAATACTGAGCTCTCACTTGTTTGGCAGACTTCTTGATATTTACAAAAATATTTCTGGATGCTGCCTTCTAACCAGAGTCATCATTGTTTTAGCAATTTGCCAACCTTCTGAATGTCTTTAAGATTGGGGGCTTGCCAGAAAAATGCCATGGGGAAAATGTAAAATCCTATGGGCTCACAAATATTATTTTGGTCTGATCAAGTATGAAAAAAAAATCATTAAGAATACTCTGAGGTGACTTCATATGACCTCTTGACCATAATCATAAATGCCAAGATTTTGGACTGTTTTATAGACTTCTGCTTTGAAATCACTTTTATTACTAAAAATGGAAAAGAGTGTCACGTGAGGACCTGAATGGAGAAATTATGGTTTAAAAAATATATTAACAAGTCATCATCATCACCACTAACAAAGTGGTCAAGGGCAGCTTACAATATAGAGTTTCATAAAATTCCACAAAATAAAGGAAGTTTTCTGATATTTTGTAGATACTGATGTTAGATGGAGAAAAGAGACATTCTCCTGTAGATCAGTGGCTAGGCTCAGCTAACTTGGTGCTATCTCTGGTCTCCAGGAACCCTTCTTCTCAGAGAATGTCAATGACATGACCATGCATAAACATTCTGTGGAGATCTGGAAACTAAGTAGCAACATCTGGGTTACTAGTTTCTTTCTCTTTTTAAAGGTTTTATTTATTTATTTGAGAGAGGGAGAACAAGTGGGGGAAAGGACAGAGGGAGAAGCAGACTCCCTGCTGAGCAGGGAACCTGACACAGGGCCTGATCCCGGGATCCTGAGATCATGGCCTGAGCCGAAGGCAGATGCTTAACTTACTGAGCCACCCAGGCGCCCCAGTTACTAGTTTCTCGAGGTAAGACGATCAGTAGTCCTTGGAGAAAGAGGGTTTTACATACCACCTTTGATTTTGCAGTCTTGAATTGCTCAACTGTAAAGCGCTTTTGTTGACTGAAGGATCTGTGAGTCGGAATGAACAAAGACATATTCACATTATAGAAGATATGTGGACACACACTTCAGTCTAAGTGTCAAAGCTCAGAAGATATTTTTATAAAAGGAATCTCACTTGCCAAGAGTGACACTTGAAAACTAGCTTCACTTAGCATGTCTGAGTCTCACGAAGATTACACAGCAGCCAAAACACTATCGAAAGCATAAGAAGAAATAAATAAGCACCTTATCACTCAGTGATTTCACCTTGATTTTCTTCTGACTGATAGAATAAATGTTAAATAACATAGGGTGTCGGTTGGGCATATGTACCAGGCAATAATTAACGTACATTTTATTTAGAAAGGGATTTGTCAAAATACCCCCCTATCAATCTAACTACTAATAATTGTTCTAAGATAGTTCCTGTATATCTAATGGAGGTGGCAGTTACTTGAACATGCCTAAATTTTCCAACTTTCTGAGTTATGTCTTTCTTTCATTTATAACACAAATTCTTTTTTTTTTTTCAGATTTATTTATTTATTTGAGAGAGAGAGAGAATGTGTGCAAGCAGGGGGGAGGGCAGAGGGAGAGAGAGAATCTCAAGCAGACTCCATACTGAGGGCAGAGCCTGACTTGGGGCTTGATTTCACAACCCCTAGATCATAACCTGGGCTAAAATCAAGAGTTGGACACTTGACTGACTGAGCTACCCAGGCACCCCTATAATACAAATTCCTAAGTTCTCATCATATGCATACGGAAAACCTACTCATTACTTCCCATTAATAATTTCTAAGAGCAGGGATTTTCTGAGTCTTAGTTTTCCAGTCACCTCTTGCTGTGATTTCTCATTCCACGTATTCTTGATGTTACTTGGATCTCACCTCCTACAGCTGCTCTTTTCCCCGTTAGGTGCTCATCCAAGGACATATCACAGACTCGTGCAATTCCCTAAATCAGGAAAAATGAGACTACAGGGTGAGAGTTTTCCTCAATTTCTGGGTATATTGGAGGGAGTGACATCATAGTACACAGTACCAGAAATAATTGGACACTGAATTCTAGACACCCCTGTTCTTAAAACTTCCTCAGACTTTCCTGCAGAGTTAACTGCTTTCTCTCTGTAGACAACCCTAGTCAGCTACACAGCTCCTGCAGCTCATTTGGTCATCTGTCCTTTTAAAGAACCCTGCCAAACATATGAGTCAGTTGACAGAACAAGCAAGACTCAAGAAGAGATAAGGAAACACATTTTTTCTCTGCTCCCATTGACACCCACCCCTAAGCCCCAATGCTTACTCAAGCCCTCTCTATATGCTTATTCTTCCTTCTTCCCTGAGGAAAATCTGGTAAAGATCCTGTTACTTCTCATATCTTTCCTATCATAAACATCTTTAAATAGCAAAAAAACAGACTTAGTTCAGAAATTAGAATGCTCTGTGCTCTTAACTGTCAATACTTTGAAACTCATTTTAAATTAAAGCTTCTCCCTCAGGCACAGTTGGGGCTCTACTGAGGGCAGAACACCTGAAGCATCAGCTCTGTTTGGCTCCACACCTCACAGCCCTCCTCCTCCTCCTCCTCCACGGTAAAGAGCTCTGGCCCCTTCAGTGTTGCAAGTGGAGAGAGAGGAGAGGTAAAGGGCAGGGAAATTGGCCTTGACTGGAACCCAGGTAATTTGGTGTTAGTTTCATCTAGGACAGCAGATATTTTAAACTTGAGCCATTTATTTTCTTTGGAGTTGTATTCACGAGTTCTTTGGAAGATCCTTCCGTTGTGGAGACTTCTGACCTCTACCCTTCTTTTAATTCAGGCAAAGAATTCATCTAGCTTCATATTTCCCTACAGGTCCCTAATTTCCTGTGGTCCATTCTCCATGGACTCTCTCTCATAAAGTGCCACACTTGGGAAAAGTGCATTTAAGTTGATCTTGAGATATCTGTCACCTTGGTGCTCATTTGCACCACTGGGAAACACCCGACCGTCCATGTATTTCAGATGTTCCCTACAGAACTGCTTCTCCTTGCTACCCTCAGAAGCCAGCCAGCCACAGTCACTCACCTTTAGGAAAGTTTTTTGGAGACAGGTCCTGGAACATTAGTTAAGCTCCTTGAAAAGTGATCTTGAGACTTTTCTCACAAAGCTTAGGGTAAAAGGGAAGTCCCCTCTTATCCACCATCTTGAGAGAAGTAGAAGGGATGCATGACCACTCTCTTCAAAGAACCCCCACCTTCAATTTCCAGTCTCATTCTTCCAACTGGTCCAACATTATTTGAAGACTGGAGGTAGGGTTCAGCGAAGCATGGCAGTGTTTGCTCACAACTTCCTCCTTTGGAGGCCCTGCCGAGGAACGTAGCTGCTCAATTTGAAATGTAAGTTAGGGTGCCACCCGTTTTTGGGCCTCGGCCAAAAGTAAGATCAATATTGTTCATTTACCTCTTGTTACATGAAAAATGAAATCTAGTTTTCTCTCTAAGAAGATACTATAGTCATACTTTAAAATAAGAAATCCTTTCCGACTATAATAAATGGTGGTTCTGCATTGTCTTCTAAAGACACTTAAAATGCTATGTACTGCTCTTAGATTAGGGGTGTAAGTAAAATCAGCTAAAGTTTCCTAGTATCTCCAGAGGCCTGTCGTGTACATAGAGAATAAAATATGCTTAAGTATAAATATTTTCTGAACTCCTTTGGTTTTACTGTTCAGTAAAAAAGGAAATAAATGTTAGAGTAGGCATGGGGAGAAAAGCAGAGTGTGGAGGAGTTGAAGGTTTTTTTCTCCCTCACTCTTTAGGAGAACAGTTATTTCAGACACAAAGATGGCTATCAGAAATAAAAATTAGATGTAACATCTATAAAATTGGAATAGTAGTAATAATGTTTTCCTCTTAGGGTAGTTGTCAGAATATAAAGCGTATCTCGCGTAAGTAGTGAGTACCTATTAAATGTTAGGAATTATTATCATTATCATTATTACAGTGAATGCCAATATTGCTGCTCTTCACATCTGTATCCCAAGTATCCAGAGCAGCATTCAAAGTGTGAAAGGATATAATAGCTGTTGAATAAATGAATGAATCACTTTGCAGAGCAGTGCTGCTGTCCCAAATGTTCAAAACAACATTCTAAAGGACATGTTTGTATTCAAATGTTGCTAGATTGTGCTTTTTGGAGGTGAGAATTATCTTTCTTCTTCATTTCTGTAGTTCCCATGCCTGACATATGGTCTTCCATGCACTAATGCTCAATATATAAACATTTTGAATAAACAGGACACATTTTTAGATGTTTCATATTTAAAATCAGATTTGGACTTTTTGCAGAAGAGAATAAGTTAGTACTAGAATCATGGATATTGGAAATTTTTTCAGCTCTTGCTACTATTTTTAAAAATTGTGAAATGATCAGACCTACTAAAATATTAAAATTTTATGAAACTAAAATCCTATATATACAAGTGAAGCTCCTTATGGCTGCCTCCTCAAATTCATTCTCTTATTTTTCCAGAGAAAAATCATTGTTTTGAGTTAGTTGTTTATTATGTATGAATTAATAAACAATATATAGTACCCTTCATGTTTTTAAGTATTATATGGTTGTATTTGTTGTGTGTGCATGTTTCTGAAACTTGCTTTTTTTGAGCAACATTACATTTTTGAGCTTTAATTAAAATGATACATGTGGTATCTAGTCCATGTCAACTGCTGTAATATTCCATTGAATAAATAAAAGGAAAAATGTCTATTTGTTTTCCTATTGTTGTGTATTCAAGTTACTAACAAATTCTGCTTTTATTAACAATTCTGCAACAAGTATGTGTACAATGTTCCCATATGTACTACAGCTTCTCTTTGGTACAGGCTGAGAAGTGAAAACACTGAATCAGTAATCCGACTGGATAGTTTCCACTAGTCTCTAAACCGATTGACTCTACACTCTGAAAAGCAGTAAATAAATACGAGGTCTTCCCTCCCCACAAAATCCTCTTCAATATATGATATTGTTGAACTTAAATTTTTTTGCCTGTGACGAATATGTTTTTATTGTAGTTATTGTGGCTTTATTATATTATGGTCTGTGTGAATTTATGTGCATTTCCCTGTTAACTAATGAGATTAAGCTTGTTAATCCACAATCCAATGATCTGAGTTTTTAATAGGATAATATAATGTTTCTACAAGATTTTAGTCTTATTTCTACCATATAATTGTGTGTTTACTATTCCTTTGATTTGATTCCTTTTTTTTTTACATCTTCTGTTGAATTAATAGATTTTCATAATGCTCTCTTTTTTATTCACCTATTAATTTGGAAGCCCTACATGACACTTCATTTATTTTTTTCTTAAGTTTTAACATACATAGAAACTTTAACCTTTCTCTAGAAAGTAAAAATTATTTAGTATACCTGTTCTTCTGGATACAACACAGAACCCAACATACTTCATTAATCGAACACTCAACAGTACATTCTTGGTCTAATATTTCAAAATTTAATTTTATCTCTAAAATGGACACAATGTTACATTTACCAGTATTTTATGAGTCTCTGTTTCTTGAGATCAATTGTGAAGTTCCATGGCATGGGGCATGGTTACAGGGAAAGATGAAGAATAGGGAACAGTAATGCCATCCTCTCCAGCTGGTATTAGCTCTTTTACCTCAGCACATGGAAGCTATTGCTCCTTCGTCTTCTGTCATCTGTTTTTGCTGGTGACAATTTGCTGTAGTGTAATTATTATTGCTGTTTGGATTATCGCTCTTTTCTTCTTGATGGTTGTTAAGATTTTCTCTTTATCATCATTCTGCAGATTAACTACATTTCTAAAAGTAGATTCATATTATTAGGCTGCTTGGTATTCACGGTGTATTCCCAATGTCACATTTTTTTTCAATGCTGGAAAATTATTATAAATAGAGCTTCAAAAATGCAACTGTATTGTTTCTTTTGCTCTCATGTAGAACTCCATTGGCACTGTTGGGTATCAGTTGGAGCTTTTCAGTTTATGCTTCATATTTCATATAAGTGCTCTTTCTATCTCGTTCTCTCAAGCTAGGTTCTACATGAATACCTTAGGAGAATATTTTAATTCACTGATTTTCTTTTCGCGTGTGTCCGGTCACAGTATATACCTGCTATTGATTGCCCCCCCCCAACCCCATGACCATAATTCTTACTTTCAAGACCTTGATTTGGTTCATTTTCTTACCAGATACTATACCATGCCTGCCTTTTTTGTTACTTAATTTTCTGCTCTTTTTAAAATGAAACTTGTTTCCTTCATCTCTCAGAGCAAATTAATCATATTTATGTTAAACTTACTTGTCAGACCATTCCATAAATATATTATCTTTTCCAGCAATGCTTTCCCAACATTAATGTCTATGTGAGTTGCCCAATAGTTACGTTAAAACATAGATTTTGATTTAGTAGGTCTCAGGTGAGGCCTGAGACTCTGCATTTCTGACAAGTTCCCAGGTGATGCCGATGTTTCTGGTGCAAGGATCAAGGTCCCAGAGTTTTTGATCTATTGTTTGGTATCTTTTACCGCTTTTTTTTAAGCCTCAGATGCCTTCATGTTTTGGGAATGTTTGTCTTCAGACTCATTTTTTGAGCAGAAACTATTTAGTTAATTTTGATCACTTGTTTTCTTACTCAAGCAACTTTACTCACCTCGCCTAGCTCCCTTTCTAGTGGGTTTATGACTGAGCCCACACAAGTCCCTGTGCTCCTGGCCCAGAACCTAGTCTTTTAAGGATGACTCATCCTCCTGCTGTGTGGAGATACCGGGGATATGTCAGACATGTTCAAGGAGGCCATGCACACAGGTTTGCTCAGTCCCTGTCTTGTGGCCACATCCTCCTCTAACCCCCCTTCCCCCAAGTGGTTAGTAGCCACAGTTCTTTTGTTCACGCCCAGCCTTATTTCATGAGTGGAGCCGTGGAGCTCCTCCCCAAGCCCCTGACTTCAAGCAGTTTGATCAGATCCCATTTCCTGTTGTCCTGCCTTCCATAGAACATTTGGAATCTACTTAATTCCCAAGTAGCCAAATTCGCTGGTTCAGTAAGCCTCTGTCTTCAATTCCATTCACCAATTTGCATTTCTGTTCCATTGACTCCACAGAAATGTTTGTCCTCTTTTCAAACATGGATACATATTTTGGTTTTCTCTTTGCAAATTTTACCTGTTATCATTACGTAGCTGAGCAGAGATGATGGAGCAAAATGTGAACATACATAGACATCTCAACCAGATATCATTTCCTGCATTTTTTTAGCTGGCTCAGAGTCTCTGTCTTTGGAATGCAATTCAAGCACAGACCTAAAACAAAAAATACAAAGGTAATAATTGTTGGTAATAATACGTTGGTACCATCCTTTTAATATATCATTTTAACTAATTTGGTCTAAAAGTTTTGTTTTAGAAGAGAGCATTTTTCAAAATGAAGTACCATACCTGTGTGTGAAAAACACTCCAGAAGTCATTTAAAAGTGTTATGAAGAGATATCACAAATACAAATGTAACTTCTCCATTAACTTAAGAATGAGGTTTGTGTATATATACACACACACAAGAATATACCCATACATTTATGGGTATATTTGATTGGTAACATTTAAATTTATATCTGCTAAACCTGCCACTGAACATTAATTCATATATTTAGTGACTGCCTACATGTGTCCACAATGATCTGGATGGTTCAATCTGCAAATCCCTCCATGGTATTAAATTCATAATGTTGAAAAGGGACCCTTATCTGGTACAACTGCCTTCTTACGGGGCTGTCTAATAAACTACTTCAGAAAAATAATTTAGCTGAAGTTTTCTTTCAGAAATACCAAAATAGGCTTCTGCAAGTTACTTTTATGGCTAGTGGCAGTGGAGGGAAGTGGAATATTCTCACAGCAGGGACAAGGAATGCCAGCACAACCCTAATTCTGCCCCTCATAAAAGAGATCTTAAGGGTAACTCCCACTGGCTCTTTGTGCCTCAGTTTCACCTACAGAAAATGCAGAGACATTTGCTAGCTTTAACAAATCATCGTGAGGCTCAAACGAGGAAACAGGCATAAATAACTTTTTAGAAAGTTAAGTAAGAAATACGGTAAAAAGAAAGACCGTGCGTTCATGTTAGCTGTTTATACTGCCACACTTTTGAGACCATGGCTACCTCACTCCCGTTCAGAAAAGACAGCAAAGGACTGAGTTCCTTTGGTGGTCAAATCTAATTGCGTGGCCAGGCGGCACAAATAAAATACACTTCCTTTCATGTCATGTGGCTTTCCGGGAGGCCTTGGGCTAAACAGTCCCTTACCCTGCTCCCTCTTACTGCCATTCTTCTTTTTCTTCTACAACGTCCTTCTTACCTTTCGGTGAGTGGGTCATAAGCTCAGAATGAAGTCAGAAGCTAAAACGTATTTCAGCAATTAGCAGCCTAGAAACTCAAGCTGTTTTTGGCAATATTGTAAAAAGATGATTTCAGCACCTTTCATCCCCAGCTTGTTTGATAGTTCACATTCCCACGTCCTTGGACTTGGAACGCTCTCCAGTGCTAGAGGCACATTCTGAAGTGGGTGAGGAAAGTGTGAGCAACTCGAAGATGCTAAGTAGGGACGTCAGTTACCTCTGAACTAGATACACTGAGTCAGTGGGGTTCTGTGCGCGGCCTGCGCTCTCTATTTTTAAATGTGATTGTCCTCAGAGCTATTCTGAACATTTTAGTTAACTCCCTGCCATCCACCTACCTATCTTATTATTAGCTACTCTTTCCAGAAATATTTTTAAAGAAGGTAAAAAAGAGATGAAACAAAATGTCTTCCAAACTGCTTCTACCTCTGGCTTCAGAGGAGCGAACAGACTCTTAGCTGCTTTTGTGTCTCATTTCTTGGAGGCAGGGACAACGGAAAGCCAAAAAGAGACTAGGGAATTTTGTCTGGCATGGAAAGTTTTTTTATATTTTAAGTCACTTAACATACTCAGACGCAGGCAACACTTTTTCATTCAGGAAGAATTAATGTTGTCCTTCCCTAGTGAAAATATGAATGGCATTATCAGCATTAACTAGTAAACATAATTACAAGAAGGCTTGGTTGAAATTGTGAATAACCATTTGTCCTCCACCCCATCAATTCACAAACGAATGTTCCCTGACCAAGTCAAGTGTGGGTCTTGTTTGTCTCTAAACTGAGTCTAGATAAAAAGTCACTAAAATAACCAAAATCCTGGAGGGGGTCTATGGGAAACCAGCATGAGCTTAATGCCTGGACCTTATATCCTCGTTTTGGGCTACTCAGATTCTCTTTCTTCCTTTCTTCTCTTTGGCTGCTTCTTCAGATAACTGGTGCAAAGATTTCTAGTTCTAAAGTTGCTTGACCAAAAAATGCTAAAGAAAATAAAAAATAGGAGTCATTGGTCCATAATCTATTTTTGTACATGTTTAACAGTGTATGTAAGTAAGAATAGGGTATACAGCTCGTTGGAGAGTGGCAAAAACTTCTAAATCAAGAGACTAAGGTTTTGGTCCTAACTCTGGTCCTTCTCAGTATTACTGAGAAATGAGATCGTCAGTGGGAGATGCATGTCAAAACAGCTCTACAACGACATGTTGCCAGATACAGCACTAGATCCCACAGCTAGGGCCTCTGAATCTGAGTCCTGAGGAGTGGAGCTCAGTCGCTATTTTGAAAATGTTCCATAGAGCATGCCGATGTGTGGCCCGCACTGACAGACACCAGGGCAGCTGATCTACACGTTTCCTTAGCACCTGGAGTCTCTGGCTCCATCTAGGTATGGGGACTCCAGCAAGTTGTCCCAACAAACTAAGAAGAACAATACCATGTTTCAGATATGTAATATATTTGAAAGTAAGTTAGCTGGTGGAAAGACTTGTGAGAGGCACTTACAACATGTTTTCAAGCAGATGAAGACTTCTAACAAAGAGTGGCTAAGTTTGCAATTGAACAATAGTCCCAACTACAGGAATATTAAATACATAGCCAAGAAAGGTTTTTTGGCCCTATTCTCTATCTATGCTAAACTAGTTTAATCAGAGAATCTTTCTGAGTCCACTACGGAGCAGTCTTATTTCTCAAAACATTCCTCAAATCTTCTTAGTTTCTCTCCTCTGTTAGTGCAGAACATAATTATTGTCACATCAACTTTGTAACACTCCTTCTTCTTTACTAGAATTCAACCTCTCTGGCTTTCTGTACTCCTGAAACACTGGTTCGTTCCTGCCTCGGGACCTAGACTGCTTTTCTAAAGACTAGCTCCTTCCCCACTGCCACACTCTGCCATTCTCATGTCTGCCTGCCTTTCCCCTCCTCAGAGAAGTCTTTCTTAACTCCCATTCTAAAGTGATTCTGACAGCCCACTTACTCTATCACATTACCCTGTTTTATTAGGTCTTCATAGCACTTACTACTACCTGAAATAATCTGGTTTATTTCTCTGTTTGCTTGTTTACTATTTGTTTCATAAAACTTGCATGCAGTTTCCGTAGTGCCATGACCTTTTCTATTTTGTTTCATCCCGTCCAGCACAGAATGGGTGCACAATAAATGTTTATTGGATTAATAATCAAAACTCTGCTGTTTTTCCCCCACACTGTTATTGTCAAATAATAAGCATCCTCAAAAGCATGGAGTAGCCGCTATACAGAGTAATTTTAACATTTTCATGCTTTTCCTTCTTAGAGCTTAAGTGCTAGATAAACATCATTGAGAATATAAACTTACACAGTAACAGGAACAGGCATAATATAAGAGAGCTGTAATACATAATACAGTGATATAATACAAGAGTATAAAAGGTCACTATTTGCAATACACATGTTGCAAATCTGTTACTGGTTCATTACTCCTTCACTTCATCATTTTATAAAGAGCTTCTTGCTATTTCAGAAGCAACACAAAAGTTAGAGTATTATTTGTGTTTTTTTTGGTTGTAAGGAACTGAAAAACCAAAGAAAGTTCACCTACGCAAAAGAGGGACCTATTGGTTCGTGCATTTAAACCAGCAGAAGACACTGAGGGACAATGGAAATTAGGAACTTATGGCTCCCAGCACATGTCCTATGACTTTCTCTGTGCTTCTTTTACTCCTACGGTAGCCTGACTTCTTCCAAATGATAGAGGACATGGCCAGTAGCTCAAAAGCCACATGGTTTCACTGCCTGAGAAGAAGTGAGTCTCCTTCCCTGACTCCTATTTGGAGAAAACAAAAATCAAGAAACAAAAAGAAAACAAATCTGTAAGAGGCTATGATAACCCAGCAATCATCAGAGTTCTATCCTTGGCCAATTAATTTATCCTTGAAATGATAAGGTAACATGATGGCCCAGCCTATGTCTAGGGCCTCTACCTTTTCTAATCAATCATAGCTGGGTATTTCTAAAGGAATCAGCAAAATCTGTAGGAATGTAGTTATACTAATTCAAATCATATGATTAGAAAACATGGGTTGAAGGAAAGGTGATTACCCATATGAGAGTTTCTATTCTCAGAAAAGGAAACAGTAAATATCTACTGGGTTTTCATATTTTCCTTACTTAGAAGGCACCTTAGTGCCTAAAATTAGGGTGACCATAAGTCCTAATTCTAGTTTTTGCCTGTTCTTCTGAAGTAATTATTAACATGACCCCACAATGCTCAGAATTGTCTTGACTTAAACACTGTAAAATGTATGATCACCTTATCTAGAAACCACTGCCAATCAAGTTCCTAGGTATATATGTAATTAACTAGTATGTTCCCAGAAATTTTCCAAGTTTTATATAGGTATTCAAAGAAAGTATCTCTTGTATTAAGGAAATTACAATCTGAAGGGTCACAGATTTCTCACCAGAAAACAGTACAGTGACATATTTAAAGTGTTAAAGTGTTGAAGGAACTATCAACTCAAGGAAGAAAAAAAGAACTATCAACCCAGAATTCTATATACACTGAAATATCATTCAGAAATGAAGGTGCAATAAAAATATTCTCATACAAACGAAAACTAAGACAATTCATCACCAGTATGTTCCTCTAATGGAAATACTAATGGAAGTTCTTCAAGTCATGGGACAGAAGTAATACCAGAAAGAAATTTAGATAATCAGAAATGAAGAAAGATCAACAAAAGTGAAAGAAAGATCAACAAAAGTGGTAAATATCTAAATAAATATAATTAATTATTCTTAAGTCTTCATATTTAATGGTTGAAAGTACAAATTAGAACACTGCTAATTGGATTTTCCATCCATGTGCTGTAATATGTGAGACAGAATAAAAGGGAGAGAACAGTGACTTACATTTTGATAAAGTTTCTACATGCCACCTGATGTGATAAAAATTCTGATTCCATGCAGATTGTAAAATGTTAAGGAGATATATTATAGTGCTTAGATCATGCACTAGAATATCTTTAGATATATAGTTAAAGCCACGATAAGTAAATTAAAACAGAATACTAAAAATGTTCAAATAACAGAAAAGAGGAGAACAGAGAAAAATAGGGACAGAAAATGGAGGAACCGCACAGAGAACAAATAAGTTCATGGTAGACCTAAACCTAAACAGAGCAAAAGTGATGCTACGTGATGGTCTAAATACAAGTCAGAGCGAGAGCTTGCCAGAATCAATTTGAAGGCTACAAGAAACTCTCTTCAAATGTAATAGTAAAGGTAAATGAAAAGTAAAACTGTGGAAGAAATGATATCATGCAAATACCAACTAAAATGAAGCTGAAGTGGCCATATTAATATCAAAGGAGACTTAGAGCAAATGACCAAGGATAAAAAAGGTGCATTATAGTAATAAACGGAGAGATTTTGCTAGACATAATGATCTTAAATAGATAACAGCAGAGCTTCCAAATATGTGGAGCAAAAACTAACGAAATTGAAAGGAGAAATAGGAAATACTACAATTGGTAGTTGGAGATTTAAACATATCTCTTTCAGTAACTGACAGAAATAGCAGACAAGGACTCAGCAAGGATACAGAGCCACTAAACACCACCACCAACAGATTGGCTGTGCCTAGCATTTACAGATTGGCATTTATAGAATATTTAACCCCAAAATGGCACAAATATATATTCTTTTCAAGGACACATGGAATAAATTCACCAAGGTAGCAGATATCCTGGGTCATAAACAAATTTTAATACATTTCAAGGAATTAGGGGCGCCTGGGTGGCACAGCGGTTAAGCGTCTGCCTTCGGCTCAGAGCGTGATCCCGGCGTTACGGGATCGAACCCACATCAGGCTCCTCCGCTGGGAGCCTGCTTCTTCCTCTCCCACTCCCCTTGCTTGTGTGCCCTCTCTCCTTGGCTGTCTCTATCTCTGTCGAATAAATAAATAAATAAAATCTTTAAAAAAAATACATTTCAAGGAATTAAAAGGATACAAAATATTATTTCTGATACAAAGTTTTATGATCATATGGAATAAAAAGAGAAGTTAATACCATATTTAACAGGAAATTCTCCAAACACTTGGAAATAAAACATAGTTTTAATAATCTATTAGGCAAAGTAGTCCACAGGGAAATTAGAAGATATTCTTAACTGAACGAAAATAAAAACAGGGTTTATCTAAATGTATGGATATAGCTAAAGCCCTGCTTAGAGGGACATTTTTAGTAATATATGCTTCTATTTTTTTAAAAAAGATCTCAAACCAGTGATCTAAGCTTCCATCTTAAGAAATGAGAAAAACAGGAGTAAAAAATGATCCCAAAGCAAGCAGAAAGAAGTGCATAATAAAGATAAGAAATCAATGAAATCTGAAACAGTAGAACAATAGGTAAAATCAATAAAACCAAAAGCTGACTTTTTAAAAAGCCCAATATAATCAATAAGCTTCTTGTTAGGCTAATAAAGAAATGAATGAGAAAGGACACGAATTAGAGGTATCAGGAAGGAAAAATGGGGTATCACTGCAGACCCTGCAGGCATTTAAAAATAATAAGGAAATACTATGAATGTATCTGCATCTGTAAATTCAGCAGCATAGATGACATGGACCCACTCCCCAGAAGCCACAAGCAATTAAAACGCACTCAAGATATAATAGATAACCTGAGTAATTCTACAAACATTAGACAAATTACATTCATATTTTAAAATCTTCTAAAAAAAAAAAAAAGAAAAGAAACCCCCATGGCCAGGTGATTTCACTAACAAATATTTAAGGACAAAATAGCACGGGTGCTCTACAATCTCTTCCAGAAAATAGCAAGAGGATAGACCACTTCACAACGAGGCCAGCATTATCTTGATATTAAAACACTAGGCAAAAATCAATAACACTTACAATATTGATGTAAAAATCCTTAACAAAATGTCAGCAAATAAAATCCAGAAATATATAAAAGGAATAATATATCATGACTAAGTGAGGTTTTCCTCAGCACTGTAAGGCTAGCTAGTATTCAAAAATCAATCAATGTAATGCCCCATATTAGCGGTCTAAGAAGAGAAGCCACATGATCATTTCATTTGATGCAGAAAAAACATATGACAAAATTAAACATCAATTCAGTGGCTAACTGAATATAATAAAAAAAATTCTCAGCAAATGAGGAATAGACGGGAACTTCTCCAATTGGATAAAAAGTATCTACTCCTCTCCTTCTGCCAAAAAGGTAGCATCATAGTTAATGGTGACATAATAAAATTATGCAGAGAGCAAGGATGTTCACTGTCATTATCTGAATCCAGCATCATACTGGAAGTCCCAGGCAGAGTAATAGGGTGAAATAATCACTAACAATCATAAAATATGCAGATGATTAGAAAGCAAGATATACAACTTTTTCTATTCACAGATAACATGATTGTTTAAGTAAAGTATTTCCAAGGAATTTCCAAAAAATCTCCTAGAAATAATGTGAGTTTAGCAAAGTGACAGGAAAAAAAGTCAACACACTAAAATCAATAATTTTGCTATAGACTAGTAATAAGGAATTTAGAGCCTAAATTTTAAAATATTCATTTTAACATTTCTAAAAAAAAGAGAACCCTAGGTATAAATCTATTTCACATGCAAACTCTGCATGCTGAAAACTATAAAATGCTGACAAAAGAACAAAAAAAGATCTAAATAAAGGGAGAGGCATACTGAGTTCACCGATTGGAAGACTCGATATAGTAAAAATGTCAATTCTGTCCCAGATAAATCTACAAATTTATCTCAATTCTTGTAAAATCCCAACAGGTGTCTTTGTAGATATAGATAATTTGAATCTAAAATTTATATGGAAAGGCAAAGGAACTAGAAAGCTACAATGATTTTGAAAATCATTGTATTTTTTAAATCATTTGTAAATCATATAATTTAATTGAGAAAGTACAATATTTCAACAAATAATGCTAGAGCAATTGTATATCCATATGCAAAAAAAAAGGAACTTTGATCTGCATGTATGAACATTATACAAAAATTCATTCAAAATAAATACTAGTTTAAAGGTAACATGTAAAACTATGAAACTATTGGAAGAAAACATCTGAGAAAATCCTTATGATTTGAGTTAGGCAAAAATTTCTTAGATGTGGCACTAAAAGCATGACCATAAAAGAGAATATTTGTAAATCACATACCTGACCTAAGACTTGTATCCAGAGTATGTAAAAAGTAATGAGAACTATATATTCAACAGTTAAAAAAAAAAAAACAATTAAAAATGGGCAAAAGACTTGAAAGACACTTTACAAAAAAGAATATAGAAAAGGCAAATAAGCAGGCTAATGATGTTTTGCATCAACTGTTAGGAAAATGAAAAAATAAAACCATGATGAGCTATCAGTCTACATCAATTAGAATGACTAAAATAAAAATAATGACCATACCAAGTGCTAGAGAAGATATAGAGCAACTGTGACTGTCACCCATTGCCTGATAGGAGGGCAAAGTGGTAAAGACATTCTGGAAAATAGTTCGACAGTTCCTTATAAAGTTAAACATATACTAATCATATGACCCAGTAATTCTACTCCTACATATATTTACCCTAGAAAAAAATAACATTTTCACACAAAACCTGTACATTGATATTTATAGTGCATTTATTTTTTTGTAGCAAAAAACCCGACGTGGTCCAAATATCCTTCAATGGGTGAATGGATAGTTCAGCTCTGATATATCCATACAATGGAACACTACTTAGAAATAAAAAGGAACACATTCTTGATATTTGCAACAACTTGGATTCATCTCAAAGACATCTTTCTCAGTGAAAAAAGCCGACCTAAATGATTACATAAAGTCTGGTTCCATTCATAGGACATTCATGAAATGACAAAAGAGTGGTGATGGAGAATGGATCATGTTTACAAGGGTTAGGAGTAAAGGAGGGTGTGATTTAAGAGGAAGTATTAGAAAGTTTTTTGGGATGATGAAATTGTTCCTCAGCTTGATTATGGTAGTTCCACAAATGGATACATGTGTTAAAAGTCATAGAACGGTACACCAATATGTTCCACTTTTATATCGCCATGCGCCTCTCAGAATGGCCAAAACCCAAAGCAGAGAGAAGAAATGCTGGTGAGGATGCAGAACAAAAGAAACTCATTCACTGCTGGTGAGAATACAAAATGGTACAGCCACTTTGGAAGACAGTGTGGCAGTTTCTCAGGAAGCTAAACATAATCTTTCCATACAATCCAGCAATTGTGCCCCTAGATCCCCAAATGAGTTGAAAATGTGTCCACACAAACCTCTGCATATGAATGGTCACAGGAGCTTTATTCGTAGTCAACAAAACTTGGAAGCAATCAAGATATCCCTCATTAGGTGAATAAATTGTGAAACATCCAGACAATGGAATGTTATTCAACGATAAGAGCTCCGAAGCTACAAAAAGACCTGGAGGAAACTTAAATGCAAGCTGCTAAGCGAAAGAAGGTGAGCTGGAAAGACCACATATTGTATGCTCCAACTACATGATGTTCTGGAAAAGGCAAAACTACAGAGACAGTAAAAAAAAAAAAAAATCAGGGGCTGCTAGGAGCTGGGAGTGGTGGGGGAGGGATGAAGAGGTGGAACGTTGGGATTTTAGGGCAGTGACTCTATTGTGTATGATACCGTAATGCTGACTACATGACATTATGCATTTGGCAAAACCCGTAGAACTGTATGACACAGGGAACCTTAACTGTAATGATATTGTATAAATACTAGTTGATCAACTGTAACAAATGTACCACACTAATGCAAGATGTGAGTAATAGAGGCAACTGTGTGGTGGGGGAAGAGGTAAAGGAAGGGAAGTGTATGGGAGTTCTCTCGACCTTCTGCTCAACTTCTCTGTACCTAAAACTGTTTTAAAAAAATAAAGTCCATTAATTAACCCTCGTGCACTGTCGGTGGGTGTGCAAACTGGAGCAGCCATTCTGGAAAACAGTATGGAGATTCCTCAAAAAGTTAAAAATAGAACTACCCTACAATCCGGCAATTTGCCCTACTGGGTATTTACCCGAAGACAAAAAAAATATGAATGTGAGGGAATACCTGCATCTGATGTTTATAGCAGTATTACCTACAATAGCCAGATTATGGAAACAGCCCATATGTCCATCAACTGATGAATGGGTAAAGAATAGGTAAAGAACATGTGATATATACATATTTTCTCCATTGTAACTACCTTCACTTCATATATACCAGTTGTTGTATGGGAACATTGACTCACTATACTGTATCCCTGAAACTAATATTACACTCTGTGTTAACTGGAATTTCAATAAAAACTCTAAAAAGTCCATTATTTAAAAGAAAAAAGTTCTTTTTATTAAATGTTAATTAAGAAATAAAAATTTAAAAAGAGACACTGAAAGAATAATAATTCAATCATCCAAAAATTTGAGCAGCAAGAAGGCCCGGTTAAAGACAGCACAAAGCCAATGCAGATGTTTGCAAGGGACATCTTGCCATTTTTTTATATTCCAGTTTCAACTATTAATCAATTCCTCTCTCTGTCCATTTTCATCACTGATTTGAAGTAAGCATTTGATTTTTGTTTTATTTACAAAGAAGAAAATTATTATCATCCAACCCTTGTTAGTATTTGAAGACTGAAGTTTCTTTTGTTGTTGCTACCAGAACCATCAAACTGTGACTCCTTTTCAGGAATCCTCCTCTTTCCATACGCGCAAACTCCTTTCAGCTGCTTCTCAAGAGTTATTGAGATGGCTTGAGATATCGTTCCACTACACTTATCATCCTCCACATTTTTATTGAAGATATTTCATTGGTATGACAACATGTCTGGATTAATATATAATAAACATCTTTTTAAGCAGTGGCCGGTCCTTTTATGATTTGTCATAGCCCCACTATTATGATAAATTACCTTAACCAAGTTCAACTTGATAACTATGAAAAAGGTTACATTGTTCTTCAATTATCCTTTTAATCAATCTCCCAGGATAATCATTCTGCCTAAAAATATGTTTCTCAATACTAATTTCATTATCTAGGTGATTCTCATCACTAATCATTAGAGTGAGAGTCTCCATATTCTTAACAACTCTTACTTTAACTTAAATGGGTGATTAGACTCAATATGCAGGATATTACCTGCACGGTGGTCTTGATAATATATTCTCCATCATAACTATCTTCACTTCATCCTACTAATAGATGTTAAAAAAGGAAAAAAAAAAGCTCTCTTATTAAACCCTTCCACAGTAAATCATATATCTAAATGAAGATTACTTTTCAAAAAAAAAAAAAAAGAGAGAGGTAATAAAGGACTTTCTTTCCTTTATGCCAAGAAAAGCTTGTTAAATTTTGCTACACTGACTATCATTGGGCCTTTCTCAGTAATAGGAGGGACATTCTTTCAAAAATATTGGCAAAAGCATTTAGGGATCCTATGGTGTTGAACATATGGGTTTAAATAAAAAGGTGAAACTTTAATTACGGGGAGTAGAATACTTCTATGGCTCTCCTGGTTTTCTTTAGTATTCCTCGCTAGACTACATCATTAGAACAAAAAAAAACCCCTCAGTAAGCTTTCCTGATTTTGCCCTGTCGCAGCTCGCCCACCTAGTGACAGCTGGTGGAAGCTCGGTGTGGGCATTTGTGAGGAACTTCTGAAGTGCGCAAAGCTGGGGAACATCTCTGGGTGAACTCTCACCTTTCACATTACAATGGGTGAGAGAATTGTATACATTCCTCTCACTTCTGTAATGTTTTTTCCTCTCTTAAATAATGTTTTCCTCACTCTAGAGCCAGTCTTTAAGCTGTGTTCATAACTAGCAGTCATAAACCAGTTTTGACTTTGCTTGAGTTTTAGAAAAACATCATCTACGCAAGCAAGCCTTCCTGTATCATAGCTTGGCCTACACGGTAGTTCCAGACTGGTCCCCAAGATAAAAGGAAATCGAAGCTGCATCCTGACACTTTATATGCGTTTATTGACTCTATTGTAATTGTTGTTATGATTATTTATACTTTAGGTCCTAAAATCACAAGAATACTTGTTTCACACTGTGGAGACCTTTGGAAAATTACTTTTGTTTTCACTTTTTAACTTCCATATGGCAGAATTACATGCAGTAAATTTTGTGTTCAGAAAGATTAAGGATATACTTTCGATGCTATTATCAAATCACCATACTAACTACATCTCCTTTACGGTGAAGAGAAAGGTGGCGCAGTCTCACTCATTTGAATATTAGATTTGATTTCAGGAAACTTTCTCATACCCTCCCTTTCCCCAGGAGGGTAAACACATGCTATTTCCTTTAAAACAAGATCCTGTCCATTCGCTTGCTAGTGATTGTGATGGGTGGCAAGGAAAAGAAAAACTACGTCCCACCAGTCTTTGTCACAATGACTTACGCCAGCTTAAGCAGCAGACTTCCTAAACCGAGACTTATCACTTCAGGGTTATTTCCATGTGACCTGTGGAGAATACTCATGAATAGGAGGAGAAAGCATGTGGCTTTCTCTGCTGTAGGGCTGAACTCTTCGGTGCGAGACTAGAAGGCAGTCCTGAGTGTTGTGAAGTAATCATTAAGTTACACGCTTGTCATTTCTTGTACATTCACTCAGAACTAATGCACATCACTTTTTCCAATTATAATCATTCCACCATTTAACAAGCACAAAAGGCCTTAGATTCCAATTTGCCACTGATGCCTCGCTCTCACTTGCTTATTTCTTGGCATTTGCTAGGTTGTGCATGGCTCCAATAACACGGAGCATTCTCCTTTCCTAAAACAAACTTGCAAACGGAGGGACAGAAACAGCTAGTCTCACGTTGGAGGGCAGGCCATTTTCACTGTTTTGATCATTTTTCTGTTCTTCCGATTCTTTTCCGCTGTTGTAAATACACATTATTTCTCAGTTTCCGTATTGCCAAAGTTAAACATAAATCACATAGTGATATGCTATATATGTTTCTGTCCAGGCTTCTCTGCAGGTCCTATCAAACCTTCTCTGGCATACGTCTCATTTCATTTAGTTGCTCAAATCTGTTTCCGTCTTCGCCAGCACACACACACACACACACACACACACACACACACACAGCAATCACCAGGCTAGAGAAACACCATTGTCTTCATACTTTGTTAGCTTCTGCTTCCTTCAGTGAGTATTAATATGCCGGAATGAGCTGTGAACATGCTAGCTTTGGATACGCTGCCTTAAACACGAACTACATATAAGAGGAAATTGGTATTTTCATTTGCTGCACATGCTTTAATGATATTAAGCAATCTAATATGGTGCATACGCCGGATTTCAGTAATGCTTCTCTTGAGAATTCCAAACGGTAATGGCAATTTAAAATGACAGCCTTACATTTAAATAGCTCCTTTCATCTCAGAGGTCTTTACACTTTATAAAGTTATATGGAGCAATCATTTCACTTACCCACCACAGAAATTCTGCCACCTCTAGGGCAAATCTAGGCTTACTTGCAAAATTGACTCAACATTACAGATAATTATGACAGGAGGCAAAAAGCAGCACAGTCAATGAAAACCGGATGGGGAATACAGAAAAAGAAAATAATTTCCAAAAGAAATTTTCGCCAAAGGTGAAAATCAGGCAAACAAACAAAAATTCCCTCAGGTTATTTAATAACCACCAGTGCACAGGACTGTGAACTCCCATGCCAGCCACTAGAGAGCATTTCAGGGATAACAAATTTAAGGCTAATTCTCTGAAGGTGAATTAAGATTAGTGAATGTGCGAATTCAAAAAAAAAAAAAGTTAAGAGTTCTTACACAGCCAGGGAAAAAAGGCTTAAAAGTTTTCAGATTCTAAATAAAGATGTGTCACGTTTCTTCTTGCTTAAAATACTGCCAATTTCCTTCCATTTCTACATACTTCTAGCACTGGACAAAGATTTACACATGCATACACACATGCGTGCACGCGCACTTCAGCACCCAAAACCCTTGAAAGTTATTTACGGAATATTTTGCTTTAACAGCATTTTGAAAGGCCTCTCGGGATCTCTGTGATCATTTTTCCTTGACACAGTATATTTATATTCAGGGATTATATAAAGAAAGCTAACACATTTACACTTAGGTCTGGGTACTTGGCCATACCTTTACACACTTTGAGTTGTTTGAGGCTGTGTCTAATGGAGGACGAACTAGCCTCCAACTCGACACTGATGTCAGGAGTCCTCTCATGCAAAGTAGTCATAACCAGAGCTAAATGACCACCGGTCATGCCTGCCCCTTTTGGCTACCTTTTCCCACCAGCTAACGCCAGTGTTGCTGGTCTGCCTATAGGCCAGAAACCTTTAAACCAGGACAATCCCAGCACACCTAGGATATCCAGAACTCTCTTAGGTATTGAGGTCAGGACTCTTTCAAAACCAGACTCTCTCAAGCCCTGCAGCACTATTGCTTTCTTCTTTACCCTCCATGGTCTTATCGCCCTTATAGCTCATCTCCTGTACTTTAGACAGTATTGAAAAAATTAAGGGGCTATGGGTATATGTGAACTCATTTGAAATTTTTAACCTCTAGCTAAATCTCAGGCATTCTCAAGGGAATGTTGAGATTTGATGTTCATAAAATGTAGACATAGCAGCTGGGTTGTCATTTAATAAGGTGTTGTCATTTAATAAGTTCATTATATAGAGAACACTTTTTTATTTAAACATAATTGCATTACTTTAAGAAAATACAAAAGTGACATTCCTGTTGAAGACAATCTAGAAAAGACAAGCAAATAGAAGAAACAAGAGAGTATAACTCCACTGTTAATACGTTAACAGTATCAGGGCTTCACATAAGAGCTCTCCCACCAGTTTCTTGTGTTCATGTATACCTTCCCAACTTTATTTTTTTTAAGGATTTAATTTATTTATATGTGTGTGTGTGAGAGAGAGAGAGAGAGAAAATGAGCACAGGGTGAGGGAGGGGAGAGGGAGAAACAGACACCCTGCTGAGCAGGGGACACCCCCCCATGCAGAACTTGATCCCAGGACTCTGGGATCATGGCCTGAGCCGAAGGCAGACACTTAACCCACTGAACCACCCAGGCACCCCCTTCCCAACTTCATATTTAAAAATATGATAATAGTGGTGTGCAAGTAAATGTTTCACAACAGACTCTCCAGAAAAAGAAATAAAATTCTGATTTGTAGCACTTCCCAATTTGTGTAGTGGAAATACTCTCAGTATGGCTGATTTCAAGCTACTCATATAAAGTCACTGAAGGACAAGATGGAATGAGATGTGCCCAGTTTGTTCTTAGGTGTGGCTACAAGTCACTCCAGCACATCACTGAACCCTGCACACCGATGGTGGACTTCCCTCATCAGTGTTCATGAACATCCGCCCTTGTCAACAAATGTTCCTCTTAAAAGTCATTTCAATGTTGTATTCCATTTTATGGATATATCCTAATGTATTTAACCAATCACCTGTTAGCTATTGTCTAATTTTTACTTTTATTAATAACAGTGATTAATACCTCAGAATGTAATCATTATACACATTCTTATCTCAAAGAGATCTCTACACCAAACATTTACCAACTGGGCAAGATGAGTGATGGGCGAGAAATTGCTAGGAGACTTGGGTCTCTGGCCACCTTTAATGGAGAATAAGAAAAGTTGAATAAGCCACAGGGGCCTGGCAAACTTAAATGAGAGGCAGGTTGGGTGGGAAGTCTGGCAAACTGAAGCAGTCATATTCCACTACAAAGGAAATGTAGGCCCTATGTTGACAGATATAATTGTTTTTAAAAGGAAACCTACTGCACTGTAAAAATACCTTTCTGGGTCAAATCTGGTCTATGTGCCAGAGTATTCTGCCTATAAGAGTTACCAGCAGTGGCCTGCCATGCAGTGGAGTCCAAGATACTGGCCTCTTCCAGTATCGAATTCCTGTAAGAAACACATTTTATCTCTGCTTTATTTCTTTTTCAACAATTTATGCAATATCTGTTGATAGTAAAACCCAAGTGCTGTTTCTCACATGACAGTGTTAACATCTCAGTACGGTAGACAAATGAGCAAGTGTTAAAACTCAGCTATTCTCACACTGATGTATATTTTTTCCTTTTCAGGTGATTTGAGTAGAGTCACCAGGTGTCTTTTCTCCTCCATGACTTATTGCACATCTTTGAGTTGTCAAATTTGTAATGTCCAGCTGTCAAGAGCTTAAAAAATGCCAGTCTGTCTAGTTAGGGGGAAAAAAAGCCTGGAAAAAAATGGTTTCCAGTGGAATTTTATATCTAGGTCCCCCTAGCCAGGAAGGAGAGGGTACCAGTGCTAGCCTGCTTGCTGCTACAGGCTTTCCTTGTAGCCCAATCTACAGCGCTTTGGGTATGACATGGTCCTTTTGAATTGTTTGCATATTGGTTAAAATTCCTAGCATGTTTCCTATACATTTGAATACAGTGCAGCAAGTTCCACCAATAGGAAGTTATTGTCTTCTTCCTTTTGTAAACACAACACTAGTAGTGTAAGAACAGAGGCACTTTCAAACCTCAAAAACATCCAGCCTTTAACAACAAAAAAAAAAAAACCCTGGCCTTTTCATACATTATGGACTACTACCCAAATTTTTGATGTGTTTTTCCTATATAGCAGTTGTTTGCTTTGAAATTTCTATCCTTCACAATAATCAATTGCAGTATGTGTCCCTCAGGGTGGACTATTTCAAAATTGGATCAAAGAGCTAAGTGTTAATGTTATAATTCTAGCTTTCCCCTTAGTGTTTCCCCAGAGTTGAAAAATCAGAACTTTTGTACTAAGTCCAAATTTGTGGAGACTCATGTGAGACCATTTGGTTCAGCAGTCATATGCTAACAAAGTCAGGAGACCTGAATTCTGTTCCAATTTATCCCAACTAGTAGCAACCTTTTGATGAATCCAGGTTCTTGCTCTATAAAATGGAATACTTAGAATTGCTTTAATTCATTACAGAGAGGTTTGTGAGGACCAGATGAGTTAATGCCTGTGAAAGCACTTTGCAACTTCAGTTCCTTTACAAATTCCTCTTGGACAGTTCTGTTATTGAGCTCTAGAGTGGGAGGACCGGGGAAAAGATATGAGGAAGGGAATTTAAATGAAAGGAAACTGTTCTCCACAGCATTGTTCAAAATTGGTGTAGAGATCAGATTTGGTGGATGATTAAGCATGAGAAGCCAATCAAGGAATTCGAGCACAAATGAAGCAGAGTAAGCCAAATGTAAATTAGGGACACTGAAAATTTTACATAAGCCCACATTTACACTGTTTGCAGTCTTAGGGGATTTCTATATTTCCTAATGAACACCATCATACCCCCTAAATCTTGAATTAATTAAAAACCCCATACTTGGGTTATATTTTAAAAGTTTTCATGAATAGACTGGAGCAGTGATACTCCAACTTCACTGTGCACAAGAATATTCTATGGACTCAGTCAAAATGAGATATTTCTGAGATCCAGCCACAGAGATTATGAATTGAAAGACCTGAGTGAGGCTCATGAAGCTGCATCTTTAAAAAGAACTGCTGGGTATCCAATCTCATGAATTAAAACTGGAGCTAGGAAAGTTCATGGTACGCTTAGGAGAGGGTGAAATATGGAAGTTTCACATTTGGATGATTAGTAGGATGGTGAGAATATTAAGTATAAGAAGAAACATTGTAGTCTGTACCTAACAGTCTGTAGACTGTTGCCATAAATGAATGGTACCAACTGGCTTGTGCCTTCCTATATCCATGCCCTTGAACAGTCTCCTCTGATGTCAGCTCTAAGTTTGGCCATGTGACTTGCCTGGGGTAGTTGGACAATAGTAAATGTGACATAAGCAGAGGATTAAGAAGTGTTTTGGGTTGGGATATAGCTCCTCTTGCAGCTCCAGCGAAGCCTGTGACCATCACGTGAAGAAGCATGGGTAACTTTGCTTGTGACATGAGGCCAATCATGTCAGTGCATTCGCCTGATAGCTGGCACCAATGACGAGACCTGATACTGAGACCGTTTTACACCCACTAGCTCTACGACAGATAATGACATGGACTAAATTTGCAAGGTTGGATTTAGCTCTAGATGTGTTGAATTTGAGCTTTTGGTAAAATATTTATGAGGAACTCCATAACAAGATGGTCTAGAGCTTAAGTGAACGGTTAGCAAAGACATTAAAAAAAAAAAAAAAAAAGGTTTGGAAGGAATCTCACTCAGAGATTGTGATTTAGACTCCATAATAAGAGTATAAAATTGATCTTAGAGGACCTACAGCAGTACTCTAACAAAGACCTCCACTTAATTTTTTTCAGGAGAAAAATAAATGGCACATAATAGAGCTTTGAGGAATGGAAAGGCAGATAGGAGAACTAGAACTAGATTGTCACAGAAAGTAAGAAAGAAGGTACTTTTGAAGAGTCAGAGCAGAAAGGTATCAAATGTTCAGAGGAAAAAAAATTTCAGAGGAGGCATAAAATAGTGACTCAAAATAAGCTTGTGGCTTGAGCAGTTTAAATTGGGGAGTGCTGGGGGTGCCTGGGTGGCACAGTGGTTAAGCGTCTGCCTTCGGCTCAGGGCGTGATCCCGGCGTTATGGGATCGAGCCCCACATCAGGCTTCTCAGCTGTGAGCCTGCTTCTTCCTCTCCCACTCCCCCTGTTTGTGTTCCCTCTCTTGCTGGCTGTCTCTATGTCTGTCAAAAAAAAAAAAAAATCTTTAAATTGGGGAGTGCTTAAAAAAAACTATATGAGATTGACTTCCGGTTTTAACAACTAACAGGACAGTTAGACACTGAATGTCAACTACCTTTTGAAGGAGTGAGTTAGGAGTAAGATATGAGGAAGAAGAGACATTTCTAAATATTTAGAAAAGGTCAATAAAAATCTGTCTTGTTAACAATATCTCATTAAATGAGACATTAATAGCCAAAGGGATGGATTCAAGTTAAAGGCATAACTTTTTTCTTGTTTTGATATCTTCGTCTATGATGGATTAACTTTGATATCGTTTCCAGGAAACCCTTAGGAAAAAAGTACATACTGAATATTAAGTATCACTTACTGAATTTTTGATCCCACCCCCCCACAAACCTCACTAAAATATCAGGAAAGTTTGGTTATTTGCTCAATTTTTAAAAAAAAAATTAAGAAAAAAATCTATCAGGCTAAAAATTGGTAAGAAGACAACACAATATTCTATAATGGAATTGTCTATAATGGACAAACTTTGGTAAATTGAATGGGGGTGAATGACTCGTTATAGACTTGGCAGCTTGAGAAAGTGAAAACTGCTTGCAGAACAAGAAGCCAAAAAGCAAGCAAATTTACAAAGCAGAATCCTGGGTATGATGAGGAACTGAACGTCCTAGGGACCTTAGAAGATAAGAATTAAAGAAAGCAGGAAGGTTTTATGAAGTCTATAAGCAACACGTGCATTCCCAGTTCTCTTCTACCCATTCAGCCAGGTGAGTACTCCTCCCAGGTCATCCTGAACTTGTGTTTGCAAGACTAAGCAAACAACTGAAATCAAGAAGGCTTAACAACAACAAAAGAATGTATTTCTTGTCCACATATATTGAACAGTTGAGATCGCTACCCTTCTTACGTTGCCGGGCTCTAAGGACATTGACAATTTTGAGCATACTCCAACCTTTCACCCACTTCACCCAATGTCAGAGGTCAAAAAATTTGTAATCTAGAATAAACGATCTCAGATACTGATGAGCAAAGAGGCTCCAACAAAAGGAGAACTTGGAATTCAAAATATGTTAGTAGGTATTTTAATGTAGCTTTAAAAATTGAAGTCAAGGAAACTCAGAGAGAGAAAAACAAAAAGAGAAAAACAGATCATAGACTCTAACCTATGAATAATGGAAACTTCGAAAGGAGAGAACAAAAGACACAGAAAGGAGAAAATTATCAATAAAAAAAGTCAGGGACAAATTTCCAGACTAAAAGAACAAGAGTGTTAAAACAGTTAAAAACAGATTTTAACTCTTAAAAACAGTTAAAACAGACTCAGTATAATGAGTGATAAAAGAAATACACCAAAGCACATTATTGTGATATTTCACTATACCAGCAATTAAGACAAGTTTCTAACAGAAGCTAACAGAATATAAAACAGACCTATGCAAATGATGAGAAATCAGCATAGCATCAAATTTGTCAACAGCCTTGCCAGAAACTAAAACCAATGGATCAAATCCTTTAAAATTCCAAGGGAAAAGTATTTCCATCCCAAGATTCTATACCTACCCAAACTCTCAATCAACTATAAAATCATTTTATCATTAATTAATCAAGCACAATTTCAAAATATTTACCTCCTATGTACCATTTTTCTAGAAAGTTTCTAAATTGCACGCTTCATCAAAATAACAGGAAAAAGAAAAAAAAAGAGAAAAACATAAATTAAACACCAGGAAAAAAAAGAGAAATATTTCCAGAATAATAATACTGGGAAGTACTAGGTCAATAGCCATGTTAAAGTCCTAGAGAACCTGTCCAGACTGAAGTTATAGTTAAACTGATGTACTATCTGATATGTTGGAATACACAAAAACAATATTTCGAGTTCTATTAGAGAATTTAGGGATGAAAGAGTGATTGGGATATATAAAACTAAGCAAATGGAAAAAGAAGTCAATTAATAATTGTAGGCACAGTGGAGAATATACTAGAGCTAAAATCATCTAAAGTAGAAAGTCAGTATTTTTAAAAATCAAGCAATGACAAAATAATTTTTAAAAACCAGAAAAAAAGATGAAGCGTAACTGAAAAGTGTTATAATAGCTAAATCTGTAGGTAAGTGTATGTATCTTCATTATACACTTCTCTCTAGTTTTCCACTTGAAAATTTATCTAACAAAAATAAGATTAATGGAAGTTTTAAACATTCCTAAATGAGATATTGAGGTAAATAGCAAAGATTGCTGAAGACGTTTGCCTCTGAGAAGCAGAAATGATTGGTAGGGAGGTATAGAGTAGGGCATTTGGGTAAGAAGATGCTTTCTGTGAATTCTTATTACTGTTTTGATTCTTATAAGGAAAAAAAAAGCATCAATTCCACTAACGTATGTGTACATAACTGAAAACAAGTACTTGGGAATTTTTGAGAACGAATTAATATAAGAATAATTACTTGTTTCTTAGAGAGGAACATATTTTTACTAACAGAATAATTAGAAATGAGCCAAAATAATGGTCACTATTAATTTTGGGGGGAATTCTGTATCTCTGTGAATTGTTAGTTTCATGTCTAAGCTTATTTTTTAGGTTATAGTTGGAGGAGCAATTCAGAAAGCTGACTGGGCTTCAACTCTCAAAAATATATACAATAAGATAGAAATCACTTGTCCCTTGCCCCAAATCACAGAATTCTACAGTTAGAAACTGATCATAATCCAGAATGTTTAAGTCCTTGATGAGGAAACTGAGACCTCAAGTCATTACCCAGTATGTTCAAGTTCACTCATTGACATCAGCATAAAATTGTATACAAAACACTCAGCATCTGGCAACTCACATAACCGAATTTCGTCCATTTAGTACGGTACTACCTGCAGTTGGACCCTACTTCCACTCAAGAGGATGATAATAGAAACTCACTGGTTGTTGGATGACCTAAAGATAATCTATGCTTATATTTGGACATACTGTCTTTGTTTCAGAAACTACAAGACAAATTCTTTATTTGCACACATATAAATCAAATATCCATTTAGAGTGTGATCATTTTAAATTATCTTGTAGATATTACAGATGATAAATGTGGTAATTAAAATGGGTTTACTCTGAGTCAAACTGAGTCTCGAAAGAAGGTAGAAATGGACTTTGTCATGTGCTGAATTGTTTCCCCCCACAAAATTCGTATGTTGAACACCTTCCAGAACATCCTTGTATTTGTAGATGGGACCTTTAAAGAGATAGTTATGTTAAAATGGAGCCATTAGGATGGGCCCTAATCCAATATGACTGCTGTCCTTAAAAGTAGAGAAAATTTGGACACAGAAATGCCGGCAAAGTACACACACACAAGGGGAAAGACCATGTGAGGATGTGGTGAGAAGATGTCCAACTACAAGCCAAGGAGAGAGGCCTCAGAAGAAACCAGACCTTGATCTTGGAGTTCCAGCCTCTAGGACTGTGAGAACATTAATGTCTGTTGTTTAAGCCTCCTAGTTTCTGGCATTTTGTTACGGCAGCCTGAGCAAACCAATGCAGACTTCACAATTCAGTGGAGGTTGCACTGCATAATTAAGTCCCATGGACTCTTTTGGTTGCGTTGTCTGGGTAGTGGAGTCTGCTCTTATGTGTGTTTGGGGCTTGGAGGAGTAAACTGGAAGCATGCAAGCTGGTCTGTGGCAGTTGCTGGACCCCCTGCACACATTGTACCTGTACCCTAAGGAGCTTACATTAATGGAGACTTCAGAAAAGACACTCTTGTGGAAAGAGGAATGGCTGAGGGCTCAGAATTGTATTCCTTTGAATACGGATTGAGATAGTATCATATTTTGTAGTCAATGCTGGTAAAGCTGCAATATGTGTTACTCTACCTTTCTAATGTTTACCAACTTATTAGAAAAAAAAATTCGGGCAGTTGTCCAAGAACGTGAAGGCGCAGGCTGTCTGTGGCCTAGGAATTTAAAGTACTTCTCACAGTCCTGTAGTGAGTTTTACTTCACAAATGTATTAGGATGAGAGTGGGAAAAGCTGATATCTTCTCGAGTATTCTTTGCTTATAGCATGTTTGCTTATGTGCACAGATAACAGGCTTACAAGATATTTCTTCGTAACTCTAATTGTGAACATATGCAGTGTACAATATTAGATCACACACTTTTTCAAGTCGGACACCTGAGTTTGGTGTCTGGCCTCACAACTGTGAGACCATAGGCAAGTCACTTAACCTCTTTCACCTTAGTTATTTCACTTCTAAAATGAGAATAATACTATTACCTGATTCACAGGACTGCTTTAAGAATTGAACAAAATGCATATAAATCCCTTAGTGTGGTACCTGGAAGATAAATTATTCCTTAATCAAACTGAGACATCCTAAATACCGTGGAATTGCTTCATTTCTAGATGTTGATAGAGCTCTTTCTAGCATGAATATTCTTAGAATCCTTTAAACAGTCAAAAAAAAAAAAAACCCACAACTTTTTTCTTTTGCCATCTGAGGTTTAAATCTTTCATTATATTCACATAAGTGGACATTTTCTTAACTCTGGAGAAGTCATATTGCTTTGTAAGCATAAAACAGAATTAGTTTTATGTGGCATTGAGTGATTTCAAGTCCAATCGCATGACAAAAACTAGCCCGTGTCCACCTGTGCAGCATAATCTGTTTATGCTGCATTGAAATATCAATTTAGAAATGCCACTTTCCTTGAGCAGCAAGTAATTATCTGGAAGAAGCATATTTTATCACTCCCTATGGCTGGTATCAGGCAGCAAATCTTCAGTCCCCGGCACATGATCCCGTGTTTCCTTACAAATTGTGCTGCTGAGCGATACCGTACCTTAACACTTTTAAATAAGATCTTGACACTTGTGTCATTGTACAAGCTCGGATCTGGACGACAGGATTTTCCCCCCCTTAATTTAAACGCGCTATTTTTCATCAAACGACAAGCATACATTATGGTCTCCATTCTAACCAAGGCTCTAAAGGCTATTTCAATTTGACTAGAGCGGTTTTCTGCCAAATGGCTACTCTAAGTTACACTGTGCGCATTACCCACCAGAAAGCACAGAGTTGATGAGAGTGCACTGTCAACTATCCTGCACATCGATATGGGGGTTATTTGATTTGAAATTGGATTCTAGCCTTCCTTGATCTGTTGTATAAATGGAGAAGCATGTGTTGGAGAAATTCTTACAAAGTTTATGAAGAATGTGATGTACTTTCCCCCCCTAGAGTTTGTCTCTTACTTCGTTTGACTCCAGCACAAGTTCTCATCTCAGTGATAAATATTCAAAGCTAAAAGTAGAAGAGCTTTTTTTTTCTTTAAATGGAAAGAAAACTTAGGAAAAATTATTCTATGCATGAATTTCTTCTGTGATATGAGTTGGGTGCAAGTTGCAGACTTTTGTAGCAGAGTGGCTTTGTGACCCTTCTTTAAACATTTAAGACTTAGTTCAGAAGTTCACTGAATATGATGAGACATGATTCTTAAGTACGGAGCCTTCAAAAAAAGTATCTTCTAAATATATAATATTCTCAGCGAGGCATGTCAGTCATTGTCAAGATGAAAGTCGTTTAAATGCTAAGTTCCTGGTAAACTGTATCTATACTGTAGGGCTCTATTCACAAAGCAATACCTTAGCAGGGATGTGTAGAGCATACAAAAATATATCATTTTATTATGGGACATACTGAACTCTGGATATTGTGATGTGAGGTGGGGAGGGAGGGAGTTTGCTATGCAAGTTACATGCTTATCATCAGTGTGTGGATGGCCCTAAGGGCAGCATAGAGAACTTCAGAGAAAACATATTAAATGGGCATGGGGGAAGCATCCTTTTGACCCACATAAAAGGGTCTTTGTGTAGATCTCATGAGCACAAGATTTTATATTTGAGTGGATAAAGATGTGCAGTTTCTTTAGAATCAAAAGTAGATTGGCAACACTTTTAGTAAATGGCAAAATAATTATGAGCGTATTTGGTATTCAGTGTAAAACATTTATCACTTTGAATGGTTTTGGCATCAGGGCAGCTGTAATAGGCAATCCCACAAGAATCCCTTTGTAATTTAGCATTAATTGATGTTCCTTTATTGTAACGGCAGTGGACAAGTTAAAAGACACTGAATTGAAGAAGGAAAATAAAATGCTTTGACCAGTCCTTTGCAGCTTCTGCCAGTGATTGGAAAAAAAAAAAAAAAAAAGGCTATAAAATAAAGCTGGCAGAAACAGTGCCCAATTTTCTAGGGATAAGACTGGTGGTGTTTGCATTTACATGTTTATGAGTGCATATACTTGCTGAAGATTAAGATCTAGTATTTAGCTTAGAAAAATGGACTGTTGTTAAATATTTTAGAATAACTTTTCTTTTTTTACTGCACGTGTGATATGTTGATTACTAATGGCCCCAGTTCTTCATCCTTTTCTGTATCCACAGCCTTTGTGATGTGACTTTGCATCTCCTCCCATCGTGGTTAATTCTATTTTCCCACCTCTTGGATCAGGGCTGGACTCGGGGCTTAACTTTGGCAGATAGCATATGATGGAAGTGATAGTTTGCGTAGGTTTCTACTGGCTCTCTTGAAACCCGCCCAGCTGCCATGTGAACAGCCTGTGCTAGTCCACTGAAGGGTGAGAGACACATCGGACAGAGATGAATTATCCCAGTGGGGCGTTCCTAGAATACCCAGCCTCTAGTTGCTTTGCTGACTGATTATGAATTCTGAGCAAGCCCAGACAAAATCACTGGAGTTGGGTTCAAACCTCTGATCTAAACCTAAATTGCCTCTGATCTAAACCTAAATTGCCCATCTCCAGAATAGTGAGCTAAAGAAATGGTTATTATTATAACCCAGGATGTTTTGGGGTGTTTTTAAATGCAATATTAGATGACTATTTCAGCATGGTAGACTGAAGAGGTACTAAATTAAGAAACATAAGGGTAAAGTTTTTGTTTTAATAGCATTAATCTTCTGATGTAAAACGAATATTCTATCTGTACTAAACTCTATAATCTTCATATATTGTCCTCATTTCCTTAGCTTTGTGCCTAAAATGCCCTTTCCAAAAGGCAAATTGGACTCATCCTTCAAGGCAAAGGTGATGTGTTCTTACTCCATGAAGCCTTCTCTGTTTTCCAGAGGCTGTTCCTCAGAATTCCCTAGAATTTTAGTTTTATCTGTATAATGTCACATATCACTTTTCCTTGTCTTTGTTTTTAATGTGAGTGATTTTTCCACCCCCTCCAAAAGGCATAGATGGTATCTTATCCATCTTTGTAACCTCAAATCACCTCCTAGTGCCTTGGCAAAACTTAACAATCAACAAATATTTGAATGAATAATATAACAGGCTAAGAAACCACTCTGGATCCCAGCCTTCCTGTCCATGTTCTTGGTGTTATCGTAGGGAGTAGTTAGGCTCTTCACAGAGCACTTAAACAAATATAAAGGTTTAATTCTCTTAATTATCACTGCTATTCTATTTTTGCTTTATTTCTATGCATTTCCTCTTCCTATAAAATTTTTATATTCTGTAAAACAGGATATTTTAAGCTTTTTTGAATGCATAATAGCAGTAAAAACAATATGAAGGTTATTTGGTTTGTTAAATTTTTAAAGGAGAAGAATCTGTTCAGTATTTATTAATTCTAATAGAGACTATTTTTTTGAAGTATCCAGATATCTTGTCGCCTCTGTCTTTTCATTCATACGTTATGTTTCTGGTCTAAAGAAGTGAGTTTTTGAATTTACATAAATATAAATGTATTTCAAGGTCTTTTATATATCTACAAATACAAAAAAGGTATTAGGCAACTTTAAATTCTTTAAAATTAAGATACATAATTATAGTTCAGTGTACATTTTGTCATTATCAAAGTGCTTTCCTTAGGTCTTTTAAATTACTGAAATTATGTTTCAACTTCATCTAAGATGTTTTCCTGCTCTGTTTTGCTTTGTTGCATTGGCCAATTTTTGTTATTGCTCTGCTACGTAGAATTGCAAATATCAGGTTAACTTTCCTATCAGTGAAATGGAAACAATTTCTAAAGACCAGTGATGATTTGGTCAAATGTTCTTTCTCATAATGTTTATGAAATAATAATAAAGTCGAGATGATGACAGCTTGTTCGCTGAAGACATTTTTCTCAAGTTATTTAAAACATATAATCCACCTCACTTTAGGATCAGTCACTCTCCTCCTTTCTCTCAGGCACTATGGAAAATGTTAGAAAGTTGGATTAACTCTGGTCTCTCTCATTGCTGCTTCAGAATATGAATAAGATATTTTTCCCCTCTCACCACTGCCAGTATGAACTTATAAATGTCTACACTGCTATTTCCCAGACTGACGTCTAAGCCATCAGAAGTCCAAGGACATAAAAAATCATTAATTAAAAAAAAAAAAAAGAAAGAAATCCAAGGACATATTCTTGGGCAACCCATGAAACTTTCTAAATGTCGTATTTTCATTCTTATGAGAATTTAATCACACGCACGCGTGCGCGCGTGCGCACACACACACACACATACTTTTAAGTAGTTATAAACAGAAAAATATCCATTTTGCCAAAATAATAAACTGAAAGATATATGCTTATTCTAAGACTTTGGATTTAGATTGGCCATTTTTGAACCTCTTGCATCTAGCAGAGATCATCTCACAAATTCAAGATAATTTATCTCACTAGAAGTGGCTCATACAGTCCTTGAATTTGAGAAACACCAGTCTATAACAGAAGTAGATAAACTTCTGCACCCGACCTTCATGGAGCTTTCAACAGAGTAGGGGAAAATGACAATAAACTAATGAGCCAACAAATAGATTATTTAATTAGTGGTGCATATAGACAAAGACAATGTGCGAAAATGACAGGCAGTTTTAAGACCAACCTCATGACCACTTTGGTGAGTTTGGTGGGTGATTGGAATGTGTGCCTGAGGGCAGGTGTTTGCTTTGCTTGATTTGAAACTCTGGCTTGAGTAACTTGGGCCGTCTAGGAATTCCAACATAATAGTCCCCTCTTTATCCATGGTTTTACTTTCTGTGCTTTTAGTTCACCCACTGTCAACCTCAGTCCAGGAGCCGATGATCCTCCTTATGACCTATCGTCAGAAGGTCAGAGTAGCCTAAGGCTACGTCACAATGCCTGTGCCATCCCCCCACTTCATCTCGTCACATAGGCATTCATCTCACATTATCTCAAGAAGGGTGAGTATAGTACACATAAGATATTTTGAGAAAGACCATATTCACATTATACTGTGTTGCTAAAATTGTTTTATTTTATTGCTAGTTATTGTTTTAATCTCTTTGCTGTGTCTAATTTATAAATTAAACTTTACATAGATATGTATGTATAGGACAAAACACAGTATATATATAGGAGTTCAGCACTACGTGGCATCAGTCATCTACCAGGGGTCTTGGAATACTTCCCCTGTGGTTAAAGGCACTACTGTTCAGGCTTGGGTGCATATGTAACCCACTGATATTCCATCTCATATGATTGATGGCAGGACTGCTATATCGTTTGTTTTCTAGCATAACGTGAATAAAGTTATGTTTTGTGTCAATAGAGATGAGCATCATTCTTTTGAATCAATATATGATCTGAAAGTAGTAACTGTCAATTTTTGCTTTTAATATGCTCTAATAGGTAGAAAATTTTAACTATGTCCATGTATCTATCTTTCAAAACATTTGAAAGCTTCTTAAATTTTAGATATTCCCTAACAATCTCAAAATACAAGTTTTATCCCTGTCTGCCCTGTCTATATTTCTGCTGCACGCATACATTTTCAAACTTTCATAGATACCACCCCCATCACTAGCATCCAGGCAGAATTAATAGTTTTTCCTCTAATCCCATGTAACTGGCTTCTACATTACAACATTTGTATTAAAATTGGTCGTTCTTCGTTTTGCCTCTAGGGGCCCTGAGCCCTCAAAGTCTAGGCACTATTTCACAATTTTTACAGGGGCATTTAGTACTATTTGTCAGGCACTAATCAAAGTTCTTTTCAAGTATTAGCTAATTTAACACTCACAACATAATGCAGTAGATACTCCAATCAACCCTATTTTACAGATGGGGGAAACTGAGACACAGAGTAGTTAAGTAACTTGTCCAAGGTCACAAGAGGTAAAGCCAGAATTTAGATACAGATGGTGCACTTCCAGGACTGTGCCTTAATCACCATGTAATGATACCTCTCATGTGTAACAATGGACATTATCTAAGGAAATGAATCATGGTTGTCATGGAAAAAATTATTATTATTATTAAACAAGAGTACATTAAGAATACTTGCGATGGTTAGTTTTACGTATCGCTTGGCTAGATTATAGTACCTAATTATACAATCAAACACTAGTCTAGGTGTTGTTGTGAAGGTGTTTTGTAGATGTGGTCAACATTTACAATCAGTTGACTTTGAGTGAGGATTACCCCTGATAATGTGGGTGGCCTCATCCATTCATTTGAAGGCCTTTAGAGTGAATACTGAGGTTTCCTGAAGAAGAAGAAATTCGGCTTCATGTCTATTGTATTCACTCCTGCCTGAGTTTCCAGGTTACAGACTTTGGGCTTGCCAACGCCACAAGTTAATACCTTAAATTAAATTATAGTAATCATGAATTATTAATTATTGTAGTAAATATGATATATAACATACAATGTAATATAATATAAATAATATATAATACATAATACATATGTATATTAAGCAGAACACAGAGGCGGAATACATTGCATTTATTTAAAATAACAACACTGAGATTAGTTCTTGTCCCTCATTAATAGGTGAAGAAAATAATACCAATATTCTGCCTTTCAGCTTGATTCCTGTCACATGCACACATTATTTTAGCACCTGGGCCATTTTAGAAACAGGTACCAGGTATGGCCTTCCCAGAATTTGTCAGTCCAGAAGAGTGTGTTACTGTATACTTCTTTGTTTATGGGACAAATGGCAGAACCAAACTGTTCTGACAATATTTGAGGACTAACAGCGTACCAATAACCCAACTAAATAATTGTAATAGCAAACATTTACATCCTGCCTTTTTCCCTGCTCCAGGCCCTCTTCTGAACACTTTACATATATCAGCTCATTTATTTCTTATAATGTCCCCATGAATAAGTTACTCTTATTGTTCCCATTCTAAAGGTGAGTAAAAGAAGTAGTCAGGATTTGAACTCAGATAATCCCTGTAGAGCCTGTTGCTGGCTCTCAGGTAGGCAGAGTACAATGCAACAGAGTGCAACGTAGAATAATTACACGAACAATTACTGAAAACCAGTTCCATGACTATTCCTTTATACACATTATCTTACTTCATACTCCAAACATGAAGCAAGTACTTTTCTCCCATTTTAGCCAAAAGTGAAACATGCCCAGATAATGTCAATAACTTGCAGAATGTTCAAAGAGTAATAATTGGTGGCAATTAATTGGAACCCATATCTGCCTGGCGCCCAGCAGTTTGCCTTTCCCATCATGCTACTGTGCTTCTAATTGACAAGCTTCAAAGAGGTTTGTTCCAAGTGAGAATATTCAAATCTTAGACCTAGTAGAACAGCATTTGCTCACAGACCATCTCAGCACAACTGCCTTGTAGATCATCCAGAAATCCCTTTGGAGCCCCACTTTACACATGGCAATGAGTTCAAAGAGCTTCCCAGTATTCTGGCACAATGTGGATCATGTGAAGTGACTTTCCCCCCTTTCTTATTGATTCCTGTGATAAAGAGCATGTATTAGAGTCTCTCCTCTGTCCTCCCCCCACATTAACCTGTTCTAAGACTTTTTATTATTTAAGGGGTGACCAAAATTGAAGACTAGGATGTTAGGAGAAAGAGTCAAGTCTCTTTTCTTCCTTCAGTAGTTTCAACTGAATTTCTGAAGACCAGATGATATGTTTCTGAGACTCGACCCATTTCCACTTTTTCTCTTCTTTTTTTCTTTTCTTTTCTTTCCTATTTTTTTGTTTACTTTCTTTTCCTTGCCCATGATACTATCTTCCCAACATCGGATAGAATGATTAAAGAACATCATCAATGTAAGTACATTAAAAGTTAAAACAAATAGTTAGCCTTACATTTTTCTCCCTCTTCCTTGTCTCGTTATACACCAAATAAAAATAGCAGCATCATAGGATTAAATGCAGATATGGTGTGTTATACCATAAAAGAGGTCAATATAGCTATTCCAGGGAGATTATATTTTGAGGACGGACAGCCCATTATTAGCAGTTTATAAAAACTATCCTTATCGATTTGGTAAAAAAAATGAAACCTCAAATATTGTTTACCATCCAGAGTTCAGCATCATTGAATTGTCAAGTTGCAATTAACACTATAAAAGTATTCTCAAAAGTAGAAAACTGTAATATCACCAAACTTTGATCAGACAACAAAAACGGTTCAAAAGTTCAATAGAGTTTGCGATAAGCACTATCTATACAAGCATTTAAGTGCACCCTACACAATGGAAAATATTATAATTTAAAGCATTTTCTATGTAATGGTAAGGCAGAATCAAGAAGTTAAAAGGTGGAGAGAAAAAGGTCAGACTTTCTTACCCAGCTTTTAGCTTTCCTATCATCGCAATCTAAGACCATCTAATAAATTAGCTTGCCTTAGATTTCATGTATGTCTGAAAACAAAATGATCAGATTTTAATGACTTGTAATGACAATTTTTCTTTTGAAAGAAAAATACATGTTTAAGTCAAACTTATAACTTCAAACTTTTTTTACTTATAACTTCAAAATTATACAATAATTTCCTCAAATAAAGCAACTTTTTTATTTCCAGAGGAAAGCAAGAAAAGATGAGTCCCCCCGGAATTTTTTTCTTTAATTTGTCATATTTATTTATCTTATCACCTGAAATAATTACTACTTGATTGTTTACTTCCTATTGATAAGCATATCCAGATCAATGAGAACAATGCTCTTTGTACAGTAGATGTATTATAAATATTTGCTTCGAAGGGTGTGGAGAGATCTTCGGAGGGCTCTCAATTTAATGGATAGCTTTTAGGTACAATACTGATTTTATTTACTATATTTGATTAATACTTGTGGTGAGATAACTAGGACAGCAAAGCTGAGGTCAATGTAATGAACCAAGGGTATGAAGGACCTAATGCTTATTGAATGACAGACACTTCCTTAAGACTTTTGTTCCTTTTAATCCTGGGGAGATATTGCTATTACGCAGATGAAGCTTAAAGGTTAATTTATCACCCAAGGAAATACATTTATTGTCCATTTGTTTTGGCTCAGAGAGATCAAGTTATTTCCCAAGGAATCACAGGTGTTGTGTAGAGTAGGTACTAAATGCCACGCAAGTTCCTCGCAAAGCCCAAGATCTTCCCATTACATCATTTGACTGGTTTTCTTGTTCATGGCTTGTTTTTAAACACTTAGAATGAGATATCAATATCTGACATTATTTGATTTTCTTAATTTACAATGAGACTTTGTTTTCCTCCGTTTTATGTACTTCCTGGATGAGTCTGAAATTTAGAAAAGTAGTGATGAGCCATGCTGACAAATTTAGAACCAGATCTTGAATTCCTTAATGAAATGAAATTTTGAATGGCAGTCGTATTACAAAGAATAACACTGTGCATTTGTTTGGTACTTCTAACTTACTCAAGAGCGATCATGCTCATTCTTTCTTAGTAACGTTAATGGACAGGTAAAAGTGATGTTCTCATTTCCATTCTTATAAACGTGGAGCCTGATGCCAAGAGAGGTGACTTGCCAAATGTCCTATAACAGAAGCTTGGCAGAGCAGGACTAGAAACTATTTTTCTTGACCTTCCTCTGATATTCTCCCTAACTTCCCTCTCTTTACCCACTGTTCCCCTCTCTTTGTGACCCCCCAAATCTACAGTCTATGACGGTAGTAATCATGTCCTCAGTTTATGTTTCCCTGTGCCCTATAGAAAAATATTTAAGCACTCTGAGTCGTAGTGTGCCATAGAACCTGTCCCCCCAATAGCTTTGCGGTGTCACTGTATTACTTCCTTCAGTTTTTCTTCCTTTTCGTCTACAGACTTATACCATAAATGTTTTTAACCAATCTATTTCCCATTTTCAGTAAGTTCTGTAAACTATTATCTTTGTTTTTCCTAAAACCCTTCCTACCCTGCCCTGGTAATTGGTCTAGAAGTTAGGCAGGTGATGCAAGTTGGGTCAGTACGAGCTTTAAGGTAGATTTTCCAAAATGGAATAAGAATAGAGAAGCCACTTCCATCTCTGGTCATAAAGTGGTAACCATGAGCTCAAGCAGTTCTTGGCTGGGATTGCAACCCCAGGGAGAAGGTGTTGTGGTGGAATGAAACTGATACACAATTAAAAGCAAAATGAGAAGTGGGAAGAGATTCATCATGGGTTTAAGTTCCCACTTCAGGGGCGCCTGGATGGCTCAGTCCATTAAGCATCTGCCTTCGGTTCAGGTTATGATCCCTGAGCCCTGGGCTTGAGCCCCACGTGTGGCTCCCTGCTCAGCAAAGAGTCTGCTTCTCCCTCTGCCCCTGTCCCTTGATTGTGTTCTCTCTCTCTCTTTCTCTCTCTCTAATAAATAAATAAAATCCTTTTTTAAAAAAAGTTCCTGCTTTAGTGTTGATCTCCAGATTCACCCTTTAAATTCCAAATTTGCGAAGCGAAAAATTTTCTTACCAAAATTAGTTTTGTATTTTTTTTAAAAGATTATTTATTTGAGAGAGAGAGCAGAGCACAGGGGGAGCTGCAGAGGGAGAGGGAGAAGCAGACTCCTGACTAAGCAGGGAGCCCGATGTAGGGCTCAATCCCAGGACCCTGGGATCGTGACCTGAGCTGCAGGCAAACACTTAACTGACTGAGTGACCCAGGTGCACCCCTATTTTTGTATTCCTGACACTAGCAACTAAAGATTATGACTCGTACAGTTATGCTGTATGTTCATACTACAAGACCCAATTCCAGTGTCTCCTCTTCTGCACTACCAGCCATGATTCCCCATGTGGATGACTGATCCTTCATCTACACCCTAAAGCTGGCTGCCACTGGTTTGAGCTTGGCACTCCTTACGATTTGCCTCACAGGATCATTAGTCGCCTCTGTATCTGCCTTCTTCACCCTTCTATGAGCTCTATAAATCAGGGTCCATATCCTAATCGTTAATGTTATATTTAAGTGTTCAATTTGAGCATAGTTAGCATTAAATAAATGTTTATGTACTTAAGTTTTCATTTAATTCTCTTGCCTTTTCGAATTTAAAGACAATATATAATGCAATGTGGGCTATAGATGTAATAATGAACATAATTATTTTGGTATTGATGTGATGATTATCCTGAAAAAATTATGGGAATTGCATCCCCATTTCTACTCCTTGATTTTTTTATTAAGGCAAGTTATCTTTTCTTTAGTGCAAGACTCATGTTCTGAGAAGAACTGACTTCAACTAGCTATGAACCACACAGAAGAGTGACAAATTGCAATGGCGAGACCACCTTTGTACCTTTTTTTTTAAAGATTTACTTACTTATTTGAGAGAGAAAGAGGGAGAGAGAGAGGACAATCAAGGGGCAGAGGGAAAGGGAGAGAGAATCCCAAGCAGACTCCCCACCAAGCAGGGAGCCTGATGTGGGGCTTGATCTCATGACCCCGAGATCGTGACCTCAGCTGAAACCAAGAGTTGGACGTTTAACGGACTACACCACCCAGGTGGGGTACTTCTTGATACAGAAGCTTGTTGTGAGATTTTGTAAAACATAATCTTTTTCCGGACAATTCAAGCATTGTTAACACTGAAAACCATAGGCTGCCCCTAATAAGAATTTATTATGTGAAACAGTGGGCTCTTACAGAACATTGTCCTCTCTAGGTGCTATGATTGGGACACGCTTACTGTGAAGATGTCTGAGGGGCAGCAATAGCTAGCTAGCATACTTATTCCAGATGTGGACATTGTGATACACTTTAAGGATATAGAAAGAATAGGTGAAGTCCTGAAAGGTATGTTGTTAACTGACTCCACTGTTACCCGCATGTGAAAACTGAAACAATTAATTGAGGCAATGATCCAGAAAAGGAGGCCATGCTTTTCCCTCAGTTTTCTGGATCATCTCACAGAAGAATGGTGGAAGCAAGAATGATCACAATTAGCTGAATTATCATTTTACATAGTGTGTGAGGACATGATCTCCATTTATTTTTGTAACTCAGACTATATGGTTATGTTGTAAGCTTGATAAAATAAGATCTGGTCAAATGTTTGTCCTTTAATGGCCAATAGAAAGAGTGACTTATGCCAAAAGAGGAGTGATTTAAGACAAGTTGAGTGAATTATTTTTTCCTTTGGGGGGAGATAAAATGTCTATTTCTAGAATGAGGTGCTTTTATGTTTGAAAAGAATTGACTTTTGTCAGGTTGTGCTTAATTAGTCTACACCCATTTGAAAAAAAATTCTCACCAATTTTTCAAGAAGAGGACTTTTTAAACTCTATGTATTCAACGTAGTTGGGAGGAGAATGAATGATAGGAAAAGCGCAGTTGATAGGCCTGCTTGACATTCGGGGTAGGGAAATTTTTTCCTAGAGGAAAACCTTCAGGCAGAACAGGCCTCCAAGAAGTATCTCTAGCAACCCTGGATTCTAAAAGTAGCAGTAGCAACAACAGAATTAGATTCGCGAGATATTCAGCGCAAGTCTTAACCACGGAAGTCAGTGCATTCGGGGTGTTTTAAAATCTCACTGCATCTAAGCATGTCAATTAGGTACCTTCGATACTTTTTAAAAAGTTTTTATGTGAATTCCAGTTAGTTAACACAAAATGTAACATTAGTTGCAGGTGTACAATATAATGATTCCACACTTCCGTATGTCACCTGGCACTGCTAAGGTGTATACACACACACCCAGAGCATCTGAGAGAATGGTTGTGCTCCCTAACTGATTCAAATTTTCAATGAAATATTATGAATTACTAAGTGTCTTGAGTGTTTGGTTGTTTCTGGTGTTTTCGTTTTTTGCTTTGTTTTGTTTGGTACTGAGGAAAATGATTCTAAATACACTTTGGGGGGGGGGGAGAAACTCGGAATAGTAATGCCCCTTTCATAGTTGGGCTGTTATCCTGGTTTCAAAAATTAACCTTGCCTGTCGGTTTAGACGTAAGTAAATAAAGAACACATACTCATGTTCTTTAAAGGCATTAATGCAGTGACTTCAGCAATGACATCTTGGTTTCTCAGGGTATTTGATAAGAATCCCAAACAAATGCCATATCTTGCCCACACATTTCCTCTCCCTCTTCCGTCAGTGCCTTGAATATGTTTCCAAAGATTAGGTCAGCTTTGTTTGTGTTGTGTTTGTTTGTTTAACTGTTGTAAAAGTTCATGTTTTGGGAAATGGCTTACGAGAAGACATTTCCTGTAGCAATTGCAACTTTAACAATAACAGATAAACTCTTTGTGGCAAATCTTCACTGGGCTAGAACTAAAATCTGGAAGTAATCAGTAACCACTGAGCATCAGAAATTCTTTAAAAAAATATTTAAACGCAGCTGGAGTCTGCTAGTAGTTGGGATAGGATTCAGGTACCTAATCCCTTGGGGTTAGTCACCATCCTCCTTCTTCCTTGTCTTGGATGTGGAACTAAAAAGCCCCAGGGTGTTGATGGTTGCAGAGAAACTATGGCATCTGACACCTGCTGGGAGCAATAAATAGAAAACTATTTCTGCCCTTGTCGGTTTGTTCCTCTCCTGCTCACTACTGCAGTTGCAGTCTTTTCTTCTGAGCTGGGTTTCAGGAGAGATGAGTCTTGTTTACCCATGTAAACAAATCTGATAAGTAAGAGAAGTCACTGCTGTGCAGACAGTCACTTTGACACGTGTGCTTGACCTATAATGTAGGCAAGTCTGGTTAAAGAGGAAACAGAATCACACCCTTTACTTTGGAGAATTATGGTTGTAATTTTTCTCTGGAAGTAACATGACTCTAATGCAGCCTTCTGAAATAGGTTTGATTCAGTTGGTCTGTTTGCTGTAGGATGATGGGTTTCCAGTTAGCTAATTAAAACTGGTTATTGCTGAGGATTTGTGCAGGCGGAGTTATTGAATACTTTATGTCTGCCAGTCTTGTCCAGGTACATTGGGGATGCTCACAATTCTATTTAAAAGGAAACAGATGCTGATAAAGAAAAAGATGAGTATCTCTTTTATCTATGGTGCTTCCTAAAACAATGAACACATCATAGTCCAGAAACCTCTGGAAAATAAAGGAGTATCGGGGTATATGAATGTAGCACTGGCTCCCTGGCATTCAGCTCTGCAGAAATCCGGAGTGCTACAGAAGTGAAATTCATCTGGACAAAAGCTTTCAGTCAGCAAGTAAAAAGGAAAACCAGGCAGCCTCTGAAACTCTTTCTTAAATTCCCACACCCAAACACTAACCTGTCCAAATTATTTGCTTGTAGAGGAATTACTCTAAATCCTCCCAATGCAAACTAGCCATTGGTTTCCTTGCTGAAATTCATACATTTCTCTATTTGGCAAATAAATCAGAGCACAATATTTTGCATTCCGCCAAAATGTATTTTTCCCTCTCTGGAGAATGAATGAAAATGTGTTTCATGCCATATGCCTGGTATTTTCTAGTTGTGCTTGTTCACATATTTTTAACTCTACAATATCTGGCACTGAGATGTGAGTCCCAGGCATTCTTCAGTTACAGTCTTGCTGAAAGGAGAAAACAAAGAAAATGGGTAAAATCTGTTTAATTTTAATTACTAACAAGGTCAATAGTTTTAGGAGATGTTTTCCACTTGATTTACTTACAGCAAGTGAATACTCTTATTTCTCAGCAAACCTTGATTGTGGTTTACCAGAAATTTAAATTCGATTGCTCCTTATTGTTTTAGAAAAGCAATGTCCTTTATCTCTGCCTCTCTTTTCTTGTATTGGTTGCAAGTAAGGCTAACTTCTCCCCTAAAAGACAAAATCATGATGGTAGGCACTGAGAAATTCTACCAAGAAAGGGGGTTAGCACATGGTTTCTCCTGTTGCATTCTTTTCAGAGTAAATCTTCACCAATAAGCCCACCTAACAGCCTTCCCCAAGCGAATGAATGACAGTAAGTGTTTAAGACAACCTATTTCTCCTCTAACTCTTCCATCTCTTTTGAAACACTTAGAGAGCCTGCTGCAACAAGAAAAATGTCTAGAAAAATATACTTCTGAATGTTAATACTGGTTATATCTAGATAGTAAAGATATGGGAAGTTTTGTTCTTTTTTTGTGATCTCTAATTTTTCTACACTAAAAGTGGGTTATTTGTGTAAAAGAACTTCAAAATGAGGTTGCTTTCAGAATGTACTTTCTCTTTGAAAATGTGGTACCAGAAATCCATAACAACCCAATTTGCATACTTATTAATTCTTTCTTCTAACATTTATTCAATGCCCGTTAAGTATCAGCCTATCTATTTGTCATCAAAGAACAAAGTCACCTAACACAGTTCCTCCTTTCAAGGAACTTACAACTTTAGCATTGTTTTTGCAATAATTGTCTTTATATTGACCATGATTTTCATCTTACATATTTCAGAGTTTGTTTCTGTATTTTTACAGTAAACACCATTTCCACTCCTTTTATCCTTAATGCAATGAACATTTCCCCTCGACCTAGAAATTGCTATCTCTTGATAAGACATCTTGGGTTTTCCTATAAATTCTTCAATGACTTTGTCATAATCAAACCTAAAAAAAAATACTTAAGTTTCTGTTCTTAAGTGTGGTATTATTTATAAGCAAGTTTTGAGTTCTGTCAGGAATCGTTCCATGTCCATTTGTAGAACTCCAAGTAAAAGACTGATTTTGTGAGCTTTTTAAGCTACCTGCTTTAAGTGAATAGATGAGAAATAAGTAGTTACACCCAGTGGTTAAGATTTAAATAGTGGTTCCTATGGAAGATGTTGACAGAAAAGAGTTCTTTATGACTCAGAAATTGAAAAAAAAGTCAATATTTGTTGAGAATATTCTATCTTTTCTTTACCCCCAACTGTGCAATNCATGAAGTATGGTATAGTATTTACTTATTACCTGATCATACCTACATACCTATGCCAGTCAGCCTGCCACCTAACTGGGCATAACCTTGTTCCATTCCACATTGTAAGAGTACAACACTCCTGAAAGTACCATAGGCTGTTTTAGTGCTTGATGTTTTAAAAATATTTTTAAAAGAGTTTTAAAATGTAATGCATTTTCCAATGATGTAATTCATTGTCATTTAAAATATGCATACCTTCTTCCCAGACAACTCTTTAAATTTCCTTTAGTGACATGAAATTTAGATTATTAAAAGAAATTATGCTTTGTCAAAATAATCAAGAACCTTAGAAAAGCTTGCAGACTCTTTACTGTGTTTTTGCCATTAAAGTATATATCTGCTTCATAATTTAACATGTTTAGAGAACCAGTTGCTTTGCATTCACTCATAAACTAAATCAAAATATTTTTCTGTAATATTATCTTCCAATTCTCCTAATGGTGAAAACAGGTATTAGTTGTACTGAATTTTCTTTTGATTTTCAGAGGTTTTAATCTATGGAATGTATATTTACTAAGTATGTGCAGTCTTGGATTAACTACTACATCACAGTATTTTTGAGAAAGCCTTAATGTGTGACAAGGTAATCTCAGCTCTATCACTAAATTTTTGTGTAATAAGGCGTAAGTCACAAACTCTGTGGGTGTCCATTTCTTCATCTATTAAATAATGACTTCATCCTGGATCATCTCCAAGGCCCCTTCATAGATCAAATACTATGATTCTACGTATGTTTTCACTAGTGAAAACCATATCATTGGTCAAAATATGATAGCATTACAGAGTATTGTTTCCTAAGATACGGGGATCCCAAGAAGGGCAAATAAACTCAATGATACTCTCTCCAGTTAGTCATCCATACCATCAACATACTGCTGTCGAATTTTTACTGTGGGTTAAGCTATGCTAAGTAACGGGAAAAGAAAGTTTAATAAAGAAGACATTACAATTCTCACTGGATTTTTGGTCCAGTGGAGTGGTTCTCTATTGAAAGCAACTTTGCCTGTGAAGGAACATTTGGTGAAAGATGGCAATATTTTGATCATCACAACTTGCACTTATCTAGTGGGTAGAGGCCAGAAGTGCTGCTGACCCTCCTCCAATGCCCAGGAGAGTGTCCACGACAAAGAATCATCTGATCCGTGGTCAATACTGCCATGACTGGGGGTGCTCGCTACCGGGGGAGAATGCTATACATATAAAGGCTCCCAGTGTGAACAGGGCTGTCTGTGCCAGCACTTTGCAAGTTCTTCTCCCAGATTTCATACAAAAAGAAACCAGAAGAATACAAAATGGCTTACATACTCCATCTCAGAGTAATAATAAGGACTAGCTGCAGATTCAAAACATGGATGAAGGCTTTTACAAGAAGTGAGATGAGGTACAAGAGAAGCGAGAGGACGGGAAGAGGAGAAACTCATAGTGTAATGGCAGTAAACATGATAAGATGAAATCATAGAGAAAAATTATACTTTCTCATGGGGAGGAATATACTCTGGGGTACAGGCGCTATATCCTGCAATTGCAGCTCTGTTATAAGAAATGAGAGAGCCAAGTTAGCAAAAGGAGACTTCTCAGACCCAGTTTTTTTTTTTTTAAAGTACTTATAGGGCTTCAGGGAAAAAATGACATACACACACACACAAACACATAAAATTTCTGCCTAGATCTTGTCTTGGAAAAAGCAAAGCTCATTTGATAATGAATAATGAAAGATGAAGTGACACAGCAGCAATGCAATGATATCACAAAGGAAAAAGGGAGTAAAAAGAAGAGCAAAACATAGAAGCAAAGAATGTTCACCGAAAGGTTGAATGGGACAGTTGAAAATTATGACCGAAAATTCTGTTATTTATTTAAAATGAATGAATTCACGAAGGAAGATCACCAAGTAGAAATGTAAGTATTTGGGGAAGAGCTGTTAAGACAACAGAAAGAGGTAAAACAAAAACTGGTGGAATCCTAGAAAGGAATTGAGAGAGAACTAAGAGCAAAGTTCTCTGTCCTATTGATAAATGTAAAAAGAAATTCATTGTTAGCTGAGGTCCTCAAGGAAACAGATACCAAACTGCGTTGGAAATGGAAGAAATTAACTGGAGGGAAAACTTGTGAAAGTTCAAGGGAAGTGTGAGCAGGAATCAGAGGGGAAGCCCTGATGCAGGTTGGACACCTATGAAGGAAAAAGGGGAGGAAATGGGATTGGACAGGAAACATCTCAGACTGAAGTGCATCTGTGAGAAAGTTTCAGCCAGGCCTCTGTGAGATTCCAGCAGAAATTGATCATTAAAGTAGTCTCCTATTGAGCAGAAGTATGCTGGCTGTGGTGGCCATTGGCTGGGAGCAGCGTGGACAGCACGATGAGGTATGTGCTGCAGTAAATCCCACAGGTGGGGCAGCCAAGGCAGGTAGCTAACTCCACTCCTTGCAGCAGGTTCTGTCTTGGTGAGAGATCTGATCAGTGTAGTACCTCCATGGCTGCCACACTTGTCTGATCGGAAAAACTTTCAGATTGGCTCCCAAAGCAAATCCAATGACTCCAAAGATACACCTAAAACAAAAAGATTCAGAAAGGTTGAAAATAAGCTGACAGACAAAGTCATATCAGGCAAATGCAACATAAAAGATGCAGAGGTCATAATATTAATTTTAGAGAACATGAATTTTAATAAAGTATTTTATTACTATACATTACATTATTATATTTCTCATGTATATTATACACACACACACACACACACACACATATATAGCTTTCATTTTTGCGTCATTCAATTGTATACCCCATTCAAAGAAAAAAACCCTAAATAACAAATGAAAACATAAAGTCATACAGGAAACATTAAAAAAGTGATGATGTCATATAAAAAGGATATAGGAGCCTACCTAGAAGTGCTCCCAGTGTCCAAAGCTGTAACAATTTGAGCAACAAGATAAATTATGATAGTATTGGATTACAGCCCAAAGAATAAAATAAATATATATGTGATGAATAAGTAAATAGAGGAGAGAAGTCTTCTATACCAAATGGAATAATATTAGATAATGAATATAGAAGAAATGACGGAAATGAAATAATGACAATTAGACTATCACAGTAATAATTTCTGCTTGCAAGATCCATGGATGAATGCTGAAATTGGTAGGCAGAACCTTAAGGAGAATCTTCGTAACTACAGAGCATTCCCCCCAAATATTTAATAATTACTGTGGTGGTTTTAACATATGTTTACAAATGTATGGATACTCCTACCTGCAAGAGATAAAACTTCACTCCCTTCCAGTTGAGTGTGGCCTGGACTTAGTGGCTCACTCAATGAATAGAGTATGGAAGGGAAAAATGGTAACTTTGTAATGAGAAGAGCTGGCAGATACTACTGTATACCAGTAACCAAAGTTATCATCAGTGATAAGTCATGTTGATAGCATGTACCCTCTGATATAAGGCAATGAGAACTGTACTTCGTCTCTATGACATTCTTTCCAAAAATCCATAATCCTAGTGTAATTATGAGAAAATGTCAAGGAAATTCAAATTGAGTAACATTCTAAATTAAGCCTGGCCAGAAATCTTGAAAATTGCCAAGGTCATGAAAAACAAAGAAAGACTGAGAAAATGTCATAAATTATAAGAAACTAAAGACACACAGTTAAATTAGAGCATGATATCCTGGATTGGATTCTGAAAAATAAAGAAGGATGTAAATGGAAAAAAAACTGGTGAAATCTAAATAAAGTCTATAATTTAATTAATACTATTATACCAATATTAATTCTTATTTTTCCTTAATGTACTATTGTTATATAAAATGTTAACATTAGAAGAAACTAGGTAAAGGGTATATGTGCTATCTTTACAACAACTCTGTTTCTCTAAAACTATTTTAAAATATAAAGGTTATTAAAGAGGTCAACACAGACTAATATAAAATTTTAATTAGGATAATTCAACAAAGGGACTGTTTATATTATGATGAGAATCTGTATTAGAGTGATTGGTTCCAATAGAGAAGGTCAGGCAAGACTGTTGAAAAGTGACACTTAAGCAGAGATCTGAGGAATGAGTCAGAGTTATTTAGGCAAAGAGCAGATGGAAGAGTATTCCTGGAAGAAAAAACAACATGTGCAAAGAAACTATGACAGAAGGGAAGAGAGCAAGCACCGGGGACTGTAAAGACACTGGAATTAAAAGGTGGAGAGTATGGTCCAAGATAAAATGGAAGAACTAAGGAGGGTCCCAAAACTTCAGGAATTTGTAGGGGAGTTCTATTTTTATTTGGAGAGTAGTGTTGAGTCATTGAAATGTCCAAGTATCACACATTCAGATACACATTTCTTAAAGATCATTCTAGCTATTGTGTGCTACTGCACAGGGGCCCCAATTGAGATCTTATTGCAGAATCTTCATTAAGAGCCTGCACTACAGTATTGGTGATAAAATGGAGAGCAGAGGAAAGATTTGAGAGACATTTAAGGAGAAACAGTGAGAGGATTTGAGTGTTTTGGAAAGGGGAGTTGAGGATAAGAAAAGTATCAGGGCTAGCCACTAATATCCAGCTTTTCCAAAGGTTGGTTTGGTAGATTAGTTCCATTAATAGACCCAATTCTTTGCTGTTTTCTGTATGAAACCTTTGCCATGTTTCTTCGTCATTTCTTTTCAAAAAAAAGAGTCTGTATCCTGACATCTTAATACTTAGGTAATACTTTGACCACTGACAAGCTAACAGATAGGATACATGCATGAACTTGAAAAAAAAAAATCTTGTGTGCTCCTGCTTCTGCCTTTGTCCTTCTGCCATGGCCAAAAGAATATGCCTAGGTTAGCCTGCTGGAGTAGGGGACATGAGAACAGAGCCATTTCCCTAATCACCCCAACCAAGACCATCCTAGTTCATCTCTCAGACAACTAGCCAGTCATGTGAGCAGCCCAACTGAGATCAGCCACAACCGGCTAAGACAACTTGCCAACCTGCCCCTAACTATAGATTCATGAATGAGGCTAGATGACGCCAGTCAAGCTTAATTTAGATCAACTGAACCCTATAGAAATGTGCTTTAAGAGGTGTATTTTATAGCACTGAGATTGTGTGGCTGTTTGTTATTCAGCATTATTGTGGTTACTCTAACTGATACAGATGCCATGTTAGTGCCACTTACTGAGATCTACTAGGAACCATTGTTGGTTGTCTATACAAGACCTCTCTGGACATCTCCCTACCATGTTATCTATAAAAGGATACCTCTCTAAATTGTAGATGCTGAAAATATCAACTGCTAATTTTCCAGTCTCCCTTGTGTCTAGTCAGTGGGCAATGAAACATTAAGAAATTTTTTGCTATGGGCTTACACAGAAGAATTTAGTAGAAAGACAAACATGGAAAAAAATCCACTCTCCTTTAATCTGACATTATATATGTATATATAATGGCAGGAATTTCAGCTGCCATCTTAAGAGATTGATAAAACTAGCCCAACTTATGAGGTCTAAATTTTGATGAATTTTCACTGAGGGACAAAGTGCAAAGATAGTAAGAAGTCTTTAATGATATTTTAAATTATCCCTAGAAATGTCTATCTTTAGACATCTTATTTTGAGATAAATAAAGGTCCTTATTGTATATATCACATTTAGTTAGGTGTTTTGTTACAGGCAGTTGAAGGCATTCATCGTTCTCTTAACTTTGCTCTCTGATAAAGGGAAGTACAAAAGCAGAGTGTCTCTGGCAGACAATGGAATGTTATGCAAACAGACATTTAATAGACTAGGGAGGAAAAGTCCCTACATTGGAGGAGCCTAGGACTGACTCTAAGTATAAGAACAGAGTTTTAAATTTTTCTAATATTGAAAATTATTTATTTATTTATTTATTTATTAAATTATTTTTTATTTTTTAAATATTTTTTTTATTATATTATGTTAGTAGTCACCATACAGTACATCCCTGGTTCTTGATGTAAAGTTTGATGATTCATTAGTTGCGTATAACACCCAGGGCACCATGCAATACGTGCCCTCCTTACTACCCATCACCAGCCTATCCCATTCCCCCACCTCCCTCCCCTCTGAAGCCCGCAGTTTGTTTCTCAGAGTCCATAGTCTCTCATGCTTCATTCCCCCTTCTGATTACCCCCCTTTCTTTATCCCTTTCTTCTCCTACCGATCTTCCTAGTTCTTATGTTCCATAGATGAGAGAAACCATATGATAATTGTCTTTCTCTGCTTGACTTATTTCACTTAGCATTATCTCCTCCAGTGCCGTCCATGTTGCAGCAAATGTTGAGAAATCATTCTTTTTGATAGCTGAGTAATATTCCATTGTTTATATGGAGCACAACTTCTTAATCCAGTCATCTGTTGAAGGGCATCTCGGCTCCTTCCATGATTTAGCTATTGTGGACAGAGCTGCTATGAACATTGGGGTGCATATGGCCCTTCTCTTCACTACGTCTGTATCTTTGGGGTAAATACCCAGTAGTGCAATGGCTGGATCATAGGGTAGCTCAATTTTTAACTTTTTAAGGGACCTCCACACTGTTTTCAAAATGTAAAAGGTAGAGATAAGAGTATGTTAAACTATTACAAACTCATCACCAGCTTTCAGAATTATCAACACAGGACCAACTTTGTTTCATCCAAAATATCTACTCATTTCTCTGCTCCCATAGTATTTTGAGACAAATCCCAGGTACTAAAATATTTCGAAAGCTGTAGTTTGTAAGTAGACCTTTAAAAATATCCTATTTTAATTAATGAAACAGGTATTTATTGATCAATGTTTTAGTTAAGTTTAGAAGGACTACATCTGATAGATTCAGAACTATATGCAAAAAGCCCTATATATCAGACTGTCTTATAGGTTCCTGACTAGCCTGAGTCAGTTGGCCACTCCAGTTCAATAATTGACCTCTCCTTCACAAAGAGTTTGCAAACACTGCTAGCCTGTGGGGAAACGGTGGGTAAGGCAGATTCAGCAAGAATGGCTGAGGGCAGATTGGACACCATAATGGAGACATCCTATACCTTCACCTTCTATGTGTCAAGCATTTTGTAGACGCTAAAGATACAAAAAAAAGAAAAAAATCCAAATAAGAGAAAGGCCTTGCTCTAAGGTAGTTCACTTGTTCTCATACTGCCATATTTTTATTGACCCTTGTTTTTAAAAATTAACACTTTTTAAAAAAATTATATTTATTTATTTGACAGAGAGAGACAGCCAGGGAGAGAGGGAACACAAGCAGGGGGAGCGGGAGAGGAAGAAGCAGGCTCCCAGCAGAGCAGGGAGCCCGATGCAGGGCTCAATCCCAGGACCCTGGGATCATGACCTGAGCCGAAGGCAGATGCTTAATGGCTGATCCACCCAGGCGCCTCTAAAAATTAACACTTTTATTGATGGTGACCTCCTTCAAGGTAGAATCTGTATCTGTTGTTTCCGTAATATTTCTAGAAAATTTTATTTTAAATATATTGATTACATTTGACATATCATATTTAAGACATTCTGCAAATACGTATTAGACCAATAATTCTGTCTATTCTTATAAATTATATGTTTTGTCTAACCTTGACATAATGACAAAAATCTAAAAAATTAATTTTTCCCAACCCCATTGATATTATAAGAAGATCCATGTGATTTGACTTGTTTGGCATCCACGTATGAGTAGCCAACAAGAAAGAGCAAATCAACTCCTATAAGCGCAGCCTAGATACACATGTTTACAATAATTTCAACAGTTATTACACCCATATTTATGAAATTGATCCAAATAAATTATAGTATATGAATTTGAGTGTGGTGATGATTATATTGTATTATTTACATTTCAGTGGCTGGGACCATTTTTTCCAACATGGTATTTGCTTAAAGTAATTATACTGACTGAGAACAGTGGCAGATTGAAATTAAATGTTTGGATTAAATATTTTGTCAGCAAACATGCAGCAACTGCTTTACTGCTTCTTCCTCTCTTCTATGCATACTGATTACAAAATGATTACAAAATGATTAGCTTTTATTTTGGCACAGTTTTAAAATACTTAGATAAATGCTGCTTGATATCCAATCTTCTAATTGTTTAAATAGCTGAGGAAAAAAAAGAGAAAAAGAGAGAAGAAAAATGGCCAAAAGAAATTTAAGGCAGCTTTCTAACTTCTAACTCGGTCCTCCTTCAAACAAATAAAAACTTGCCAAGTCTTAATATAATTTTGGTTTCATGAGTTCTAGGTTTCGGCTAAATATAAACCCTTCCAGGTGTGTTCAGTGCTGGCAGGTGGGGAAAAAGTGTTACTTTATGCTAAAAGTAGAAACATATGAAACTATTTTTAAGAGAGTGCTCTTGCAGCTTTTTGGATTTTGATTGTCTCTTTCAAAATAGTGGTTTAATGTGCTAAATGGGAGCAAATAAGAACATATGGTTTAAATCTACCCTGAAATACAAATGTATTTTTAATAACCATCATACAAGTACTTGACAAGATGTTTTAAGTTTTACTTTCCAGAATCAAACCGTTAAAAATGAGCTTTAAATAAAGCAAGTCTCTGAGTATATCTTATAAATCTCTAGTGTATATTCACTGAGATTTTGGGCAGGGATTGGAAGTTCAGGGTCATTTTTAAAGTAACACTAGCGGCTGAAAATAGGCCAGATGCCACATGAGAAAGAAAATTCACACTTTTTATCTCTAAGTGAATAAATATTCCAAGGAAGGACACCATCTAACTGAGAAATGTTATAAATTTCCTAAAGTAATGATATGTTCACAAAAATTACTAAATGCTATCTTTACATATTTTTATGAACTCATTCATATTGACAGTGCAATACCAATTCAAAACTGATTTGTCCTCTGACTGATAAAGAGTCAGAAGGGTAATCAGTCAGATCTTTACTTACAACATGTAAGCATATCTTGGTCTTCCAAGTCCTGTGAAACATGATGAATCCAGTCTTGGGATGGCCCAAACCATTCATTGGCTTCCATCAGGGCATGGCACATATATAATATGCTGGAAGAACTGAGCTCATATCAACAGAGAATTATGAAACTATTTGACTAGGTATGTCTCAAACCATTCCAAGTCACGTCATGCACATTCTTCAATCAAATAAGAATAATCTTGGTCATGGTGTCAGACCTTCTGCATTTTATTCTCAGGATCTTCCAAAGTTATGCCACCTGGCAACAAAAAGGGCCTTCCTCCAGCATTTGTGTCTGGCGTATAATGATGGAGGAGGAAGAGGAGCCATAGGTGGAGTAGAGATAGAAGGAGAAAAAGGAATAAATGGGAGGGCAAAGAAGAATGAAATCAAACTGGATTTCAGTTTGAATTCAATTTTGCTACATTGCATTGCTCCCTACTAGGTCTGGCATCCTTCACACATACTGTTGTTAAGGTTGCTTTGAGATGCTCGGGTATGGCCTGTCCATTTTTTTTTTTTTTTGGCATGATATTAAGATAACATGAAGAAGAGTCTTCAATTTTGTGAGTGCTAAAAGTGCAAAATGAGATATTGTGAGGCATGTGCAGAATCGGACAGATGCTACTCATTGAAAGTCTCCTGTTATCATTGTCATGAGAGACATGTTATCATCTCTTTTATCATGAAACCATAGTGGAGTCTTGATGAAACAAAATAGAAGAATAGTCATGATTTTCAGAAGTCCAACAGCTGAAGGTGCAGCCTAAAGCAAGAAAACTATCTGGACAAAATGAATTAATAAAACTATCTGCACAAGACCCATTATATTTGTATAATCCACATACAAGATTAACGGACTTGGTCAGCTGCTTAGGGGAACTATCTCTGCCTTCGTGGCACCGGCTAGATGTCCAACCTGTTCCCTTTCCTTCTAATCATGCAGGGACTGTTTTCCAGCCCCCCTTGTGACAGGGCATGGCCATGTGTCTGAATTCAAGACAATGAAAGGTGGGCAGAAGAGAATAGTAACTTCTTTCCATGGCCAATTGAACTTTACATGAAAGAGGGGAAAAATCTTAAATTAATTCGCTGAGATTTGTGGCTTATTTGTTATACCAGGTCTCACTACTTGAACTATTAGAGATAAGTTACCTTGAAATGAGAAGCAACTGTAAAAAAGAAAAAAAAAAAGGAAAAAACCTCAAATATTTGGAAATACCTCAGTGGTTGGGCAGCAAATAGCAAGAAAAGTGATAGTAGGGACCTGAAAGATAGAAACTCATGGGATTTAGAAAAGCTATCCCTGCGTTTGGATTCTGACCCATGAACCCACACCCTCCCCGCCCCACCCCCATGTCAGTCCTCCAGCCCTCAAGGCTTACCTGGACTGTCCTCAGGTCATTTTATATAGACTTGACTCTCTAGACACGGCAGCTAAAATTTCTTTCGATTGCCACCTTCGTGCCTGTCCCACATCAGTGGTGTGTTCGTACTTCTGGTCAATCAATGTTGGCCAGGATGCTTGGGATGAGGAAAATGCATTTCATTCCAATCGTATCATCCAAATGACTTATTTGGATTTCTTCCCAAGAAAAATGATAGAGATTTAAGTTTTATGTATAATGATTGGTACATAAAAGGCTTTTCAAACTCTTCTAGGCATAAGCCCAGTAAGAGAATTAAATCGTCATTCACTGCTCAGATTGCATCAACTTGTTTCTTGCTAAGCCACTGATGGCTTCCTGACTTAATTATTCAGGGGGGGGGGTGCGGATCGGAGCAACAGCACAATAGGGATAATAACGCAACAGCCTTTGAGAAAAAGGAAAGTATATATAGTTCTTTGTAGTCAAATGAGAAATGAGATTTTAGGCCAGATATGGCAAATAATCTGGCATGTGGGTAACTAGCCCTACCTCCACCCCCAACAACAATTACGTGGCAGAGATTAAAAAAAGGGTCCCTGAGTTCATATTCCCTTTATCCTCAGAGTCTTGACATAGCTTGAAATCATCGACATAGCACACCACACCCACGATAATCCATTTAAGTTGGCATAAGTTTGCAAAACTCACTCTGTACCATCAGTCATATCCTTTTTGATGGCTGTCATTCTATTTTTACCGTACAAATGAGAATTACGATCCTAAAGCTCCTCATTTTAAAATAATTTTTCCAGCAAACCACATGCTGAGAACTTGATGTTTTCCTGTTGCTATTCTCACGTTAGTTGCATCTTTAAAAGCATGGAAAAATTCTATGTAATTGCACCACCAGCCACCTACAGGATGTGCCCACCGCAGCCATACAAAAAAAAAAAAAAAAAAGGCAAGTGGTTCCTTTTCCCCCTAAAAAGTAAAACAATTTAATGTGATCTGGCACCATTGACATACCTTGCAAATAAAACTTTTTAAAACTCTCTGTTAAAAGAAATAGCTACAACCTTACCGATGTTACCAGCAAGCCCAGATGGAAGAGGAAGACATTTAACTACAGAGGATTGTGATTATAACGGAGAAAGTCCCCACTGCGCATGAAATGTGTGGAACCGGACAGTGCGGTCTCAAAAGCAATTGTTTGGATTACCCAGCCTAAGTTCCTCCAAACCTGAGAGGGGTAAAATCTCTTCTTTCATTATGGAATTTTGCCACATCACATCTTTGATTACAGTCATCTGGCTTTTAAGTCATTTTTAGAAATGGACTCCAAACTGGGCGAGAGCTGCCTTGCCTTTTTTAAAGCAAACAAGTGAATTTGACATATTTTTCCTGCATGCCACCTCTTGAATTTGAAAAGAACTTAGGAAAACCAAAGTTTAAGGTTGTGCCATTAACTGATAAGACATTTTTGAAAACTGTTTTGTTTTGCTTTTTTGCTGGAAGAATGTATTCCTCAGCTGATTGAAAGTAGCTGAGAAATTGTTTGGGATTGTTTTCTCTTGCTGCATGGTAGTTTCTTCCTTTCCCCACCCCCATTCAGGCAGCTGATAGAGTTTTGAGTGGCCATCTCAGATGTTGCAGACTATCTGGGACGAACTCAACCAGTTGTAGAAAGAAGATAAACTGTGGTTCAGGTGTTAAGCCGGGCAGGCCCACCAGTGCCCAAGGAACACTAGTCCAGGAGATTCGGCTTAGGGCTTTGATCACCACGGATGATTTAGCAGCCTCGACTTCTCAAAACCTCTGGGGGAGGTCTGGTGCAGAAGCAGGTGGAGCCATTGACTGTATGAGGGCTCACGGTGACTTTCATTTGTCTCCATCGCTTTTTATGTCCTGTGCAGCTCGTTGTGAGATCATGCAGATAAATTGCTATGGTTGTTGAATAAAAAAATGATTTAGCCTCTGATTTTTCTAGGTGTAGAATAAATCCAGATATGCTTTCCAGATGTTGAGCTACTTGTTGAATTCGTTCTTGTTACTTTTTAAGTATTATTTTATTTGTATACACAGAGCGCGTGGGGATGAAAGTCAACCTACCGTGATTCCAACGACTCTGCCATTTTACTATCTGTGCTACTTTGGGCAAATGACTTACCTTAGCTAAGCTTCCAGGTCTTCAGGTGTCATCACATGGAGGTGCAAATGGGTCCCTCCTTCCTAAGGTTGCTGGGCAATTTTAAGGAAGTAATCCATGTAAAGCATTTAGCATATCATAGGTCTCTGTCTCTCAAACCTAAGTGTGCGCACAATCCTCCCAGGGATCTTATTAAATGAGGACTCTGATCTAGTAGGTCAAGGATGGGACTTGCTTTTCTCATGAGTTCTCCAGTGAGGCCAGTATTAACTATTCCATGAACCACCATTTGGAAGGAAGTTTCTAGAGCATCCAAAAGTTATTTTTTACCAATAGTGTTTTGCTACCATTGTCATTATTATTAATATCTGCCTTTCCTACTAAACACAATCTCAGCTAAAAAAAATAGAGACTGTGCTCCCATGACAACTTTTCTATTCCCTTGTCCACACTGTTCTCAATACTGTGTGTTTAATAAATATTTGCTGGACGCATTAAAGGCAAAGTTCTCTCCATTGGCTTGTAATGCACATTTGTTTTTTTATATACTACTACGTTTTTAGTAGCTTACTTACTAATAGTAGGTTAAACTAGTATGTTATGTCCCCTACTAGATTATTTTAGCTTTAGCTGACTTATTTTTCAATTTCATCCTCCAATTTCAGTTAATAGGTTATTTTGTGAAATTCCCATAGGCCCTAGACTTACGTCTGTCACACATGTATCAAACAAACTGAGTGCCTGTCTGCATCCGTATGTAGGTTTTGCGGTGCTTGCAAGTTAGCACGATGCACCCTCATGATTTAACAGAGCCCTGGCACACAGTAGGCACTCCACGAAACCCTGTGGAACAGGACAATAGATCAATGAATGTTTGTAAAAAGGCCTAAAAAAGATCAGCTTTCTAATATTGGGACATCTGAACTAAAAGATCATGATTTTTTTGCCTTTTATTACTTGGCAAGTGTTTAATTAAAAAACAAACACAAAAAGCAGGTTTGAGAATTAGAGTCTTGTCTGTTTCCATCCAAGATGTGGCCCAAATTCTGGGTTAGAACTAGAAGACCAAATCTTCTCTATACCCTCACTCACACTTAACTGTGGCCAAGTGGAGTAGTCTCTGGGAGCCTCAGTCATGGCAGGAAGGGGCCGGACAAGGGGTGGTGCCATCTTTTCCAGAGGCGTCTGAGGCTGCATATCCAGTGGAGACATAGCAAAGACAGCAGCTCCTTGGTTTTTATTCTCCTAGACATTGTTTCTGGAGGCTGCGGGGAAGCAGATTTTGGGTGGGTCTGGTGGCATCTACAGTCCTGCCAGCAGCTCTTTCCCGATCCAAAAACCCAAGGTAGATATAGCAATTGACTAATTGGGGGGCCCTGATTTATTAGTTTGGTGAAACCTTGTCCTGAAAAACAGTAAATCAGGAACGAATTTGAACTACACCCTCTGAAATTTTCTATAAACTCTAATCTCCAACTGATGTAATTCAAATTGTTTAGCTGATTTATCAACGCCATAAATTTTCTTGGGGCTGTGCTTCGCAATCCTCGCTGCACATTAGAATCACCTGGGGGCACTTTTAAAAAATGCCGATGCTGGATGCGCACAACAGAACCATATTCTGTTAGAGCCTCAGCTACTTTGTTTTTTAAAAGCTGCTTAGGCGATTCTTATATGCAGTCAGAGCTGAGATTTTAGTAGATGACTTGCATTACAGAGTTGCCCATACATCTAATAATGTAGCTGAATGGATAATAGGTAAAAGGAGTCCTATTTAAATTTTTAAAATATAATTATTGCTTTGAATATGGTAGGTCTTCAATAAATATTGGTTGAATAAATATTAAAATTTTATACCACTACTGTATAAGCCACTAAACTGGAGGAAAGAAAAATATAGGGGAACAGTTTCTTATAGTTTTATGTTTCAGAGGAAACATATGGCTCTTGTTGCTAAGGAAACAGTCATCCGTTCATGTTCCTCATTCCATCTTTAGGTCACGCCCAGTGCTGATCATGTCAAGACTTCAAGAGAAAAGTATTTTTAAAATCATTTTATAACCAAGTTTTCCTGGCTCAAAAAAAAAAAAAAAAAACTATTGCCATGTTTTGTTATATACCCAATGGCCAGGATTGTCTTTCCATGAGCAGGGAATTATTTTCAAGGTGTTTCATAGAAAAAAAAAATTGTTACATTGTAGGCTGAATGTCTTGAGTCTATCCTCAAATATTTAAAAACCCATTCTATTGCCATTTAAGCCCACATTATAATATAGTTATCAGGGCCTGGACTAGGGTGAGGCAAGTGAGGAGTCTAGGGCACCAACTTTAAGGGGGCACTCTAAAATATGAGCACCTCCTTAAATTTTGCACCCTAGGTGATTAACTTACCACACCCCTCGTCCTGATCATGATAGTCACTTCTAAAGTAGAAATGTGTTTTCACATATTTTAAGAAAAAGGAATAATTTCTCAGCTTTACACTTTAGAAACTGAAGGTAATTATCCAGTTTGGAGAGGAGCCAAATTGCCCAGGTTAATTTCTTTGTTCTTCTGAAAAGTACATTGGGACTTACAATGGCAATGAATTGTCAGGACCTCAACTATAGATCTTATAGTTAAAATGGGTTCCCATTTGTAATCGCCTTTCCAACAACCTTCCCCCTTATTTGCTGGCAAAGCCCCAAGTTTGTTCAAGTGTCCACCCACCTCCCCACCCATGGCTCATAGGTGAATTCTGATTAGTCTGAGCCAATCACGGTATTTCGTTCCCATTGGCTAAGATTGGTTAGGAATAGGTATGTGACTCATTTCTACACAATATGACAAGAAAAAATATCTTTTGGGTAAATTTTCTTGCTCTAAAATAGATATAGACAGGAGGGAATAGTCCCACTTCTCCCACTGACTATATTTTCTATCCCTAGGAGCTGCCTGGAAAGATACCAGTTATTCTTCAGTCAGGAGGCAAGCCATCTGAGAACAAAGCCAACATGATGAATATATGAGTAGAATGATGGAAAGATCCTAAACCTTTGATTTCAACATTATGCTACTAACTTGTCCAATTGTGGAGCCGCTTTTCTCTTTGGCCTCCTTAAAGTAAGGGGGAAAATACATCTTATTATTTAGGCCAGTTGTTTTAGGGTTTTATGTTACCTTCAGCCAGAGCGTCTGATTATCCAAAAGTATCTGTCATTTTTCCTGTTTGATGACTAGTAACTTGAGTACTGTCTGAATGTAAGAGCAGAGAAGCCCAAAGTATGGCATTAAAAGGGGAAGTATTTTATGATTTTTGGTAAAAATAATAAGAACACCTTATAAATGAAACAAATAGCTTACTGTTTAAGTAAAAGAATTTACGTGACTTCAGTATCTTAGACCAGAGTTTCTCAAGTTTGGCATTATTGACATTTTCAGCTGGTTAATTCTTTATTGTAGGGGGCTGTCCTGTTCATTGTAGGATGTTAAGCAGTGTCCCCGGCCTCTACTCACTAGGTGCCAACAGCACCCCCTACCACTTTCTAGTTGTAACAAGGATGTCTCCAAACACTACCAAACGTCCCAGGGTGGGGGCAGGGATGGAGGTAAGGGCAAATCAGCTGTTGTCAAGGGCCACTGCCTTAGACTCAACTAACCCTAATAAAAAGGTGCATAGAAAGGAAATATAAAGCCCTCCTTTTAGAAAACCAGAAAGATATTTAAACACTTTCTATTTGTTTCCTTAGCAAGTGTTTAATGCACATTTTCCATGTTCCACATACAAGGTTTGTTAGAGTTAGGAACCCAGAATATCACCAAGGAGGCAGAAATCTTATTTGACTTAATTACAGTCCTAGTTCAGTGTTCAACACAGTGCCTGGCATATGGTGGACTCAATAAATAAAGAGATGGGTGGATAGATGTGGATGGATGGGAAGATGGATGGATGAAAAATAATCCCTTAAAATACTTACTGTATTAGAGACAAAACTAATCCATTCAAAATCTAATTTGAAAACAAGTAGGTGATAAGACCCACGGTATAAATGAAGTGGGACAGGAATCTTGAGAATAGAGAGCTACCCATGAGTGCTAACAGAGTAAGGAAGGAAAATGTGATTTAAAAAGAAAAACTCTAGAAATTTTAATGAAAGTAAANNNNGGTGATCAATTAAAGAAAGAAGATGAGGAAAAGCAACAATAAATTATGAACTTTAAGGCAGTAGGTTCCAAACTTTCATCCCCTACCAGGGATATGGAGGGAAGGGAGGAAGGAAAACGTTAGTCGATAAGGAATCGCCAAGCTTCGATTCAATTAAAACTGTTATTCTAGCACCTTCGCTAGTGTGCTCTATTAAATTTGAATAATATATGTGATAGTTGGGGAATGGAGTCTAAAGACTGCTTTTCTAGGAACAAAAGATGTAGGAAATTCACGGTGCCACAGATAGATTTGAATAGACTGGATGAGAGAGAAAAAAACAGAGTGGGGCTGGGGAGTGGGGAAAGTTGAATTTAGCATGAGGCAGATGAATTTGAGGTGCTTCTGTAGCATCTGTTGAAGATGTCATGGGCCAAAAAGAAATAGACACTTAAAGACTCGGTAAGAGGACAGGGCGAAGATGTGGATGTGGGCATCATCTTACACGAGCATGAAACCCTGCAAGTGATTAATTAAGAGGTTAGGGAACACAGATCTGCTCTCAGATCATAGCAAGAGGAAATAATTCAAAGCATCAATTAATATTGATTCTGAGCCCAAAAGAAGCAGCCGTGAGAAAGGAAGAAGATAAGGAACCAACAATGGCACGAGAAGAGTTATAACAATGATAGAGAGCTGTCATTGACGTGTGTCTTAGAAAGTTGGAAAAAGATAGAGCTGAGAATGGGCCCTGTATCTGGCAATAGAAAGATAGTTAATAGTACTTCAGGCAGCAAAAAAATATCTTTTCAACTGTGTGTAGGACTGGACAAAAGCCTGTGCAAATGTTCGTATCGCGTGAGAGCTGGAAAATATGCTTAAGTGTGATCTATTTTGCAAAAGTCCCGGAGCACAACTTGACATTAGTGGGGGCTGATATGCCACAAATGAATGACTAATGTAGTCTAAAATAAACCACTATGAAATCTCTAAAGCTATCTTATTGCAGTTAACGATTCTTTTCCAAGAGTTGGACAGCTTTCATGACTTCCTGTGCAAATAAAATCTGGATCACCTCATAAGGGAAACCCACCTACTTGGCTTAATTTTACCCTGCTCTAGTCCTTTACCAGAAAGGGGAGAAGATGAATTGTTTGGGAACTGGTAGCTCAACATGGATGAAGGAGCTAGAGACCATAGAGGAAGGGCCATATACTTCAAGAGGATAGAGATATCATTGCGGTCAAATGTTACTCTAATTGTTTTCAATGTCAAAATCCTTGCCAAACAAAATATCGTTTGGAAGGTAAGATAAATGATTCTGAGAGAAGCAGAGCTGCTTTGGTTGAAGTAGAACTGGGAACCCTGCCTGTAAGCCCATGTTCCATAACTTTAATGAAAATACTCATTGGACCCCCAAAGCACAACTGAAAACAGTCTACTGACCTTCTTTATTTTCAAATAGAACCTGAAGCCCAGACATGATTAAGGACTCACTGAACGTGACCCAGCTAGCTAATGGCTCAAAACGAGTTAAAACCCAATTATCCTTAATTTTTGCACATTGCATTTAAGTTGCAAATGTGTCAGGGGACATTCACCTCAGAGCACAGAACCAAAGCAGGATGGGTTTTTCCTTAATCTTTGGATGCCTTCAGAAAAGCTGTCCAAATAATGTAGTTCCTTTTCTAAATCTTGTATCTTCCATTAATTGATGTATTTGGAAATAAATAAGAACTGGTTTTATAGAAGTGGAATAGTGGACTAATTTTTTTCATCATCCATTTTGTACTTTCTTTTAACTGATTGTAAACAATTACATACCAAAGTCAGGAAAGCTTGCTCTCTCACTTAAAGATTCTCTGCCTTAAAGTGCATTTAAGTACATAAATGGAAAGAAAGCGGTGGGAAAATGACATCTTGTCCCCATTTGTACATTAACAAGAAAATCAGATATAGCTATAATCTAACCTTAATAAATCAGAACTCTTTTGGAAAGATTTGATGGTCTGACTCCAACATCAAATCCATTCAGCACTGTCTCCATAGCTGTTAGCAGCTTTTGTGGAGGTCTATGTAGGAGAAAACATTCAGAGGCTATTTCTGCATCTACAGAGCACAGACATAAGTCCTGTTTTGACAGGCAGATTTTATAGTGGTTTATTTTGGTCTACATTAGTATTTCAGTTTCTGGCATTAAAGCCTTAACCGATGCCAAATCTGCCCCTCTCTTTCTATATGCTCTGTGTTTTCTTTACAAACAGGAAACTGCTAGCTTTAAACGTTATTTGCTTTGTATGATAATAGCTGAGCAGTGTCTGGCAACCAACTGTGTTAGAGGATTACACCGAGAAGGAGGTGCAGTGAGCCACTTCCTGCAAAAGAGAAGAGAATTTCTAAATGTGAGTTTTTCTCTTTCTTCTGTGGTAATTTTCAACTGACTACTGAAAATCCACCGATTGTTTCTCCTCTCAGCTGTCTTACTCAAGGGCTGCATACATGACAGGCACTTAAAAAACCCTTCTTGAAAGCTAGATGTAGTCCGATAAAACTGGATACATTGTAGCCAGGAGATGATACCCAAGTCAGAATCTGGTATCCATGCTACCTGGGCCCAGAATGCCCATACATCATCTCCCAGGGATTATAGGCAAGAGGGACAAAGTTTCCTGAGACAGTCTGTTGCATCTACAAAACATGGAAATAATTTGCAGTCAGGTCAAATGCCTTTGGAGAATGTGATTCATTGCACTGCTTATGACCTATACCGAATTTGAGTTTGGAGATCTTCATCTCAGTATGAAACTAGGTAGATTTATGGGTCTGTCCACACCGCAGAGTCCTTTGACGTCATCTCAATAGGAAGTGTGCTGGTAGAGGGAATATTAAGTCAATACCCATGTCTACATTCGCAAAATTAATTAATCAAGTAAGGCAAATAACATTTTATTTCTGTAAGAAAATAAACATTCAATCACTTATTTGGCCATTTAAAAAAAAAGATGGTTTAAATGATATTGCATATAGAAGTAACAAATAACTAACTGAAGAAAAATAAAATAAAATGAAGGTATCCTAATGAACTTTTTGTCTTGTTTTTTCAATATCAAGCTTTCCATAGCATAACGTAATTTTCTCAATATCAAGCTTTTCATAGCATAATTAATTTTATATATATATATATGTTTTTATTTGTATATAGTATACACATACATATGTATGTATATAAATATATATACATTCTTCTGTATAAAGATAGATATACAGTCAGATGATAGATACAGAGATATAAATAGATACAAATGTCTAACTAACTTACATTAACAAAGGAAAAAACAGGATAAATAAAATCCATGATCTTTGCTCACATGATTAATTACATTTCTATTAATAAATGTGCAAACTAAATATTAATCTAAATACATTCTGAGCAATTGGGTACCTGGACAGAAGAAAATAGAATAATGCCACAGATAAAGAAAAGTATTTAAGAAATATAAAGTCTTCAGCACGATATTTGTAGTACATTTACAGTGTTGTGATGTTTTTTTTTTACCCCAAAGCTATTTTTGCATTTGGTGGTGGGGTGGGGATATAATAAAAAGAAGACTGATATTTTATGTAAGGACACACCTTAACGAATCTGTCGGCTATGCACAGGTAGCCACATTAGTTGGGCATTATCTGAAAGAAAGAGAATGATCCATAAGAGAGGTTTTCAAAATAAATTAGCAGGGATTTTTAAGTGAAATTAGAAGAGAGAAGTAGGGTTCTCTGAAAGGAGAAGGCAAACCACAGCAGCATGGTGACATGTTAGGGACTTGAGGAAGATGGCCCAGAATGGACTTCTTATGTGGAATTTCTGTCATGATGGATTAGTAATTTTTGAAAGAATGACATCTGATAGTTAGATTACGTTGTTTTTAACTCTGTGCATTATTTTCCCAGTACTATTCCCAAACCAGTAGTAAAAGTCTGTAAGTTATAGATGCATTCTGTTAGTGGTCACTTGGAAAATAAGGGGAAAAGAGCTGTAACCATATTTGAAATGAATGGCTGAGGAAAGAAAAAAGTCATAAGGAGAGATTTAAAAAACTCCACAACTTATAATCATTTGTCTGTTCATAGGAGTATCTTGGCCTTTGTCAATAGGCTGTGAGCTCCATTAGAATAGGGACTGTTTCTGTCTTATGCACAGATATACCCAAATACCCAGGATCTAGTACAGTGCCTAGTCCTTACTAAGTGCTCAATAAAATTTGTTGAATGGACAAAGGAATATAAATTGATTTGGGACCATGAGTTCAAATTGCTGAAAGACAAGCAACCATAAGTATCTCTGCACAAGCCATTAGAAATATAGCAGTAATGTCCACAATAGCATAACTATGGAAAGAGCCCAGATGTCCTTCGACAGATGAAGGGATAAAGAAGATGTGGTATACACACACACACACACACACACACACACACACACACAATGGAATACTACTCAGCCATCAAAAAATGAGATCTTGCCATTTTCAACAAGATGGATGGAACTAGAGGGTATTATGCTAACAGAAATAAGTCAATCAGAGAAAGACAATTATCATATGATCTCACTTATGTGTGTAATTTAAGAAACAAAACAGAGGATCATAGGGGAAGGGAGAGAAAAAATAAAACAAGATGAAATCAGAGAGGGAAACAAGCCATAAGAGACTCTAAATCATAGGAAACAAACTGAGAGTTGCTGGAGAGGAGAGGAGTGGGGGGATGGGGTAACAGGGTGATATACTACATGTTAATTAATTGAATTTAAATTAAAAAAACTACAATGAATTCCACTGCAATACACACTCACATTGATTACAGAAGGGATGTTCAACATTCCTTAGATAAGGAATTCTAATTCTCATTCCTTAGACTCACCTGAATTTACAACACATTCCCCATGCCCTTGCCCAGACACACACATTTCTCTCTTATGAACACATATATGACATCCTACTTGACCATTAATTCATGTTTCCCTTTTTGCCTTAGCTGCTAAGAAGCCCAAAACTAAGTTTTATATTCAACTGCTTATGATTCCTCAACTCCAGTAACTCTTTCTGTTTCACCCATGCCTTTTATTCTATGCAAATGGACTTTGATCTTCCTGTAGCTAGAGTTTTATTGCAAGGCACTCTATTTTTAGGAGCATTCAAAGCATAATAAATACATTATATGAATAAAAAAATATTGTAGAGGGAACTGAAATTCCTGCAGTTCTAAAGAATGAAGGGATTGGAAAACTTAAATTAGTTTTAAAATATTAAGGGAAGAGGTAACTATTTTGTTCACCTTCAATTGGGTGTGCTGCAGTACAGTTGGTTCTGACATTAACTACCTAGAGTTAGCATCAAACTTCACAAGTTAAGGGCTCAGTCCTCCATGGGACCACTCTAATGTCAGATACCAGCTTCGCTTTGGGGATCCCAGGCCACCTGCACTTCTGACTGGCCAAAAATGTGGGGGTTTCCACAACCTCCTCACTAGAACATAACAAATTTCAAGAAAGTGCTATAGTTATGATTATAGTTTTATTATAAAGGACACAGATCAAGAAGACCAGCCAAAAGAAGAATCATATAGGACAATTTCTGGGAGAGAATAGTGTCCAGAGTTGTATTAAGGTTTCAATTCAATCTCCAGTCCCTTTTCCCCTATCTTCTATTTTTCTCCTCCAGAGAGGTAGGACTGGCCCAAATCATCAACTCTTGAATCAAGTAGTTGGTCGTTTTTGGTAACCAGTCACCATCCAGAAGCTATCTGGGGCTCAGCATGAGTCATCTCATTAGGGTTACAGACACTCCTATTACTCATTTTCTAGGTATGAATATTCTATTCTCTAAGGTATGAATAGACTATTAGACTATTCTCTAAGGTATGAATAGATTTATCAAAACCTCAACATGTCCAACAAAAATATTTATTTTTTAAATTTTAATTTATTCATTATTGGTTCTATCCCTTCCATCTCTCTAAAATCTCACTGAACAAAAAGCTGGTGCCAGAAATATCTGGGTAACATTGGAATTTTCATTTATTAGAATCACTGGTGATACTCTCTACAAAGAATTGGGTTCCAAATCTGAGTAGTGGTAATCATCATTGGAGCAGTACCATTGATGAGTAGTGATAGGTTTTAAATTAGCTCCATCATCAGTTCTCTATGCCCCTGAGCTTCCTTATGTCAAGAATAGGGCCATTTTGAAAGCCACACACATTCTTAGCTCTGTGACAAAAGAACTTAAGCACAACAAAAAGCTATAAGTTAGGCAAAAAAGCTAGGTTAAATCATATTAGTAAAAATAAAAATTCTTTCAGCTCTCTCTGTCCATAGGATCTGATCAGGATTTAAGAAGTCTTACCTTTTACCAGTCTACCTCTTTGGAAGTTCGATGATTTTATAAATAAATGACAGAGCTCTCTCATTATCAATTAATTAGTTCATTTACTCATTAATTCATCTACTGTATATCAAGCACCTTGATAGGTTCTGGGATATAGAAGTGAGCAGAACAGACAAGATCTTTACTTACATGGAGCTGGGAGAGGCAGACAATACAAGGCAAACACATTACAAAACAAGAAAAGGACAGACTGTGAAGAGTGCAGTTGGAGGAAGTAGCTAGAGGAGGACACAGTAACTGAAGGAAGTACTTTAGAACTTCTACTCTGCGGAAGTGACATTTGAAGTGAGACTCAAAGGTAAAGGAGGATAAAAGTCATTCCAGGCAGAAGTAAGAGCTCCAGAGTAGAGAAGGAAAAGAGCTTAGTGAGAGAAATGATGAGCGGTAGCAGAAGAGGCTGTGACAGATCAATCAGGGCCTTGTTGGCCATGGAAATGAACTTGGATTTTATTCTGAGAACAATAGAAATCCACTGGAAGATTTTTTGAATATTCTAGTAACATGATCTTAGTTCTTTTTTAGATTACTCTTGCGGGGCACCTGGGTGGCTCAGTGGGTTGAGTGTCTGACTCTTGGTTTAAGCTCAGGTCATGATCTCATAGTTGTGAGATTGAACCCCGTGTAGGGTTCCTTGCTCACTGTGGAGTCTGCTTGGGATTCTTTCCCTCTTCCTCTCCCTCCCCCTCTGCCCCTCCCCTACCCAGCTCATGCATGCATGCTCTCTCTCTCAAACAAACAAACAAACAAACAAACAAACAAAATCTTAAAAAAAAGAAGAAGATTATTCTAGCCCTACTGCACAGAATAATGGAAGGAGGAAGAGAAAATGGAAGTAGGGAGATCAGTTAGGAATCAGCTTTATTTTGTAAAAATATTCTAAAGATCTTCAAACTAAAACATATACTTTTAACATATAGGACCTTGAGAGAAGAAATCAATTGCCTAATTTTATAGAAGGAAAATGAAATGCCAGCATCAGAGAGAGAAGAAAGCAAATCTAGAACTTACTTCATCAAGATACTCAAGAAAGAAAAATGTGCCTTGCCTGATATGCTCCATTCTCCATTGACAACTGCCTAAGGTGGTGAAATAATATGCCTGTTACAGCAAAGAGTCTAAAGATTTTCACTTTTATGCCACATCTTTAGTACTATTGATGCAAGAGGAAAAACAAAAACAAACAAGTAAAAAACATGGCATCAGGAATTTACAGTTAAAATATATATTGTATTAATGTAATTTGAGTGCTGATAATTATTATTTTATCAGAAAAAAATCACTTCGCTATTTCATGTGCAACTAATGAAGGTTTGCAGTACCATTAAATATGATTTTGAAGCTCTGTGATTCCAAATTTTCTCAGTAGAAGCATGTCAGATTTTATAAAGGAAGAAATGGAATTGTAAGATTTGATATGCAGAAATTTGCGTTACGAGCAACTCTGAGGTACGTACTGACTCTCTGAGGATATCTGTAGCTTCAATATATGTGCTTAACAGTAGTTTGCCTCCTCTTTCTAAACATTTCATTATGTACATGGTAAATCCTCATCAATTCAGACTAATCGAGGTTGTCCTGTCTGAGTTAATAAAAAGTGAGATTATCATTAATATTGAGAAAAATGACATTGTATTCACTTATAACTGTGTGATAACTATAATCAATGTCTTTCACTAGAATAATCTGTGGGAAAATAGTAATATTTCAAAAGAATCTTCTCTAGATTTATAGCATTCATTATCTTTTCCTTTTTAGCATATTTAATGAGTAAGGACAGACATTTTAAAAGATTATTACTCATTCAAGAAAAATCTAATTTAATATACATGGCAAGACATTTTCCTACTTTACAGAAAATTTCTCCCAAGAAGTGGTATTATATTTTTCTTTTCTTAATGCTTTAAACCTCTGGCTCTCTCTCTGTGCGAGTGTGTTTATTTCTTCACTTCTCTCCTCCCACCCTACCTCTTCTTTTTATCCTGGTGACTATTTGCCGACATCCAGAGGAACAAAATTGTTTCTTTAATTAAAAGGAGAAAAACAATTTTTAAAAGCTGCCATTGTGGGAAAATGTTTTCAGAAATGAAGCATCAGGGGCTTTGGCTATGGCCTCTGTGCTATTTTTCCGACTGTTTTGGTATTTTAGTGACCGTAAAGAAATGACCCTTAAAGTTGCCGTGTCAGGCTGGTAATAAAATGACGTCTTGGGAAAACCAAACTCTTTCTTTCCCTGCACTTTTTTTTTCCCTCCTGTAATTAGACTTGCCATCATCGGGGACCGTCTTTGTTATTACCAGCATCCCTCTCGCCTCTGCTCAGGGACAGCGAGAGCTAAGGGAAGGCGTCCGCAGGACGGTCTGGACACAAATCACATTCACAACAGCTGCCTTTTCCCTCTGTTAAACTCAGTATCTTCGGAAATTCTCGGTTTGTTTTTCAGGGACCCTGCTTGGCATCCTTCTCCCTTGTGCTTCTTCACAATGTGCTATTATTTGTTATGAAAAACATGAAAAAAGATAGCTGCTGCTCTGGCCTTTCAAGTTCCCAGCCTGCCTAACACTTTTCCGGCGTCGGTCAGCGGCCAGGACCATCGCTAAGGAGAAACACGTGGGCGCCACTTGGGTCCAGTGCTCGTCTCACTGAATCTGGTAGTTTCAGTTGAATGCACTGATATCACTCTTCCAAGTGAAAGAACCCCGCGGGGATTGTAGAGAGAACTAGGATTGCTTTTTACCAAGCCAGGGATCCCACATTTTCTCCCCAAACCATCAACAGACTCCCCTTTGCGGTGCCTGCCAGCACCGGCGCAGATTTAACTAAGGAGACGTTCGCACGTCGGTTTGCCTTCTGCTGGCTTCTGCTCAGACGCCATCCAGTAAGGACAGTCATCCATGCTCTTCCTTCTCTAAGAGAAATGTGAAGACTTAGGATTTAAAGACTGGCATTTCATAGCCCCAACCTGTTGATTGATAAGATGCCAAGTACCAACTAAGCATTCCCCCAAATTACATTCATCCGCCGTTAATTCATTCCTTAAAAAAAGAAGAATAATGAGCAACTATTAGATGTTGGGACCTGTTTAAGGCAAAGAAAATATAATCCTAATCTTTACAGGGACTATATTTTGGTGGAGGGACACAGGCAACATATAGATCTATATATGAACATTAAATCAAAGATATTTTCTTGTAGGGATAAGTGCAATGGAAGAAGTAAAGTAGTAAGTGTGAAAGGGAAAGACTGATCATCCAGAAGACGCCACTTAAGCTGGATCTGAATAAAGGAAAGAAGCTAGTTATTTGAAAAGCTGAAGGAGGAGCATATGGCAGAGGGATCAGCAAGCATGGTGGCCCAGAGGCAGAATTGAACTTACCTCATTAAGGGACAGAACACCAGTATGGCAGGTATTTGGGAAGATAGGGGAGATATACTGGAATATGCATAGCCCTTTTGAAGTTTACAGTCAGTATTTTATGCAGCATGGGAGAAAATCAGTACAGGTAATCTTTCCAATGAAAAGGAAATGATATACATCTAGAACAGTTTCTGACACGTAATAATACCTCATCAATATTTATTGGGTACACCCTTGAAGGCTACTTTTCAATTGTTTCAGCAAACATATGTCCCTATTAATAGTAATAAGATCGGCTTCTACGTGTTTGCGTGTCGTTTAATATTCACAGCAACACTAAAAGGTGGTAGCTGTTATCGCCTTTTTAAAAGATATGCAAACTGCCACTGAGGAGTTTTTGAAAACTTTCTGAGATAGGAAAAAGTAGACCCCAAACTGAAACCCAGGTCCGCCTCTTTATCACCACCACCCCCATTTGTTGGGACTAGCCTACTGTGCGTTAGGTGCCAAATTAGAAGGTGAACAAACAGGGCGTCTGGGTGGCTCAGTCGGTTGAGCTTCACACCCTTGATTTCAGCTCAAGTGCTGTTCTCAGGGTTGTGAGATCTAGCCCTCCTTCCATGCCCAGCGAGGAGCCTGCTTGGGATTCTCTCTCTTTCCCTCTGCCCTTTCTAACCACCCCCTCCCCAACATGGGTACTTTCTGGCTTTCTCTCTAAAAAAGAAAGATGAACAATGCCTTAATACAGAGTTGCCCTCTTCAATGAATAATCTTATTAACACTTCAAGGTGCATGTTAGAATCCCCATTTAACAGATGAAGAAACTAAAGTTGAGACTGAATGAGTGACATGAGTAGGAATGCATAGCTGGGATTTGAATCCAATATTGTTTACTTTTGATACCTCTTTCCCCATCGTGCCAGTCTATTTTGCAGCCAAAGTAAAGAACCCCTGGGATAAAGAAGGGCCTCTCTTATTGCATTAGATGAGATATTTTACAGCAAGATGATTGCATCAATTAATGTGCTCTGGTCAGAGGCATCAAAGATGGACTCTCATTGGGTTGAAGTCAAAAGAGCAAGAAAGGAGATTATGGGAAGACTACGAAGATGGCTCATAAAATTGAGAGTGGCTGGGCTATCCAGTTCCAGGAAGAAAGCAATGGGGCGCAGACTTCAGCAGAGGATGTGTCAGTGTACGTTCTCTCTGGGAGCCTCCTTCGTGGAGTAGCTGACTCTCTCCTACTTCTGTTGCTGCTTGAATTAAGCCTCTTTAGAGAGAAACTCAGACTGGGCCAGTGAGGTTAGGTTCTCATGCTTGGAGTCCAAAGGGTAGAAGCTACCTCAGAAGGTGTGGTTTTCATATTGAGGGGGAAAAAAAGGGTTACTGAACACATCACCTCTAACCTCACATTTTACAGATAAAGAAACTGAGGTTCAGGGAGAAGTGATTTTTTTTCTCAAAGTCACCTAATCCTTGAACTGAGAAAGTTGCAATTAAGGAAAATGTCAATTTTGTCCTTAGAATGTTAGGTCTCTTGTTTTTGCCTTAATGACACCTCTTATGGGGCCTTTGGGCTTCCTCATTAAGACCCATACATTATAAATGATCAGCCATTTAGAGCTTAGTTTAAACTAAAATGTTGCTGGATATATTGATAGTATGAACCTCACTTTAAGATGTGTAAGGCTTTATTCCCTGTAAAAGACACCCTAGGAACTGCTGAACGGAGAGAGGAGAGGCATTTACCAGGCAAAGAGATGTCTCCCAAAATTCTTAAAAGCTTAGACACCAATATACTACTCATCTCTCCCTACTGAGCTCTCTAGGGTAATATTTCAGGTACATTTCACAAAGCCTATGCTTGGCCTCCTATATGAATGCCAGCTTAGAAATTATGTTGGTTTTCTCAATATTTTCTCAAAATTTCAATTGACAAAGGTATTGAACTTTCTTGGTTTAATTAGCTACCGAGTAATGACCACGGATATTCTCAAGCAAATTTTGGAACCCTCCATCACATGGCACATATCTGTCAATATAAAACAGACCCTATCCAACTTACATGTCAGGTTACTGGCATTAAGACTGTCCAAAATACTATCCTCTCCCAGCAAAAACTAGAACATGCTGTGACTATAGTAACCTTCCCAGGTAAACCCCAAATTGCTCTTTGCCCCATCTAAGCAGATCAGCTTGCACCAAGCTCGCCGCAGTTGGAAGTCACTGCATTTGAGCTTCTTTTACCATTTCCACTAGCTAATAGAAAAATTCAAAACTTCAGTTCAAAGTGCTTGGAACAGTCTGCAGAGAGTTCAGAACCTTACAAGACCCGAACCTGAACCGGTTTCTTTAACATCTGCGGTGGATGTTGATAGCCCTCTGGGAATTAATCTCACAATCAGACTACAAGAAAGATTGAGGATAAGAGTGATGAAGTTAGGGCAGAGACATGAAGATCTTTCCTTAGGGTTTAAAGAGAAAAATATATTCAGAACATCAATCTCAGTAGCCCAGGCTGACAGATGATGTTTTAAGAAATAACCATCAACAGCAGGGAAATAGTTTCTTTAATTGTACAATCACTTTTGGAGCTATTTGGAGTTGTCTGCATAAACTCTTTTCAAATACAAACACATATACACACCCACACGCATTTATTGAGAGCAAATACCCATTGCTGTAGTTAATGGAGTGAAATACAGCCGAAGTGGGACTAGGAGAGCAGCAGGGGAGGAATTGTGGAAGCCAAGTTAACTGCTCTGATACAAACTGACTTTTTTGGTCTTTTCCAGCCAGACCATGTATTACTGTGAATTGTGTTAGGCTGGGGTTGCTTTCTGTAGTGAATGCACTGTATAGGATAAAGGGTCAGCAAAATACTATGACTGAGGTTTTCTTTACCTCTTCGAGTTCACGAGCTTCTGCGTTCTACAGCTTATGTACTAATACCTGCAACGCTATGGGACATTATGATTACAAGTACTTGCCAAGACCCAGTCCTCACCTAGGGTTCTGCTTGGGGAGGAGAAATTCCAAGATGAGAAGCATGTCAAAAGATGGGAAGATGTCACAAAACAGCCACCACCATGATGAAGAGCTAAAAGGATTGATTTATGAGGATGGATTAAAACAACTTAATAGAGTGGCCAAATCATGACCCAATTCCATGGGACTGTCATATGCTTTGAAGTTAGAAGGGACTTTTGTAAGCAGGATATCTCAAGGACATAATCGGTCATGGAAGGGAGAAAAGATGTTCACCTGGCCGGTGTGTTGCATACAGGGCTAAGACCACGGCGGGTTGGCAAGTCAAGACTTAAGGTTGCTCTCCTCAAAGTGATACAGTGCCAGTGTCTCCTCGGAAGTGAAACACACAATTCTGGAAGGATGCTAAATGTCGGTGCACAAATGTCTCTTAGAGAGCCATGTGAGAGGGGCTAAATGAGATGACTTCGTAGGTCTTTCCAAATCTTTAGTGTCTATGATTCTGTCATTTTTCGAGTCGTTATTTTTGTGGGGTTATTTTTTCAAATTCGTTATGGAGACAAGAAGTCTTTAATTTTAATGCCAATATGTGCCTTCAAAATCTGAAGAATCTCTCTGACAGTCTATTTACAGACTCATCAAAATAATTATTTCAGCCACTTAGGAAGTACAATAATGGTAATCTGTGCATCCTAATAAAGGCACTTTCCATTATTAAAAACAACAACAACAACAACAACCCCCTGAGACAGAACTTCTTTTTCTAGCTAAAATGTGAAAACTGTCATTTGATGATGTTAGTTCCATAATGGGTCATATTCTTAGGGGGAAAATGTATGTTGGCACATATGCAAACGTGCCACACCTCCCCATTTTCTTGCTCTACTTGTGTGACTACTGTTGCCATAAGGAATGAAGATTTAGTACCCCCTGATCAGCAGTAGTAAAATTAATATTTTTTTTCTAATTAGAGCGCTTATCAGCCTAATTCTAATATGACAGGGAGAGAGCAGAACAGGACGGAGCTACACACAGAGGATTGGCTTCTGACTCCCTGGTCGTGGACAATCTTTCACCATTGCTTTACTGCATTGTTTTGAGGGTGCAACTTAATCTCACCGTGCTTTTGTTTCTTGTGAAGAGCCAAGAAGAAAAGAAGCTGCAGCAGCAGTAGCAGCCGCTGCCAGGGTGGGAGACAGGATTTTCCTCTACATCCTTCTGGAATTTCCTGAGGATAAGCAAGATCTTGCATTCAGGGCTTCGAGCTACTTAAACTAGTAGGAAAACAAATCTGACCTACTTAAAATTTTCCTGTTTTTATGACACTTCGGCGGATGTAGAAGATACTCAATAAAGGCTACATGGAACTGAATCACCGATTTCCCCCAGGATTCATGTCGGTTTAGAATATGCATTTTTGATAGCTTAACCTTACTGTCAGAGAATGGAGTTCTTGGAAGTGGACAATAATTGTATTTACTTTTTCTAAAAAGAGCATTAAATTTGAATGCCAAAACTCTATGCTATTTAGCAAACAGAAATGTAATAGACACTCATTCACTTTTTTTAGGTGCAAGACTTTGTGAAAATAAATAGAGAACTTTGTAAAAATAATTACAGAGGCCTCTTGGTTCCCTGCAGTGGTCAACCCCAGGGCAGAAACGGAGAGAAGAGAGGTATGAAATTTCTGATTCTAGAATATATCTAACACAATTGAAGTCACCCTCTGCTGAAAATGAGGGCTCTACTTCAGCAGAAGAGTAAATGCAGCCACTTACCCTCTTCTCCAGAAATGGGAACAGAGAGGCCAGATTCAGAATTTCCATTCACTTGAAGAAAGACTTTTTGAATATGCACAATACATAAGAACTTCCATATCAGGGCCCTTTGAAAATCTGACCAAATAAACTGGGCAGCCCTAATCAATGTTAACAACCATCTCAGAAACCAGTCAGCTCCTCCTTTAAGAGTGGCCCTGATACACATGCTGAGGGAATGGGGAGTAACTGAGCCAGATACCAAGCCAATCCCAGTGATGAAATTCTTGCCTTTAGTTTGCAGATGATTAAAACATATTTTCTTTCTTGCGGGTTGGGGGGTATATAAGCTGTTTTAATTTTTCACTTTACATCAGGTTTTAAATATAGTCTGAGTGGGGGAAAAATTCCAAAGGTGCCTTTGAAAATATTATTGTCCTTCTTTGTAACCTCTTTAGGCTGAATATGAAAAAAATTAAGAATAATTCTGTTTGAATTTGACTTCTAAAAAACCAGTATCTTACGTCTTCCCTTTGCATTTCCTTACATCTACATGGACCTCTTTTCTTGCTATGAAATTAATGGCACTCATGACTCTTTTCTCACGATTTTTCTAAGTAAATGTTGCGTTTTTATGATTTGCTTTTGAACCTATTTTCAGTGTTGTTGTCTTCACTTTTGCGCTTTGTGATGTCATGTCTTATCGTGGATCTATACAAGTTTGAGTGACCTTTTCAGTCAGGGTTCAACCAAAGGCAAATGAATCATCAGAGATCTGGCTTGCAGTGGGACACAATAATTTTATTTCACTTGTGTTAAAAATGGAAAAGGAAATCAGTTGTTTCAAGCAAATATCACATCACTTGTGCAAAATAACAGCCAATCTTTACAAAAGAATGGAATGTTGCTTACATACACTTTCTTCGGTACCTTCTGATGGATACCAAGGTCAGGAACTGGGGTATGGGAAGTTGAAGACCCAAATATGTCATTTGCTGATAGAAACAATTTAGGCCCCCTTTTTAGTGACTTGTCATAATATTCAACAATGTGAATAAAGGAAATAATTTACATTATGAAAAACTCAACAAACAAATTCTGTAAATAATATATGCTGAAGAGCAGTGTATAGCTCCAGCAGAATATTGCTTAGAGAGGTTTTGTTTAAAACATTTATTGGAGGCATATATTACAGTATATCATTTACTGGCTGGAAGCCATGCAATATGTGTCTTTACAAAAAAAAAATTACCTTGTAATATGAGCCCCTCCAAGGCATAATTATATAATAAAGTTCTTATTGGGAAAACTGGAAGTAGGCCAAGGCTTGTCCAAATATAGTGAATGTCAGAGCCAAATTTATTATCCTTAGCTATTAACAGGAGAAGGCAGGTTTTGTTTACCAAGCCTAATTCTCTCCTAATTACAGCCACTATAAAATAATTACTATCCATGGGATAACAACACAAGACAGAGTGACTAACAGAAGAAACTGCAGGGGTTAGAAAACAGAGTGCAATTCTGTGTCATTTTGAACAGCTTGTGTACTGCCATGAACAAATTAACGGACTTCATTAAGGAATTATGTTTTAAGAGTGGCTTTGCGGTGAAGCAGTAAAGCAATTAATGCATCTTATTTGGTCCTAGATCTGAGTTGTAGTGCAGTTGGAGACAGCAACTAAATTTTTTTTTAAATTTTTGATGTATCAGGTTTAATAGGATTCAACCACATTACTGGGCGAGATGGTTAATGAGTGTAGAGAAAAGACTCTATTTTGGACAAATGATATCCAGCCCCTGCTAACTTGTTCCGTCTTTATGAGCAGATTTCTTACCGCGGTGATTTTAATAATCTACTGAAGACAAATGCCAACTTTTATCTAATTCCATTTCACAACCTACCCTTATGTCCTAAACTCTGTTGGATTAGACTTTTGATGAAAGGTGTAGTTTTCAGAAAGGCAAGAAAAATATATCCATTTGAGCCACAGAACTGGGAACTTGAAATATTATTTCAATATTTCATATTTGCTTTCCACACAAATCAAAACGGAATATTATCCAGTTGAAACATGATGCTTCATTAAATTCTCAATGTTTCCCGTTCCCACATTCCCTAACCTCTTCCATCTCATCACAGAGCCCCAGAGGTGTAAAGAAACCTTGCTGTAGATCTTTGTACCCTTGAAATACATGCACCAGAATCAACCACTATTCTTACTACTTGTGCACAATGGCAAGGGGAAAGGTCAAGCTGTGCCTCTTGCTGGTTCTGTGTCTTTTCTCTCTCCACACCCCCCAACCCCACCCCTCTCTGTAAAGGGTCATTTCTCCCTGCAGTAGGAAAAATGCTCCTGTTTTGGTGACTTGGTGAACACGGACAAACTCAGCACACTTGGGGAGTCTGTTTTAGATACTCCTTTTAATAGGCCTCCAGATGGCCACATAAAAGCAAGAGGATTATTATAGCAACTCCCAACCGGGCCATTAGAGATAAAGGTGGACCAGAGTTTCCTTTAAAACCATTTTTTTTTTTGAGGAATATATGATCTGATCATAAAAAAAAAATCCTCGATATAAAAGTAGGGGAAGAAGTTCTACATCCAGAAATTCATTTTGGTATTCTAGTTCTTTCCACATATGTCCCTTTATGCAAATAAAGTCACTTGGTTTAAAGTTAGAGCACCAAAATGTAAGTTTGGTTTTTTCCAACAATGCTGTGGCATGCTTTCATGTTTTTTTTAATTTAAAAAGCATTTTCCCCCCTTCTTTTTTATTCTCCAGACATTGAATGTTTCTATAGGGAACCAAAGTTAAGAAAAGAACAGGCAATAAAGAGATTTTTGAAAAAAAAAAACCATTTTATGTGGAAAAGAAAATATTCCACCATAATATATATTTCATATGCATATATCACACGTGTATATCATATATATATATATATGTATACATCCCCTCCTCATTGTACAACCAATTACAGAGGTGTCATTGAACATCTCCTTTCTTTTGCTACTGCCAGAAACCATAGTAGCTCTGAGGTTGAAAACAGGACTGGCTAGCTTTACACAGTATAATCATGGTTGCCTCTTTCCTACTTTCTCCTTTCTGTATTTTCAAAATACTCTAATAAGCACGTTTCATTTTATTTTTAAGAAGTTTTGTGTGGGGCATCACCGCCCACACCCACAGCCCTACTACTACACGTACACACTTTTGTTCACCAGGGGGCAAAGCAGACATACGCTGCTATGACCTAAACACTGGGCAAGTTTTTCTCCATTCAGCCCCATTCCACTTTTACTACGAACTCCTCCCGGATTCTAGGGTTCTAGCGTTAACGTGTTGGCTTGCCTTAGTTTGAACTGTGGCTTTTCATCTTTTCTCATCTCTCCTTGGGAATATGAGAGAAAAGTTAGAAAAGACGGTATTGAGAATGACTAGCTAGTCCCATTTCAAACTAGAAGTTTTCTTTATCATTCTTCTTATTGTTGTTATGAAATATCTCAAACACATATTGAAATATTTCAAACACATAAAGTACAGAGTATAATAAACACTCATGTTCACGAAGGGTTAACAAATGTTGATGCATTATAAAAAGTTATACATAGTTGCTTCAAGTCTTTGTTTTTTCTAATAAAATGTTACAGAGAGAGTTGTAAACCCACCTTGTCCCCTCAGCTGATGTCATGAAGCTCCTACACTTCCATTTCCCCATCTTCTAAGGGTTAAATAGCCACCGTCTTAAAATTGGTGTGTAACTTTCACATCCATGTTTGTATATGTTAACTACATGTAATATGTTAACTACATACTTACCCATAAGGAATATACCATTCTATGATTTTCAACTTACATTAATGTCATCACTCTGCCACTTGCTTTTTCACTCACCATTATGTTTTCAAGATTAACTGTGTCAGTGCATGTAGAATTGGTTCCTTTATTTTAATTGCTCTATAGGTTTCCATCATGAATACGAATATAACACGATTCCTAGATGCATTGTCCAACTGGTAATTTAGGGGATGCTGTGTAATTTAGGGGATGAAGGAGAAGAATCCTTTCCCTTATGGCTTGTGATGTTTTAATTTTTATACTAAATACCTTTGTTGTTTAAAACCACCTTTTAATATGTTACAAAGTACGATGGTGACAGCACAATCAGCCTTTCTAATAAATTATACCCCTCCCTGGAAGAATTCATCCTTTGGCAGTCTTGTAAGTGGAAACGTGGAGACACCATGATGATGTTGGCCACAGTGGCAGAGAGAAGATAGGGTGAAGGGAGGGAACTTCTGCCATGTCTAGTAAAGTCTAGAGCTACCAGAAACTATATCCTCTTCATAATGAAGGAAGAAGTTGGTCCAGAAACTTTTAAAGCTTATAGCCCAGATTCAATTAATATCATAAAAACAATGCACTGACATGGTGGATGGTAAAGACGTGCAATGTCCTGTGTCAATGAGTCACAGATACTTAAAGACCCCGAATTATGTATTAATGTGATAGATCCTAATGGTTCTGCTATCTCAGTGCATTAACTGCTGAGTTATATTATAACTGGTGTGACACATGGTGTCAATCCAAGCATTTACAGGCTCTTTTGCATCTTCATTTCAATCTTTCTATCTAGTTTAAAGACTTTTAAACTCCATTTAAAAAGTAAACACAATTATAAATTTAAAATGTTACAGTGCTGTGAGACGTCTAAAGAAGGCAAAGATTGTTGGCTCGAGGTCACTAATATCCATTTATCAGACATCAAGTGTGACACGTTGCATACTGAAGCATTGTTTAGTAGGAAGTAAGAACCAGCAGCATTAATGCCATTATCAGTGACCTCTCTTCTCAGAGATTATAATTTTTCAATACACCTGTTCACTATGGTCAGCTCTAAACACAGGTAAAGTAAACATCAGCCTTCGAAACATATTTCAGGGAACATGGGACAAAAACAGCCTTGCAGAAATCTCTTTTCCACCAACCTGCCACAGGGTCCAAAATTCCCTTCATTTGGAATTTTAATTCCTTTGACTTGAGGCATTTTAATCTAGAAGAGTTCATAATGTGAGGTAAATATGATTAAGGAAAATAACACATTAAACTTGTATCATTCATTGAGATCTTAGTAGCAATATGTTCATATGAGTTGTTAACCAGTTGCCTAACAATAGCTTGGGGGAAAAATGGAATAGTTCACTGTCATGTTATGATGGGTGAAGAGAAGAAAAATCTATACTGTAAGAAGCTGTCTGGTGGGATTTTGAAGTAAGAAGAATAGGGGACCAGAGGAAGCACCAAATAGTGAATGCTTTGGAAGTTGAGGAGAGAGGCTACTGAGAGTTGAGAAAGGGGCATTGAAGAACAATTGTGTTTGTGTGTGTGTGTGTTAGGTGTGTACATGAAAAGTACCTACTTTAGGATTTGCCCTTGGCTAAGCCTTTCTGTGCACAACTGTCTTGTCCCTTCTCACACATATATTATTTTGCCTTTACTCTAATGTAAAACTCAAAAAAGAAATTTCCTTAACACCTCACAACATACTCTATGAGCTAATACCTATCTCATAGCCTTGTACAAAATATGTTTTATTTTTCTTTCTTCCTCGAGTTTTTATCTCTTTACATTTTATTTTATTTTATGCTTTTTGACAACTGAAGGAAATACTCATACAAGTTTAAAATGCTGATACCGCAGAACTCTTGTGCTTGCTGGAAGTCTGTTTGCCCAGATTATGCTTCAGGTAAACACCAAGCACATTTATATTTAGGTAGGAATTAATTTAAAATATTTGCTTCATAAACAAATACAGTCACCTATTTGCTCACAATCACACTCGGAATTTGGTTTGAACTAGCCACTTTTCTATAAGCCCCAGTCAACATCTCAGTAATTCTGATGAGCAAGGCCGCTTTCTACATGTCTTTGAGATACTGAGCTAAATTTGAGGAATTGAGATCAGGTTCCCCTAAGAAAAACCCCAACTTCAGTAGCTCCCTTGGCTGACTGTTTACCAAATTCCAGCCACTGGGAGGCAGTATTGTGTAGTAGTTAAAGTCTTGGGTTTTGGCATCTGCAAGTCAAGGGTTCAAGTCTGACTTTAACACAAATGTGGATCAGTTAACCTAAGCTTTCATTTCTTTTTACCTTGCAAAATGGGATAAACCCACTTCTATTTACCCTGTTATGAAGATTAAATGAGATAATGTGTGTTAAGTGCTTAGCATATGGCTGGTGCTCGTAAAACCCAATGCATCCAATCTTTATGTGAAAGTAGATGATACGTGGATCTAGTCGAACCTGCTGATGCTTTTCTCTCCTCCTCATAAGCTCCCCTAACTCACACTTTCCTCTCTTAGAGATGGCTGTCATGGGCCCAGCTGCAGAAAGGTGTTCGTATTTATGAGGAAAATCTTTGGCATCGAGCCACGGTACCCAGCACGGAAGCTTCTCCTGAGTGCCTTACACCGACATTCTTATCCCAGCACTGCTCGAGGGCTGCCCCGCTGCCCTGTCATCATTTCTTCTGTTATCTCATGCCAAACTGTCTTCAGCGACAACCGCACTAGCCACAGCGTACTCTGGGCATTTCTCCTACTGGTAAGAATACCATGTTGTTAGAAATGATGAAGTTCCAGAGTCTTGCATATCACTTAATAAATAAACCTTTACACTCCCAGGATAGTCCCCAGTCTTTCTTTATATTCCTATCCTTGAATTTACCGTCTCCTATTAAATTTAATTATTCAAAGTAAGAGATGGATATTTCACTAAAGAATCTTTGGTAAATATATCAATTTGTCTACGGAGCTACACGGAAAAACTCTCTTCTTGACATTGCATTAACATTTCAGAGACCACACAGTAGTTTATAGTTCTTGAGACAGAAAACACTTTCAAAGAAAGCCACTGTCCCAGGCATATGTGGGACCTTTATTGTGGAATCGACACTTGACCCTGTATCCAGCATATTCACTGATCTCAATTTCACTGCTTCCATCCAGCCTTTGACAAGCTATTTTGATGACTTCATTCACAAATTATTTTCCTATTCTCATCAATCATTGACTCTAAAAATAAGCTAGCCTGTAGATTCTTTGAGATCTAGACAAGTTTCACTGTATCTTTATCTCTTAAGAAAAAAATAAATTAACGGTAGTTCAAAAGTCATGTTTAGGAGTAAAGTCCCTTCTCATCCTTTAGAGTTTGGACACTTTTTCAGTTGGCTGATATATGATGACCCTATATTCATAAAGACATCACTGATCATGAGGTTCTTCCCAAGATAAATCCCAAGGTAAATTCCTCTCGACGTGTAAGTAAATGCATTGCATGTTCTACAGTCATTTCATTTGCAGACGAAGGGTTCTTGTATTTGCCCTTAACTTTCCTGGGCAGAAATTCAGAAGCAGGACTCTGGCCTGTGAAGAGGCACAGCTGTACCCTGCAGGTAGAATGAAAAGGTCCTAGATGAGGTCTTGAATGCGCGCCCTTACATGCTTCACACTGCACCCTAATGTGCGGCCGCAGACCACCCCACCTGAGATAATAAATGAGAAATTCTCAGGGCTATTGAGCACTTTGCAAATTTTCACAGTGGATCAGCACAAACTTAGTTAGCACAGGTGTTCATGTAATTGTGATTCATTGGAAAAATTCTCAGTGCTCAATAGCCCTCGCACTTTTCCCTCCTAGGTGCTGGTTGAGTGTGAGTATATTGTGGGGAAATGTGCCATGATGTTGGGCTCCACTGGCTCTTGGCTAAAGGGTGTTGGGCTGATAAAAAAGAACTGCTAAATGTGTCCAATTCTCTTGGTCCATTTGCTTAAGTTTCTGAAACTGGAGAATGACGTGTATTCAATAGTTCAATGGATAGAAACCAAGTCCAATATTAAAAAAAAAAAAATTCCTTCTGATAGTGGATAATATTAAGACTTTTTCTGAGGTTATTTTAAAAATCATTAAATCCCAGATAATGTAAAGGTCTCATTCCTCATTTTTCTGGCATTGTAGCCGCCATCTTCTGGGGAATTGTGCTCAAAACCATCTAATTGCCAGCTCTGCTCATTTCTTAGGGTTGGCCACCATTTAGAATAAGACTCAAAGGTAATCATTCTGAACTAGTGAGACAGCTCACTCTGCAGTCAGCCCCAATATCAGTCTTAGCTTGTCTGTTTACAGAGTTAAACAAAACGACCTGATACAAGATTTGCATAGCCTTTAATGCAATGAATTAAGTAACTGGGATTTTTAAAAAACTGATCATATAGCTAGTGAATATTGATTAGGCTCCTACATTGTGCTTGACTTTGTGGTAAGTACCCCGAATATGAGGATAAAGTGTAAGAGAAAGCATCTGCCTATGCTTCATGTATGAGCCTGCTTTACTCTATGATTTTTTTAATAAACATTGAATTAAAAGGATTTCAAATTTCTATGGTTTCCTCTATTGAAAAATCACTTCACAGGTTTGCCTGCTGCTGGTTCCTGTGTCCCCGCCTACCTGAGAAACTGTCTGTCTTCACAGTATATCCAGAATTTCTCCTTAAGGGAAGGGATGAAACAGATCATACTCACTATTTCTGTTAAACGTCCACTAATTTCTTTTAAGCATTTGATGGATAAATCTATGCTGATTTGAATGGATCTATAGACTTTTCCCAACTCCTTCCTAAGGAAAGAGCAAACACGTGCTTCCATAAATGATTTCAAATGATCAACTAAAGATACAAACCTAAGCACGGTTGCAAAACCCCCCAGTGGTCCTTATACTACCTCAAACCAAGAACCTAACTGGTACCATCACAAAGGGAGGGTCCAGGTTTTTTTTTCTTTATTCTGAAATACCACAGCTCTTCTGAAAAATGGATGTTTCTCCATTTTCAAATGGAGAAACAGAGCATTAGTACTGACAGGAGTCCCAAATCTTTCATCAGCTACCTCATGTTCCCAAATGAGACACGAGGCTAAGAGACACATTATTACTAGCAGATGCTTTAGCCCCCCATCCTTGTACTCTCCCTATTCTTTTCACCTGCAGTGGACCAGGGTGTCACTAAGGTTCCAGCTGTCTGAACTAGAAACAGAATTGTATGACCTGAATGTCTCCTTTTCTCTGAATTCTTGCTGAACTTACTAAATCCTATTAGGTCTCTCTAGGTTAGGAAAGCCATTCCAAAAGAGAGGGAAAAAAATCACATCTGAGATACACTAACAGTTTCATGAAATTAAAAAAAAAAAAAATTCAAAAAGGAAAAGATCCAAAAATAGAGCACTTACTAAGGAACTAAAATGTTTAAACTGTGTTTCTACAAGATTTTGTTGTTTGTTCTTGATCCTGGAATTTGGTTGTTAGAGAACAGGGCATGGGAAGGGCAGTGGATCCCTGTAGCAGGAGAACACAGAAGGTATGCTACTTGTGCCCCTGTAGGTGTGGGAGTGTTAACAGATGAAAAATCATTCTCCAACTTAGTGATGGGACAGGGAGAGGAAATTGGTCCAAAGCTAATGAATAACTTTTGAAGGCTTAGATAAAAGTGCTAATTTTTACTGATAGATATACACAGAGAATCTTTAGTATAGAAGTTGTGGAACCTAAGGTTGCTACTAGCTGTACAAGCACTTCATTGTCCATTTAATAGACACATTAAATTATGTTCTCTAAACTCTACATTTATCATACTGAATTATGTAGGCTGTGTCTAAACAGTAACTAATATCTGAAGCCGAGCCAAACAGTCAGCAAATTCATGAAGTCAGGACCTTTTATTGTCAGGATCACCTTTTTTTATTGTAAGAAATTAACTTTTAGTGAATATCTAAGCTTATGACAATATTTGTGAACCACGCACACATCACTGCTGAGAACTGCAACTCTGATTGTATTTGAAATACCTCTTCATTCATTTACTGTTGCCATCCTAAGACACAAATTCTGAGATTTCTGCTCAGTAGTATAAACAGATTTCTCTGATCTGTTCAGTCTTGTTTCCAAACTGCAGGCATTGGTTGATGTGTTACCTTCAATAGTGAGAGATACACTATTCCATCCCTAACGCTATGTTCAAGATGTTTTTCAGGCCTGAAAACTAAATGTCTGTAGCATTTTTTAAAGCTCCGTAAGACTTCTTTCCTCTCTTTCTCTCTGTCTCCCCTATCTCTCAACACCATCAAGAATGCTGATTTATGTGATGAGTCTGCTATTCCAATGTTATTCTGCAATTCACAAATAAGGCACTTCACATCCTTAAAATCTGTCTCCAAAATATTGCAGCTTTGTTCTGATATTATCTCTGCATCTAACTTTACATAACTATATATTTTTGTTTACAATTCTTTAGTAGGATATAGTGAGTTTTGCATTGGCCACTAAAATAATACTTAAATCACCTTTATAAGAAATAAAAGAAAAAATGCATGCACTCTTTTTTTCTGGAGTGGGATACTGACCTTGGAAATCACTAAGACCAGTGGAGAATGTTAGAAATATCATACTTAAAAAAAAATCTGTGTGTGTGGGGACGGTGAGGGGAGGAATGACTAAAGAGTTATTTCTTGGACTAGTCTCCCTGAGAGTATATTTTAAAAAAAGTAATAATAACCTCTCTTGGGTCTGGGATGCTTTTGGTATACCCTTGCAGCGGGCAATGGAATGGACCAGATGTCTCTTGAGGTCTCCTCCAAGCCTCTCACACCTTAATACATGGTCAGAATACAAGAGAGCCAACTTTATTCCCATTTTGAGGAAGGTATTCTCGTAGGTCGGTCCCTTTTTCATCCAGATATTGTTTAAGCTGCATTAACTTGCTTCTATTAGGGAGAACTGAATTTCTGTGGTATTGGAAGAAAGAAAAAAAAAAAAAACATCCTCTTGCATCAGATTCAAATGTTTTCCAGATCTACTGGTGGTAATTGACATAATTCATTTTAATGAGTTAGAAGTATTTGAAGAGCTTTCAGTGAAAACATGTGGGGCTGCTCTATAAATTCCTAGGCTTTTAGAACCCCCTCAGTCTCCAGTGTTTCTACATTTGCCATATCCAGTAAACTGATAAACAAAAATGATTTATTGTAAAATAGTTATAAGTAAAGAAATGTCCTCTGAGGATACAATAATTGTTTTCATTTTCCTTTCCCCAGTGCCAGTGGTATAATAAAATGCTAATAGATGCAAATTATGCATGATCTTTAATGCATACTAAAGAGAGACCATTTAAAAATCAGGTACCTTTTGTTGGTGAGTAAGCAGTGGAATACTGTTGTCTTTTTAAGATCTGGTGCAAACCGGGAAGGTTCCTTTCTGGATTGTCTGCATGTACAGGCCCACCTCCAGACTGCTACAGTTAGACATTCCAGAGGAGGGGCAGAGGCAGAATAGGGGGAGGAGAAGAGGCAAACAAAAACATCTTTGACTCCAAATGATTCCATAAGGAAATCTTGGAAAGAAAAACAAGCATCACCCCAACCGGACAGCCACGGTGACTTAAAGAAGAGAAAATTGAAATACATGAAAAATCAATGAGGTAATAATTAAATTGTGGGGCACACCGTACAGCAGCCGGGACACTCCATGCATTTGGTAATGGAGACGGGAACTGAAGTCATCAGTAGTTAAGAGGGAGCAAAGAATAGCCCTCATCTTGAAGCTAATTTCATGATGAGACACTAAAAAACACATACCTGCTACAGTATAGCAGGATATTTATAGGAGGTTAAAGATACAAATTAAAGTCCAGGAGCCTATACATTCCTGATTACCCAGCATTCTTAAATCAGTCCTCCTCAGTCTCACACCTGGGGTCTCAGCTGCAGCGTAGCTGTCATTTACGCTACCCATGGCCCACGATTGATGACAGTCATTCGCTGATGAAGCTGTATACATCATTTCTGTTCGAGCTGCACTGGCCAGATGGACCCTGACCATCCATCGCCTGTCAGGGACGCATCTGTTCACACTGCTGCTAGGGGTACTAACAAGTCATTGGCTTTCCAAAAGGACAGTGTCAGCTGGGTAGGGCACAACATAAAAACTGGTGTTGCTGGGTTTTTCTTTCTTTCTTTCTTTCTTTCTTTCTTTCTTTCTTTCTTTCTTTCTTTCTTTCTTTCTTTCTTTCTTCTTTTATCAAGAAACAGGTTGTTGTTGTTTTTTCTCCTAACAGGGGATACATTGCATTAACTTTTTTAAAACAGAAGTAGGGATATCCAAAAGATCAGAGACACTTTATCAACTTCATAGTGATAAAGCAAGTTGGTTTTCTTTCTGAAATTTGTTGTTGTTGTTGATGTTGTTAATAAAATATCATCCATTTCAGATTATGATATTAAAATGTTTGTGAAGATCTGGGAAGTTTCATTATCAATATTTGTTCCCATTATGAAAAGTCATCGATGTCTGTGTACTGTTTCATTCCAAATCCAGGTTATCATTACTTGTTTTACTTCTTTGTATTAAATAAAATTAACTCCCTGGCTGAAATAAAATGTAATCCCAAAGAAATCTTGCAATACATTTCCAAAAATCCAATCAATAACAAGATAGTTCTAATCCAAAGAAAGTTCTGTAATAAATTTCCATAAATCGAATCAATAGTAAGGTAGTTCAAGTTTGGTGAAGATCATGCTTTCATGTTAATTTCTTGCTACTTTAAAATGTGTTTACAAGGAAAGGAACTGTTTTATCATCAGGATGAAGCAGTACCTGTGATTTAATTAGTCCTCGTGTGTCAGGAACCATCTGGGCACTTGCCCTATATTTTCTGGGCATTTTCCCTTCATTTGCTCTTCACATTCCTATCAGGTAGAACTCTTATTCCCATTTTCTAGATCAAGAAACTAAAAAATAAATAGTTAAAGGATACACATGTAGTGTTAGTGGAAGAGCTGGAATTTGAGCCCAAAGTAGTTAGTTCTGACACCAAAGTCTAGAGGTTAATTTCTTTTCGATTTGAACTCCTAAAACTGATCTTCAAATATGGATCAAAACAGTCATTACTGCCCAGCTTCCCGATACCTTTTCTAAATTCTTACTTTTGTTATAAACATAAAATTATTTTGCCTTGGCTGAAATTTAACAAGAGGGATTTTAAATTAAGCAAGAATGAGAACATGAGTCAAAATCAGACAATTAATTGGTTTCTTTTTAAAATTAAAGATAGAATTTACATTTTAAAATCTACTTTGTGATGTAGAGACATGCTTCAAAAAGATTCACAATCAACATCCACAGAATGTTTTTAAGTGAGTGAAAGTTTAAAATCTACTCAAAATGATGTTGAAGAAAGCAGAGCATGTGGCATGACCAGTCTTCAACAGGTAAGCAAAACAGAGGCAGCTGTTAGAATAAATATGAAAGTGAATGGGTGTCTGTAGAGATCCTTAAAATAAAATTAGTTATAAGTACATGTTTCAAGCACAGCCTCCAGCTCTTTATTGCTTTAGTTTCCCCATTTAAAAAAATAAAAAAATGCACACTTTTTTTTTTTTTCCATCAATGGAATTGTATTTTACAAACTTGGGTAAAAACTTACTGTAAAAGAAAAGAATCTAATTTTACTAGATGGAAAACTGATAAAGAGATGAGGCCATTTTCAAGGTCACGGAGGAAGCATTTCTATATTGGCAATGTGAGGCACATTGTTGAAAAATATGAGTGACTATAAACCTCATTTTGGCTGTCGGCTTTGGCAGCAGCAAGAGATCTGCAGGGAAATTTCTCCATAATTCTCCATTTTGGCTTCATAAATTGGCAAACCACATGGTTTTTCTTGCTATGAAGGTCTTAACCTCCAATTAATTTACTTTGCTCTTTTTCTTACAATTTTTCTTCCTGTAGAAATATGGTAAAACTTTGAAACAAAACTAAATTTCTTGATGTCTTCTACTGTTTCAAGTCACGAGCAAATATATTTTTACGAAGAAAGTTTCCGCAAATATGCATGGTAAGTCTATATATACTGATTGCCATTCTTGGTTCCTCTTGAATTCAAATATGAATGGCCCATCCTCTAAAGGAATTTATAATCCCTAAAAGGAGAGGGGAATATTTACAAATAACTACAAACAAGCTAAGATGTCTTTAAATTGTAAAAACAAGGTATTATAACATTTGAGATGAGATTTCTTACAGCTGAGATAGTAAAAAAAAAAATCTTTATGGAGGAGGTCGTATTTGAAAAGTCTTTTTTAAAATATTTTATTTTTAACTGATTTCTACATCCAATGTGGGGCTTGAACTCACAACCCCAAGATCAAGATCCACTGACTGAGCCAGCTAGGCACCCCTTGAAATGAATCTTGATGAATTTATTTAGGAACTTAATTTGTGTTAGACAAGAGACGGTATCTCAGGCAGAGGAAACAGTTTTAACACAGAGCTCTAAGTAGAAAATCAAAGGTCAGAAGACATAAGTAGTGAGGACACCAACATGTCTGTATTTGCATTTGTATATTACTTATCATAGATGCTTTGTTAATGTTTCCTAAATGTGTGAGTAAATGAATGAATAGTAAAAATGAGTTTAGATCTTTAAAGGTCTTGCGTATACACGAGTTAGAATTAACAATTCCGTCATAAAAAACCCAAAAAGCTCTATTGTGGTAGGTAGGAAAAAGCTCTATTGTGGTAGGTAGGAAATTACTCTTTTCAAAAATCGTCCTCCCATGAATATGTGCCTGGTGAAAGGGGCTTTGCAGGAGTGATTAAAGGGGAGACAATTTTGAATTATCCAGGTGTGTCCAACCTAATCAAATGAGTTCTTAAAAGGGAGAACATTTCCACACGTGGTTCAGAAGGAGATGTGACTGGACAAAGCCTGAGATAGGGATGACATTGCTGGCTTTGAAGGGGGAGAAAGGGTGCCATGAGCCAAGAATGCAAGCTTCTAGAAGTAGGAAAAACCATGGGGAGAAAAGAATGAAATCTACCCCAGAATCTCCAGGAAGGAATGCCGCTCTGCCAACACTTTCATTTTAGCTCCATCTGACCCATGTCAGACTCTGACCCACAGATAATGGACGTGTGTTGTTTTAAGCCCCTAAGTGTGTGGCCACGCATTAAGGCAGATACATGTATTTTGTGTTGTTTGGGCATACCACAGTTTATAGGTCCACCAGGATAGTTTCAAACCTTGTGTTGCCGCCTGGGAAGTCAATGCGGAGAGTGTATGTCTAAAATTTGGGATCAAGTTCTAGGAAGAAAAAGGAATTCATTACGAAAATGCATATAACGTATCTGTGATTCAATTGCATGAAATACTGAAATATCTGTGTTAATTCCTATGTTTACTTTTCAATAATAAAATTAATACGGGGGTATTGGGAGTTTTCAGCATTGATCAAGATACAGTTTGATCTTCTTTGGTTGAAATTTTGTGATCTGGCCTTTGATTACCTAGATTTCTTAAGCAAAAAGGAAATTGGACAAATAAGTCAGAATTATTGAGTTAGATTTTGTGGAATTGTGTCTCTTCTATCTTGTGTATTCCACAATGACTTTGACCACAGTCCAGTCAAAAATGATTGTTTGCTTTGAGTGCTAAGGTCTGTATATGTGGTTTAAGAAGTTGAGTGTCTTGTCCTATTATTCACCCTTTCAAAATAAATGGCTATTCAGTGTGCCAGTCTTCTGTTTATGTCGGGTTGACTTAAGATCCAGTAAGTATTGTCCGTGACGTAGCCCTCCAGAAGCAGACAGAATGTCAAGAAGTTACCTGGTAATTTAGGCAACATATATAGTCATTACAAAGAGAACCAAAGAAATGTTTTGCTTAGACTGATTTTTTTCCTATAAAAATTAGGATATATTGAGAAAAATGAATATAGAATTTTGTGCTCACTTCCCATATGTGGATTTGTGGCATTCTTTGTATACCGGGTAAGCAGGTGGGGGAATTAATAGATTGTGTTTTTATAAATAAGCTGCTACTTGATAGCAACATGGTACCCGAAGTACTGTCTCCGAGCTTTCTGGCCAGGGGCCTTCAGGTTCATGCAGAGCCAGGCTGCTCGCAAAGCTCTCGTTGGCTTCATTTGCTGTGCCTACAAGGTTCTGTTCGTTGGGTTTTCTTTTCACTTCCAAGTTCGTATGGAAGGAATTTCTTTTTTAACTTTCACACAGGACTCAATTCCACTGTCCAATTACCTGCCTCTTCACCTCGGAATCACCACAGAGCGGCTCCGAGGAGGAAAGTGAGATCGTCGGCCGAGCAAGATACTGCACGTCTGATGCCACACAGGCTTGGCCAGACGTCCTGCTGCTCCTGGGGCACGCCGGGAGCCTCGTGGAGAAGTGGGCAGCCCAGAGGGACCTGGGCAGAGCCCCGGTTACTCTCCCCTGGGAAAAGCAGACTCCAAGCCAATCACCAATGGCGCATTGAAATATTCAACTAACCGCATTTCCTTTCGCATTTGCGAGCCCTGGGCTGGACAGCCATTTCACTTAGCCTTGTTGCAGTGGAGGTGGTCTTTTTATTTCTGATTGCTTCCCTTCCACAAAGCCTCTGCCAGGAAAAGTCCGCCAAGTCTTAAATGCAAAGTGTGACTGGACTCCCTCATCTTACGACATGGAAATCCAAACTGTGCTCTACTCCCATGGAACTCGCTCATTTCCATTTCTTATTTTTCATGTCTCTGAGGTTAAGACAAAAAACAAAAAATAAAACAGACAAACAAAAGCCCCACAACTCTCTTTTTTCCAATTAGAATAAGGAAGTTTAATGACTTTAAACCATCCAGTTCTTTCCAGTCTGACTCGGATTTCTCTTCCACCTCATTCACATTATGCTCATGTCATTTAAGCCCACTTGAAGATCACAGGATGTGGAGGAAGCAGACCTGGGATTGCTGTTCATTCTTTCAGGTCTCTGCCGTGTAATATGAATGAGACATATAGGCTTTCTGTGACTATTTCCTCAATTATAAAAATGGGTATAGTTTCTAATTAATTTATTCATTTATTAATTCTTTAGTCTCATTCTCCTAGGCACTAGAGATAGAAACATGCACAGGGGCTGTCCTCAAGGGGTTTCAATCTACTGGTTACAAATTGTGAATTAAAAGGTACTCACCGAGATGGGGTGCCTAGCTGGCTTAGTGGGTTAAGCGTCTGACTCTGGGTTTTTGGCTCAGGTCATGGTCTTGTGGATCGAAGGACAGAGCCCTGGGTCTGTCTCCGTGCTCAGCAAGGAGTCTGTTTGGGGTTCTCTCCCTCTGCCCCTCCCCATACTCACGTGCATGCTCTCTGTCTCTCTCAAATAAATAAGTAAATCATTAAAAACAACAACAACAACAACACACACAAATAAAAGGTAATCACTGAGAAAGTGTGAATGGGGCTGGGAGGAAAACAGCTCCTAAGCTCTGGGTGGTTCAAGCACCTGGCTCTCCAGGGGCCTGTGGGAGTGCGGGCAGGATTGGGGGAGATATGCGAAGGACCAGCACCCCAGCAGGTAATCAGTAAAGGTTCCTTCCTGGTCCAGAGGATACTCTGAATTAGTTGGCACTGTATGTTTACTTTCTCTTATGATGTTTCACAAATGGATTTTTAATATTTTTATGTCCTCTATTTAAGGATCCTGGCAAGATGACACCACGGATTTCACTTTTCTTATTAAATCTTTTACTTTAGTGGCCAAGAAGTTAAGTTCTGGCCTCCGACTTCCTTGCTTAAAATCCCACCTGTGCCACCGCGAGTCATTTGACCTCGAGCAACTTGCTGAGACTCTCTGTGTCTTTTTTCTGTCTTCAGCAAATAAAAATAATAAATGTGCTTTACGGCTGGCTTAAAAGAGAAGTGTAAAGAATTATAAAGTAGATATTAATTGTTCCTGTTATTATTATTATTATTATTTCCTCTCTTGCCTGCTCCACAGTATGATATAATAAATGCTGAGGGACCAAAAGGCCACTTTTGGACACTAATGGCATCCTTTGCATTTGTTGTTCTATTGCTGTGAAAAGAGCAAAATGCCCTTTGCAGGTGATGTTCTGAGAGTCAGTTGAGGAGCAGAAACAGGGGTCCAACAGGGTTTGTTCTACCTGCTGTACTCAAACAGAAGCTTTCTTTGAATCAGGAAGATCTTCTACTCTGCTATGAACTCCTTAAAACCTGGACTTAACCTCAGTTATCCTTGTAAGCACAAGGACTAGCATGGTGCCGGGGACTTGGTGAGACCCTGAGCGGTTCCACATAGATGAGCATATCATGGATGCTTCATAGTATTGAAGGGTGAAATGATTGAATTAAAGATGGTTACAGTCAAAACACGACCACTTGAGGCTGGCAGCTCCTGCGACAGCTCACTGGATCTCTAGAAAATCTCTGTAACAGTCATTAGCATTCTCTAGGACGAAGAAACCTAAGGCAGGTTACTTGACCAAGAGACATGAAACAAAAAAGGATACTGATGAAGGATGAAGAAGAAACACAGAACCTATGAAACAAGTTAGAGAAGAACATGGACTCTGACATCCGAAGAATGCATGTCTACGTCTCATCTCCATCCTGTTGCAGGTATCTTGATGATGGCTTCCTCATCTGCAAAGTGGAGGCATTCAAACCTGCTTCAAAGGACTCAGTAAGAATCAAAACAAGCCTGCCATATTAGCCTAACATGGCAGGTACGCACCCAGCCTCTGGCCCCTGACTATTTGGATGTAAGTCCCAGCTCTGCCACTTGATAATGGTGAGCGTATTAATTTCACCTCTCTGTGTCTTAGTTTTCTCATCTATAAAATGATAATAATGAAAATAGAGTTGCTATGAGAATTACATGGGTAAAAACATGTTAAATTTCTTAAAAATGTATCTCTCACAGAGTAGGGCCAGAATATGTCACTATTTTTTTTTTAATGTACCGGCTTAGTTTCCTTTTTTTTTTAATAATTTTTTTATTATGTTCAGTTAGCCACCATACAGTACATCATTAGTTTTTGATGAAGTCCTCCCCTCTGAAACCCTCAGTTTGTTTCCCAGAGTCCATAGTCTCTTGTGGTTCATTCCCCCTTCTGTTTACTCCCCCTTCATTGCTGTTCCTTTTTAAGCAATAGGACATAGTTTAGGTATTTCCCTTTTATGGTTCTACCTGGACTATACCTTCTTGGTCCTCAAGTGGTGAATAAGAACCCACGAGAAGAAAATTCATCACCTTTGATTGTTGGTCTACTGATTAGGAGATCGACACTTGGGATCTGAAATAAGTTACCAACGTCCATAGTCACCAATAATATTTGTATTTCACTTTGGACCATTTTTTCATTTTGTTTTTGGTGCAAGAGACTATATAAAATCTAATGTACTATCATTCTTAAAAAAAAAAAAAAAAAAGACTTACTTAAGAAATGCAACACCTAAAATGAGATGCAGTGAGATATATGCCATGAAATAAAAGAAGGCATGTCAGATGAGAGAATAGGTATTTGCTCACAGTTTTCTAAGATGAAAATGTGTTATCTGTCTGCTCACACTGTGTGACAGACATTGCTACTGATGCAAGAATTTGCTTTTGTTTTTGCTTTGTTTTCCTTTCCTCAACCAATATAGAAAATTATGTAGTTTCTTTTTCTGGCCATTTTAAAATAAAGTAAGCAAAAGACTAGAGGCTTTAGAATCTTAAAGTGTTATAGCTGAAAGAGAGCATAGTTAGCCCAAATCCCATGTAGTATGGATGAGTGGATTTACTTTGCCTAACAATGTACTTTTCCCACTCATTTATTTATTTAAAAATAACAACACAAAATTATTGATCACTACATTAGTCAGGGTTTTCCAGAGAAACAGAACCAATACGGTGTAGATAGGTGGATGATAGATAGATAGATAGATACATAGAGATTTATTATAAGGTTTTGATTAATGTGACGATGGAGGCAGACAAGTCCCAAGATCTGGAGGCCAATTCCGTAAGCTGGAGACCAAGGAGAACCAATGGTATAGTTTTAGTCCAAGTGTCAGCAGTCTCCAGACCCAGAAAGAACTGCAGTTTAGTTTGAGTCCAAAGGCAGGGAAAAGCTGATGTCCCAGTTAGAAGGCAGTCAGGTAGAAGGAATGTGGGTCAGCCTTTTTGTGTTATGCAGGCCTTCAGCTGATCGGATGAGGCCCACCCATACTAGGGAAGTCAATCTGCTTTACTCATGCTACCAATTTAGGTATTAATTTCATCCAAAAGTACCAAATAACAACAAACATTACAGAAATACCCAGAATGATGTCTGATCAAAGGTCTAGGCACCCAGTGGCTAAGTGAAGTTGATACATAAAAATAAGTATCCGAACAACCTAGCTTAAGTGTCAGGCATTATTCTAGGCCCTGAAGAGAGAGACAAATAACTGTGTGTAAAAGGCTTAAAATCCAGTTGGAAAAACAGACAAGTCAATGCCAAAATGTAAGTGAGAGAAATAAATGTTACAGGAGTCAACATGTCATACACCCTGTAACCTAATGTTTGGACCAGGGTAGATGGTGGCTTTTCACAGTGTCCTATTTTTCCCTAGTCCTATCCTACCCTATGCCTTAGCCTCATATCTAGCTTAAAGAACTTAGGGAAAGGCATAAGTATCCACTAAGAGACACAGTGAATTTTGTTTTTAAGAAAGAGAAAAGAAGGGTACACAGTAACTTGGGTCATACTCAAGTCTTAGTCTAGACAAATGTAAAAGCTTGAGAACCAGGTCTTTGTTCTTTTTCATCCTTTCTGCATCTCTACCTTGGCTTTAGAGATCTTCCTTTCTTCCAGGTCCTCAGGCCTGAGAGGACCCATAGAAATCCCTTCCAGACCTGCCCTCTTTAGACTCTCCTCCATGTCCCATTCCCAGATAATGGATCATTAAATCAACTGGAAGATGATAATGAATTAATGTTAGTCCCCCTGCACCCCAACTTGGGTAAAATACGTGTGCCTTAATAGAAGCATTTTGGGTATGGAATGCATGAGTCTTCAAAGGGAATCTTAGGCATTTGAAGGCTGATGCTTTTGAGTGGATTGCAATTCATGCTATTTAAGTTAGTCTCCTTTGCAGATGTGTGGGACTGGCTGTCATATAGTAAGGCTTTCATTTTGGGAATTGAAAGGAGAAGAAAACTACATTTCTTGAATCCCTGATGTGCCAGACTCTATCAGGTGTTTCAAATAGTTTATCACATAAATCATAATAAAACCATGCAAACTATGTATCAAATTTCCCATCCTCCAGAGAAGGACTGAGACACTGAGGTGTCACATAACATACTCAGGGTTACAAAGAGTGGAGAATTAGGAGCCACAAAACAAACGAGTAAGTTGTGATAATTAACTATTTGAATCAACATGATTATGAAGAATAATGTTATGTTCAAGGTAAAACTGCTGATCTTCGGAGGTCAGTTGGAGCAAAAGCAGGTGACAGCTTTCCCCAAAGTTTTTTGATGACGCTAATAAAAACAGTTTGTTGGGCTACAACATATATATTTCTAGCTCAAAATTGTTTATTGTATCTTATTATATAAGATCACTGAGAGTCAGAATTTCTAATGTTCATCTCTTTTTCTCATGCTTTGTAAATGTGGGGAAAAAATCACACTTCACACAGCTCCATTTCCTATTTCTAAAATGGCTTATGTTAAAAAATTAAAAAAAAATAAAATGGCTTAACTTTGGGCGATATTATGGGGATGGTTGATGAATTTTGAGTAAGGTCTATAAATTCACTAATAATGTTATCTTAGTGTTAATCTCCTGAGTTTTGTAATTGTACTAGGGATGGGTAAGAAAATGGATAGGTAGAAAATTCCCAACTAATGCTTTTTAAGAGCTTGTTAAAAATTAGTTTAATCAGGGGCTCAGTTGATTAAGCATCCAACTCTTGATTTCGGTTCAGGTCATGATATTAGGGTTGTGAGATCGAGCCCTGCGTAGGACTCCATGCTCAGCAGAGAGTCTGCTTCTTTCTCTTCTTCTCCATCTGCCCCCTCCTCCCCAAATCTTGAAAAAACTATTTTAATCAAACTAAGATGAAACTGCGGCAATTCCATTATCAAAATGAATGAATCTATAAAAATATAAAAAGGGTAATGGTAAAAGTCTTCGCTTGTTTAACTCCATATTTGCAAAAACAAATATCTCTAAAATGATTAAAATATATTTGAATGATAGAATAGTAGACTAAACCTTGAGACACATGCTGTGGAGAAAGAAAAAGCTGGATAGGAGAAGAAAGAAGAAATATGTGTGGGAAATCTGTAACTCAGCTCCACTTTAGAAATTGGTTTAGTGGTTGTATCGGGGTTTGTGGTGAGCAATTACTTTTTCGACACTGAACACTGGTTGGGTCTAACCATGACTACATTTTTCCCCTGTATCACCAAATTGCCGCATGAAAAAAGGAGTCGTCTTTTGAGTAGTGTGGGCTACATTTCCATTGGCAGAAGCCAACTGATTATATTCTGCCAGTTCACTGGGTACTATCCAGCAGTCAGAGTTTGCCAATGTGCTGGGACAGGTCCAGCAACTCTTTGGAAATAGAATGGCCTTACCTGGGAGAGCTCTGGTGGTCAGGATGGAGTGATTCCCTGTGCTGAGCTCAACAGCCTGCAGCCATGGGTCATAACAGTCCTCTGCTGGCTATGGCTCAGGTGACTTCAGGGCAGCTTGCTGGGGAGAGTTCAGCAAACCACTGAGAGAAATCTACTAGAAACAGTCTGACAATAAATTAAGGGAAAATTCAATGGCAACATTCCAAAAGCTATAAAAGCAACCCATTAAAAATTAGAGGCATTGCCTAGATCCATAAGGAGAATTCTTTGCAGTCTGGTGAGAACACTAATTTTTTTTTCGTTTTCTTTTCTTTGTCTTTCTTTCTGTCTTTTTTTCCCCTATTTGTTGCAGAACAGTATCTGAATGGTATGAAAACAAGTCAACTTTTGAAATGCATACTTTATAAGATACAGTTATGTTACTTTAAAATAATTCACACTGCAAATATTATCTTTTGGAATTCTAACAGTATGTATAGTTCAAAGCTAACTAGGATAGAAATAAGTTTGGTTTACCTTTTGTATCATCTAGTATTACCAGGATAATTGAAGTGAGGGGATTGAAAGACAATTTAATACATGGAAAGAAATTTCTTTTATGAATAAAAATCAAATCAGTTCTTTAGAACTAAAAAAAGACAACACCAATTTAGTCTTGAAATTGATTTAATTTTGTTTCTCTCTGGGCAAAAACACTATTGATTTTCAATTTAGTATCAATATTGAAGAAAATTCATCCTCAACTCTTTATCATTGCCCTAAAAAAGTCTATTTACTCCTTTATTCCTTTACTTATTTATATCAACCAGGGTTGAGTGAATAAAATTTCAGAGTTGATACTCCTAATAGATATTTATAAAATGATATCTCTCTGAGGCAAAATAAAGATAAAAGAAAAAAATAACAAAAAACTCTATGAATATTTCTGTTGCAAATTTTTACTGTTTTAATTGTGATTTTCATTTGGGATGTACTGACAAGTTTTGAAAGATGTTGATATACAGGTCCGTCAAACAAGTACTGACCTACTACGAGCTGTCGGACCAGTATCTTAGTATTACAAGAAAGTCACAAAAGTCACAAAAGCCACTCTTTACTTTGTAGGAGCTTATCATCTTAAATATATTCAAATTGCTATTTCATTTCTTATCAAATTAAACAAAGTAAACCATACTGCGCCCTAAACCCCAAACAACTCTGATTATTATGTATTCTTCCCTAAGTAACTAGAACTAGGTAATTATAATTCCAATGGTCAAAGTTAATTTTTTTTCATTTATAATAACACTTGGAAGAATTGAGAAATGTTTACAATAGGGAAAGGAAATATAATAATTAGAATACAGATATTAAAAAAAGGAATAAAAGCTTCCATTGATACGATGTTCTTTTGGAGTTTGCATTTTGTTACACTGATGTTATTTATTTTAGATAATGCATAGTGGAAAGAGCGTAAGTTTTGTAAATAATAAGCGTAAGAAAAGATATAAATTCTGTCGCTTGATTGCAATGAAGCTATTTTAAAACCAGCCAGACGAACTTTTTGATCTTTGGTACATAGGACAAGGCAGATGGGAGCTTGCTGCTTTCCCTGGAGTGTTTTGGTGGAATACCCTCACATTGTGGGATGAGGACACAGTACACTATAATTTGGTTGCTTTCAGGAAAATCTGTTTACTAGTGGGAAATTATGTTATGAGATAATAATAGGGTAAAATTTACAATGCTTGCAAAACATGTATTGATATTTAATCAGGCTGCTGTTTAAACAGCTGATCCTATGAAATTTTACACAAATATTAGATTCTTTAGGTATTTATTCTAGACATAGTCAAGGACTCTTCCATATTACTTTTCAAGTAACAGTCTCAAAATAGTGTGAGGTTTATAATCGTTCAATGCTTAACTTTAAAATGTCAGCACTTGTGCTATGTTGAAATAACCACACTGAATCTGGAGTTTTATGACATTACAAATAAAATATTCCCAGGCATTTCCTTTGTCCTTTGTCATTGTAGAGGAGGACCATAAACGGGTCGTCGTAATAGTATATGACAAACAAAATAGCACATGGCTTTCATACAGTGAGATGTATTTTTGCTTAAATATAATGTTACTTTATAACTAAGTTTATCTATGCAAAATGAGTAATTAATAATATTCTCTTAGAGGATCTCTGCTCCTTACCATTGCAAGGATAAGACCTATCTACAGTTCTGCATGGAGAAACTAAGTTAAAAATATCTAATCAACATTTGTTTAACACCTTACATTTTATAAAATATATTCACATACATTTTCTAACTAAATCCTTATGCCAAAACTGTGAAGTACTCAAGGAATATAATTTATCTCTACTACAATAAAAAGAAACAGAAATTCATAATCCTTGACTTTTATAAGGTCATATCATGCAATTAGTAATCTGCAGAGAATAGAAATCAGCCCAAGTCCTCTGATTTTAATGCTTATGTGCTTTCCAACACAAAATTTGGCCAACCTCCAAATTACAAATTCATAGACATTAATATCTAGATTGAAGCTCATGGACCATTGAAGAAATGCTAAGTTTGGTACATAATCACCAAGTTGTTAAAGTAAGGTCTAGATAAACATGGGCCAATGTATTTTAAATTTAGTCACATAAAAAGAAGTTTGGATGTAGGTAGTTTCAGGCATGGTGCAGTTTTTATTTTAAGCAAGTCAGCTGTTTGTTTTCCTCACGCTCATGCCTCCTTAGCACCATATGGCTGCCGTAGCTCAAGAAACTATCTTTGCACATCCATGTTCCAAGCACAAAGAAGGAATGGCAGAATCATACCTTTTCTCAGAAAAAAAAAAAAAAAAACAAGAAACATTTTTCTCAGCATATTTCAACTTACATCTCAATGGGCAGAATCGAGTCACACTGTCAATCTTAGCAGCAGAGAGACCAAGAAAGTGGCTCTCTGGCCTTTGCCAGTCTCTGCAGTGCAGACGAGCAAGGGGGAAAAGCTTGGGATGCTGAGGGCTAGTCAGTTCCAGTGCCTACCACGTAACAGAATGCCAGAAAACAAACAGACAGCAGGAACTATCCCTGCTCTCACAAAGCTCACATTCTAGTACCAGAAATAAAAATAAACACACGAACGGCCATAACACATGGGAGGAAGTGAGGTGTGCATTTCCTATAGAAACGAAAATTAAAGCGGCCTAGGTATTCAGAGAAGGAAACAATTATAACTGGCCTTGCTCAGACCTTTTTTTCTTTTGTCCAATTATTCTCATTAGTTGTGTGATACAGGACCCTTTAGGTAGCAAATGACAACTGAGGAAAACAAAAGGGATGCACCGGCTCACCTAACTGAGAAATAGAACCCTGACTGGATCCGGAACTTACACCAATTTCCTCAGGGTTCTGTCCTTCTCTATCTTTCAGCTCTGCTTTTTTCTGAGAGGGCTGCATTCCCAGGAATGTTTCTCTGATGTGATTGCAAAAATAATTGGCAGGTCTAGGTTTATTTGTCCTTTCAGCCTAGCAATCTCAGAGAAAATAAAAGTATACTCCTTTCCCGTTGCTGTCAATAGTGAAAGCCCTGGGGATGCTCTGATTGCCCTGGCTTGGTCACATGCCTATCGATCCTGACCCGATCACCCAACACTACGGCCAGGGGTATGGTGAATCTGATTGGCAAGCGTGGATCAGATGGTAACTTGTCTGTTAGGTCTGTGTGTGTGTGTGCGCGCGTGTGCATGTGGCTGGTGGAGGTGGGGTGCAGGAGTTTAAAGGCTATTGATCAACCACCTCCAAGTCAGAAAGGAGTCTTTCCTAAATGGGAAAACGATTCTAAACAGACTGAAAATAACAAATACCCACTACACAACAGGTACTCGACATTCTAAGAATAGAAACGGAGTTTTCGCACACCTCAGTCCCACAGAACCTGAGCAGGAAGATGCTTACACAGAACTGTTGGGTTAGCAGGGTAGTGATTACACCCCTTGCTCCCAGCACTGCTCAGCGTTGCTCACGAGACTGGCACATCGTCATTCCTGGCAATTACCTGTTGCAGGAAAACAAGAATCCAAATTTTACCAGCTATCAAAAATGCATCCCTCAGACATGAGACCATATGCGTGTCAAAGGAATTCACATTAAATTTATCTAATGCTGTTAATCCTATCATTCTACTCATTCACCGTGTCTGAGAAACATAACATATTCCATATACTCATGCTAGATATTTTATTTTCATTTGATCACATTTTCTAGAATGCATTATCTATCCTGCACACACACAGACACTTACTCTACCACTTTCCTTGACCCTAATTTTCCTTTGCCTCAGATGAGTGGGCTATTCCTGCTGCCACCATTTATCATAACTGGTTTTCTTCTTGGACTTCGATAATGCGGCTTCGATTCTTAATGCTCTCTTGAAACTTCACTCTGGAGTTCACCTAATTCAGTGGCCCCATCTCAGTCCAAATTTTCCTTGACCTTTACATGGCATTTTTTTCTGTTAATCAACTTCTCCTTCTTTCCTCTGTTGGCTTCCACTATGGCCCTCCAGAATCTGACTCTAAATTACCGATCCAACATGGTAACCTACTTCTCACTATCCCAGAAATAAACTCTCTTCACAAAACTCTTGCTGAATCTTCCTGTTTTGGAATATCTGCTCCAACCTATTCTACGTTTCCTCCAGATTTCACTTCACAGTTTGCCAAACATTCCAGTCCACAAGAGTTTGTCCCTCCCTTGTACCTCCTTTATTATCAGTATCAATCATTTTGATAATTATTTCATGAGAATCGTCTTATTGTTGATATTGTTAATTATTTGAGAGTAGGAATGTTTTACTTCCTTTGTTTTCTGAGTTATTCCTAAGTCATTGTTGAGCACATCGTTAAGTACAGTACAGAAATGTTTTGAATTAATTTTGTCCTTTAAAGAAGCATCTTTAATATTTCTGTGAAGCCATAGAAATTTTGTCAGACTGGCAGAACAGGTTTTAAAGTTAAGAGTAATGAAATGAAAAAAAAAAAAAAGTCAACTATGTAAATTAAACTCTCATGTCCCTAAGTGTAAAATTTCTGGGAAAGAAAGGTGTGTAATGGCATATCTCAAGGGATGAATACATTTCAGAAACATCAAAGAATAACACTTTAATCTTTAGAGCAATTAATATCCATTTCAAAAATTAAACCCTCCAAAATTAATATTAGCATCACATATTACAGACACTTAATATTTTAACATTTCTACATTTTAATAAGATTTTAATAATATGAAAATAAAGCCATTATAAAAGGCAGTTTACATTCTCACTAATTCTACGTGATTTAGAATTTCATATATAGCAAAAAACTAAAGGATAGAAAGGATTAAGGGATAGAAAGTATTTTAATTAAGAGCAAATATCCAAGCAAGAAAGGATGCAACTCAAATTTGAATTGTAATATCTCTAAATACATTAATAGAAGTAAACATATTTCTGCCAGTTAAATATGTCTGATTAAATTTGCGTCGAAATACAGTATTTCTTGAAACAATCTACTTTGACAAACTTAAAGATCCCGGACCTCTCCTTGTCTAGTGTTTCAATGGCTGGAAAAGTCTGCTTCATACTCTATGACTTCGTTGTGATAAAACACAACCTCCGTTGTTTCAAACCTCAGCTCTTAAATTTCCTGCAACTTCCTTTACTGTTGTGTGCATTTTAAAGGTGTGACAAGCAGCATTTTCTCAGCTAAATTCCTGTGACTTTTGAATGCAATTTATTCTCCTTGACTGCTGAAACAATCCTAAGAGTTGGGCTATTTCTTTTTTCACAAAACTGCTTTTTTTAATGTTTATATTACACATGAAGCTCATGAAACCTTCACTGGAAATATTTAAAGTAAATTCCATTTGCTGTCATCTTCCTACAAAAGAATCTCAATTCTCTATGATCTCTAACTGAGGACCAAGCTTTTTTACAAAGCCATCTAGGGATACTGAAAGGAAACTCTAGTTTTAAAGGATTCCTCAGGTTTTTTTGTTTTTTTGTTTTTTTCGTAATGTTGCCTCTTCACTGGGAATCATGAAGACTGATCTCTCACAAAGTCTACCTCCTTTCCTCAGCTGTCCATGTGTATGAAGGCTGATTTTCAATTTTATTGTCTAATTCCTGTTTAGAGGGCAGTTATAAAAACAGACTTGCTTAATAACTGAAAGAAATAAAATATTCAGTGCTGATAATTAATTTAATTCAGTGTTCTCATAGCTCTCAATAGACACTCCTATGTATTTCTGAATCATTTGAATGCCCACAGCACTTTCTGTGTTTCTCATTGATGCTTCACTCATTTGCTGGTTATTTGTGTGAGATCATTCCTTGAACTGCATCTCACTCTTCTTTTTATGCTCTTAGCACAGTGTCTGTAACTTTCGCATAGGATTTGTCTGATAAATGAACAAACGAACAAATGATGTGTCTTTGAATTGTATGAAATTACCAAGTGATTTCATTCATTCCAGAAATGACCCGGCTATACTGTCTCAAATTCTGCTGTATTAATAACAGCAAAAATTCCTAAGAAAATTTCGGAGACACAAGAGTAGTGATGAGCAATGTTTTTGATAAGGGGATCAATTTAGGAAATAGGAGTGTCTGTGACCACGTTTTGTATATCAGAAAGTGTTTTGCTAGCCTTATTCTTCAACATTCATTTATAATTCATTTATTATTTGCCTGATACAAATATTTCTTTTTTTTTCAGCTAAAATATTGAGATCTGTGGAGCTTCCAGCTTCTAGTACCTGATTTTAATACTATGCAGTTTAACAGATTTTACTATTTAATAAAATTGCTTTTAAGTTAATACCTTTGTCTTTTCTTGACTTGAAAGATATTTCATTATTTAAAAAAGATTTATAGAATATTCTTTACAGAAGTGTTTTCCATTGAAATGAAACAAATATATATAATTTGTGTATATACGAATAATATATATTTGCTATAGGAAGTATACCTCATTCCACTTCCTTCAAAATATGCAATTTTCACAACTCATTTTCTTAGCAGCAGTCCTAGCAAGGGTTTAAACAGAATGTTGAAGAATAAATATAATTGTCAATGACTTCATGGATAATTATTTCTGAAATTTCTTTTTGGAAATTACTTAGGATAGAAAGGTCCAGAAATTGAAGAGGTGTGTCATTACAGTGGATTGGAAAGCAGAAGGAAAACAGCAATAAAGCAAGGTATCAGAAACTAGAAAATACCAAAAGCTTAAGGAATAATTATTAGCAACATCAAATTTTATTTATTGTGGGCTTAATGGACGCTAAGGCATTCTCACAAATGTTTCACATGGACTAACTCATTTAGTCTTCACATAATGTTATGAGATAAGTGCTTTTACTGTTGTCATCCCCCTTTTACAAATGAGGAAACAGAGACCCTCAGAGATCATAGAGTAAAGCCAAGGGCTCAGGCCAAAGACCCCTTCCCTCCTCTCCAAGGGATTATGCCATTTGGGGGCAGAGTAGGCACACCAGCATTAAAAGTCTTGGACTGCCTTGTGATTGCCTGGTAATGCCACAGTCTCGTGACTCACCAGCCTACACCTACCCCAACTCTCAGGCTGGGTCCTTGGGTGCTTGCTATTGTTGGCTAGCAAATTTAATAGGTCAATTTCTTTACATCTGTAAGACTTAGGCAACACTATATGAAGTACTCCATTACTACAAAGTCTACTTTGGGCCTAGAAGAGGCCAGATTTCTTCTAGGGCGTGTCAGTGTAGGCTTCAGAAATTAGAATCCAGTTAAGGTATATTGCAAAGCTAGGCAGGCCACATGTTATTTCCCTGAGCCCAGATTATACGATGCAGACCTAAAGTTCATAGAGCAAATCACCAAATCCAGAGATGTGCAATGATTGAGAATCGGTCTGGTCTAGAATAGGACCCCTGTAATAACCCGTGCAGGGTGAGGACAGGGAGAAGGAGTGGACAGGCTTCCCAAATAAGCCACACTGATGACTTTTTAGTTGGGTAAATAGTCATGATACATATGCCTGTATTTTATAGATAGCTTCCTAGAACCAAATGGCTTCCAGAGCCATTCTGACAACTAAATACCGCAATTAAATAAAGGATATGAGGGAAATTCTGTACGTGTTCTGCCACAAAGAACATTGATCTCACATTAACAACATAAAAGGTCTGGATAATCTACAAAATTATAACTTTTCATAAATCCATCAGTGAGCCAAGTTCACAAAACAACAAAGCAAACTGAATTCCAGAGTAACAACTCGTCCAAAGAGATGTCATGTGTACGCACACTCACACACACACACACACACACACACACACACACACACACATTTCACCTTTAGAAGAGTATGGGAAAGGTGGAGACCATACAATAGGTCAAAGAAGTAAGCTAAAATTTTAATGAATTGTTAAAGGCCAACTGTAGGCTTGAAATAGCCAGGAGTCCCAGAAACAAGGAAAATTCATACTTTATCATAAGTCCCTGGGTCTCCTTCAGATGTTCACAAGAAAGATTTGGGATGAAGGCAAAGGATGCAGTGAGTATGTCGGAGATGATCAGCAGCTGCTGAGGAACAAGAGAAAGCCCTTCTTACTTCCCTAGAGCCATCTCTAGTAGGAAGGAAAAGTCATCTACCATTGGGGTGGGAAGCAGCAGACCCTCTCACCGGCAACTCCCAGGACACAGGCAAAAATGTGCAGCTTCCAGGGAAGAGGTAGAAGGAAACATATGCACCATAGGAGAAGAGTAGGAAAAAAAACACCAAAACACTTGGCCCCCCGGGGAGTGCTAGGAAGCCATAAGAAGTCCACGATGTTCTACTGAATGGCAGGTCTTCCACCTAAGACCAACAACAGACATACATCAGGGATCAGATTCTATAGGCAGGAGGTGTAGGAATTCTAAGCAAGCTCTACCTTTAAACTTTGGTTAGAGAAGGCCTGGTTAAGACATGTTAGAGGTGGATACCAGACATATAGAAACATACCCTAGCATGGCTGCCTTGATCTAGAGTACTTTTTAGAAATGGAAAAATTATTTTAAAATAATAGGGAAATTTTAAAGTTCAAGAACTAAACCAATGTTGCCACATTTTGCTTCTTATCTTTCATAAATGTTGAATAATATTTTCAAAGCTAGTGAAACACTAAAGATAGTGTTTTCTGATCACCGTATACAAAATTAAATAATATTTTTAATATGATGAGGTATAGTTCAAAGGAAACATATTTATATACATTATATTATCTGATCCTCAAAGTATTCTTACCAGGCAGAGTGGTTTAGGAAAAAAAGCAGAAAAAAAACAAACCACTGGATAGTGACTCAGGGATTTCAGCCTTAGTCCATACTAACTAGAATTGTCTTAGGAATCATCCCACAACGCTCTGAGCTTTTATGTCTTTAACAGTAAAATGAAAAGTTCAGACAAGGTCAGTGGATCTCAAACTTCTGTATAGAGAAGAACTTCTTGAAATAATTATAAAATGCAGATCCCAAGGCCCTTCTACAATCAGAGATTGTTCAGGTGGTAGATCCTGGTGATGCCCAAACGATCAGATGCAGGTGGTCTCAAGTATGGATTTGGAGAAAGGTGAAATCAATCATTTCTGGTGCCCTTTTGGGTCCCCACAGTCTATGAGTCTAAAGTGGAACACATATTATTGTCACTATTTTCAGCTCAGTAAGTGAGGCCTAGAGATTAAGTAACTAGGTTAAGAGTCATAGAGATAGCTAGTGGAGAAATACAAATAATGTCTTCATATTCCTAGTTCAGTGTTTTGCTCTTAAATCATTTTGCACACCATGACAAAGATTGCCTAGTCATTTACTGTCGTGTCTCCTTTTTTCCCCTTAAATATATAGATACACTGGATTTCCCTGTTAGCCTTATGACTGAATTTCAACCAACAGTATGTAGGCCCAAGTAATGAACTCCAATTGATTTTTGTCCTTAAAAATCTCCCATGCATGATCTTCCAGACTCTTCCACAATTTAAAAATGAATAGAGATACCTATGAGGACCCAGAAGTAGAGAGCCACCGGATGGAACAGGCCCGGGTCCCCGGTGACTGTCCAGTGCAGTCTTCACCACCTGTGCCCCCACCAGAGTTGCAGTGGCTTGTGCTGTGAGCAAGAGGTAGATCTGTGTTGTGTTAAGCCCCTGAGAAATAAGGTTGCTCTCTAGCAATGAGTCCGCCAAAGACATAATTCTCCCACACGGTAAGTCTGTAGAGGGATAAGATGACGACAACATACAACTTGGAGATATTAACCTAAATTTCTTTTCATTTCTTTTAACTCTCATTCTGTCCCTCTTACCCCTTCCCCTTTTCTTTCCACAGTGTGGATGGCCTCAGGATCAGAGGGTGGCGGTAGGGTGAGGACTGGGGGAAGCAGCTGGACAATAACAGAAATTAGCTTATGAACCTGCCTCTTTTTACTGACAAAAGCCTGAGGCCAGAACAAGGAGAGTTCATGAGTGTAGATAAATTGTTGTAGTCAAAAGAGGAAGGAAAAAGACTTTCCCAAGATTTGAAACGAAGGTGCTGCAAGCTGTGGTAGAACTATTTTTCCTGCCCTTGTCCTTCACCCTCTGAGAGAACTTTAGTTGACTAGGAACTGCCACATCTTCATTTCTTTACGCTAAGGCTTGTCTCCCCAGGATATCAGAAGCCTTACTGATCCTTATGATCCATGAAGAAAAGAAATCAACAGAGAAATCAGCTCACCCCAGGAACCCTTGAGAGTCATTGGTTTACTGTTGTGTTTTCCTTTCTCTTCATATCACAGAATCTCTCAGGTTGGTGGATCGATACCCCAGGACCCTAACTCCTCAGGTGGAATAATTCTTTGTCAGTTATTCCATGTAGGATGAAGTTCTAATCTTCCATGGGCTTAACAGCATGCACTTGACGGTCTTCTTTTTCCTGTATTATATTTCTCCTGGATACCTACTGGTGTTTCCTGCATTTCCCAAATAAACCCCTTGAATTTACATCTTTGTTTCAAGGTCTGATCCTGAAAGGATCGAGACTAAGACAGAAACAAAGAAACCTGTAGATCTTAAGGCAGACGTCACCAGTATTTACTTCTAGAGCAGAAACACCAGTTAGTGGTTGAAAACCAACCTCTGTGTTTTGGAGCCAAAATACACACGAAAACAGAGGTTGGGATGAAAAGGAACAGTAGCTTTATTGCTCTGCAAGACAATGGAGGTTGCTTCAGGCTAAGGCCTTCAAAAACTGCAAGCTTCCCCCTCCTCCCTGACCAGGCAGGGGGGGTGGGTGGGGGTGGGGAGTGGTTATAGGGAAATACAGGATCCAGCTGGTTTCTGCAGGAATTGTGTATGCACTGCTGGCCTTGTTCCTCAAGTCTTTAGGGGGATACAGGGCTCCTGAAACTGAAAGCTAAGAAGGGAGGGGGAGAAGTTTGCCGAAGAGAGGAAAAATGTTACTTAGCTTAAAATCGAGCCTTGGAGAGCATTAGGGCAGCCATTTTGATTTTTGTTCAACTTTAGCTTTTAAGCGGTTTCAGGGGTTCTGTGAGAACTGATAATTTCACTGGATCTGGGAGCAGAAAGAGCTTGCACCCTGTTTCTTGAAAGAAACCAACAATGATGTGGCAAGACCCTAGGGATGAAATCCTGTCATGGTGTGCCTAGGTCAGCAGTGCCATAGGCAAATTCACAAAATACCTATGCCCAAAGTTGTATATAAAAGTTGCAGAGAGCTGAAAGACCTGAAGGTGTCCAATACACCTGATGGCTCGGGAACATCCCATGTGCCCAAGAGAATGCAGCCTATACTCTACCTAACACTTTGACATAGGGTAAGACTGCGGCATCATCGAGAGTGGGGTAGGAATGGGAAGATCCAGAAAAAACTGATCGAGTCTTATTAGCTCGGTGGCTGAGGGCTCAAAGATAAAGATTACATTTTATTGGAGATGTTTAAAAAATTATATTTCTTGTATACTTGAGTTTGAAAGTTAAGATTCACATTTTTTATGATACTGTGGTATGTTGAATTATAATTTGCTATCATTCCTTCTTTCCCTTTCTATAAAATTTTTTAGTTCGTTTTGTGGGAAAAGTCGTTAATCCTGCCTCTATGATTTTGGATTTGGCTCCATGACATATTTTGAGCAATAGAATACGAATAGAACTGCTAAATGTCATATTTGAACAGAATGTTTAAGAGGAAATTTGTGTTTCCATTTAAGAGATATGTTCATCAGCTTGGGTCCTGGAATGAGCTCTCCTGCAATGTACGTGTAATAGGAATGAAAACAGATGTTTGGTGTTTTCGCCACTGTAATGAAGGGGATGCTTATTAGCGCAGCAGAGCTGACCGACACACTACTATGGGGAAATCAAATCAGGACAACCAACCGAGAACAAGCTAAAATACATGCATCACAGTGGAACCTCCGAAGGCTGGGCCAAAAATTCCAGTTTGCTGTTCAGTGTTGCGGTATTCTGCATCCCAAATCTATCAGTCATGTTTTTCCTCTCTGAAATTCATGAAACAGTTCCACTAACAATCCAATGGAATATAGCAATATATCGGGGTGGGGGAGAAGGAATGCAAAGACTAACACTATTTTAAAGCTTTCTATGAGGAAGTTTTGATCTCATTATCATGAAAAGTTGGAAGGCATGCTCTTTTTAAATGATTGTAAAGTTTAAAATGCAAGTTGGGAATTCACATGAATGCCTAGAACTATGAGTCACTGAAAAATCCTGGAAATGCTGTTAAAAGAGTTCCATACCCCCCCTCCCATCGAAGCCTTTCTCAAAGCACTCTAAGTCTGGAATGTGAGGGTCCATGGAGGGATGGAGGAGACCTTCAAGTTTCTGTGTGATGTTTGTAAATCTCCATCAACAACCTTTACCCTATATATTAAAGGATATTTTAGAAAGATTCTTTTCATATTCACTTTAAAATTGAAATAGTTTACAGATAACAGATTAAATGAGTAAGTGGTTGAGGCTGGTAAGAGGAATATATATTATTTTATGCTATAAGGACAATTATTTAGTGTTGGGTTTCAGGAGTCCTTTGCTAAATGCCACCATCATGGCCTAAAGAGAAACAATTCTTTTTCTTTTCCTTCACGTGAATTGTTTGTGCTGTGGTTTAAGTGTGCCAAATTTCATTTTTGGTTTATTGACATCACATGAAGTGCTTAGCTTCATGTATTTTGTGGATCTTCTCTTGACATACTGACAACACACAATTATAAAACACAAAACTTTAAGCAATCTCCTGCTACTCATCCTGCTCCAGAGAAATTTTGGTAACAGACATATTTAATGACTTGTTCAAATGTATTTTTAGGCAAATCACTGAGTTCTTCTTAACTTTTTCATGCTCCAATTCCACCCATCTGATATTCTGCTGTTACTACGACACAAAAATCAAAGCATCCGTTGTCCCAACTAGGACCAATCCCTCGATGTTTCTGTTCCCTCTGGAAAGGCCAGGCAAGAATTCTACAGATAAACTGTGACATAGAAAGAAGAACTTATTTGCTTATAGTCTCATAAAAAGTAGAGGAATCAGGATGTAGAATTTGTATCTTTTGTCCCAGTGCTATTTACACTCTACTATAGTGCCTTAACGTTGCAGTAAATGAAACAAGAGGGAATTTCTTCTGTGTGTGGAAAAACTCCTCAGCTGAGAGACTGGAAGCCATCACTAAAGGAAGTACAAGATCTGTAAAGCTTCCCTTCACCATATGACAGAAGATGATCAGTTTGTGATCGTCCAGGTGTTCGGTGATTGTAGCCAATTGGTTGAACCAGATCATTTCTTTCATTCTCTTTTAATTGTAAGTGTTTCTGACACTATGAGACTACTTTAAGAAAAATAACTCTGTATGTCCTTTTAAACTCCTGCTGTTGTGAGCCTTGAAGTCGAACCAGGGAAGTTCAACTTTAAGGCAAATACACTATCAAGAAGAATGGATGAGGGGCAGCCCATATGCTGGCTCATCTTCACTCCTGCAAATTGCATTCCTGACAAGAGAACAGTGGAGGCTCCCTGTCAGGTCAACGGATTTGGAAATGGAAGTTGCCTCATGATTATACAGAAAAAGTCCCCTACCACTAGCAAAGCTGCCACAAAGGCACATAAATAACAACAGCTAGTAGCAATATGAGAAACACTTCTGCTAACCTCAGAGCTTCTAGATATTACGCTCATGGGCACCATTTGCAAACTCAAGATGCCAAAGGAATGAGCGAGACTACCTGGCTAATTGATAGACCAGATCATTAACTTCAGTTTTTGTTGGTAATTTTACCTTGTTGGTAGTTTTTATTTTGTTTTACGTGCAGTTTTTCTC
>NW_024423343.1:65621427-65653215 GCF_017311325.1 Ursus maritimus
CAAAAGGCTCTTGGGGTGGGGAAAGGCCCATGGCGTCAGTCTAGGCCCAGCTCTCACAAACGAAAATTCTTTGTTATGAATTGGTTCTCAGAAAATAGCTCTGTCGTAACCAGAGAAGTGAAGGACACAGAGTAACTTTGTCCTGTGGCAGGAGGTTAAAGGCAGCGACCATGTGAAAGAATTTCAGAGAGATTTGAGTCTTCTCTTATTTATTTATTTGGGCACTTCTTTATTTCTTCTGGAGGGGTGGGGAGAGGGTGCTTTGGCTAAAGCCTATTTGCACCGGATAAAATGACTGCATAGCACCGGCTGGACTGTTTAAGATACACTCATCTCTGTTTTTCAAAATGGGAGACTTTCTGAGTCATTTCTCCCAGGGCCATTCGTGGGGTGTATGTAGAGAACACAGAGAATATTCGAATATGGCATCAGGGAAGGTACATGGAACTAGGAGTACATTTTAGAAGGAAATTCAACCACTCTTATACTAGTCTATGAATATGTATTACAGCTTGCCTTAGTCTCCTTAGGCAGGATAAGAAGTTGGATCTCATAATGATCCCAAATTTGAAATATTAAAATAAGTTTTTGTGACTTGGATGGAAATAGGTATGATTTAGAAAATTGGGTAACAATTAAATATGCCTTATGAGTCTAGTAGCTTTATTTCATTTCTGTATATCCCCAAGAGCTATTTGAAATGATCACTTAGCAGATTCTGCTGTTAGGAATATTAATCTGGGGCACATTTAGTAAAAAGGATTTCTGTTAAGCACTTTGGCTAAATACAATGATATTTTACCAATTTCCTTCTTTTGCTTTAAGAAAGTGAGGTTGGTATGACAATCCCACAATAAAACCTATTCCCTTGAAATTTGATTATTTACTTTGAAGTGATATTAAGGCAATTAAATTATTTAGCTCTCTCAACGTTCGTTGGTTATAAAAATAAATATAAATGCCCCATCTCCTACCAATTTTAAATAGCTTCTGCACACTATATCAACCAATCCATTTGTGTCTAACATCTAAAGTGTACATCAGTAGGCAATTTGTTAATTTTGTTTATTCTAGATTGATTTTCCATTGTCGTTGTCATGTGGGCAATCAGCAAAGCAGGAATGAATGAATAAGAGGCCTTCAAGTCAATTTACAGTATCCTGAGCAATCCCAGCAATAACTGTAGAGGTCATAAAATAAGAGAAACGGTGTGAGCTAGGGAAAAATTATCTACAAATCGTTAGCTAAAAGGCAACTATTTTCTTATTCATTCTGTTAAATAATATACTTTGGTATTTGCTTCCATAATTAAATAGCAAATGTTGTATTTTACATGGAGATATACTGTATCTCGTGAAGAGAACAGATTAATGTAATGTTTTGCTACCTTTGACCTCGTATCCTTGAGTCTCTTGATTCTATGTCACCAAACATAGCACTGTAATAGAGTTGAGGTCCAGCTAATAGTGTGTGCTATTCTGACTGTCATGCTCCATCATTGTAACTTACTGCATGAGGTCCCCAAAGTGGTCTCATGAGCACGTGTGCACATGCACGCGCATCAGTGCGTGCAACCACACACACACACACACACACACACACAGTTCTCATTGGCAGAATCAGGAAGTCATCAGAGGATGCTTTTAAATACAAATTCTTTATTCGACGCATACAAGAGCAAATCGACTCGTTCAAGGTCTGAGTTCTGAAATATTACCTTCAAAATGTACTTAAATCCACTTCTTTCATAAAGTTTGCTAAGTCACAAACTATCCAAGGCCCTTTCTTTTCTTTTTTTTTTTTTTGTGACGCCATTATGGCAAAATGTTATTAATTTACATTTCAATGCTCTTTTCAATTTCTAAATATTAGGATTTGTAAAGAAAATAAGTACTATATGATGTCTTTGTTTCTGGAAAGTGTTTCATCTTAGATAATTGATTTAAAAAAGAAAACTTAGCAATATATTGTTATTCACAAGCTAAATATATTAAATAAGTTACTCCCTTACTATCTACTTCCCTGTTCCTGTATAAGAATATATGTGGGATTTCCCTTCCAACTAATAAGAAAACTAAACGAATATCAAGCAGCTGAACATTACCCCAAAGCTATTACCCAACCCTTCAAACTTTAAGAAGGGATTAAAATTCCTTAGGAATGCTGCTGTCTTCTGGTGAGTCTGAAAAACATAAATGAAGAAGCAGCTGTAACTGCTTCTAAGTGAAAGGAATACTCAAGAAGTGTGTTTGCTCTTAGGCAGTTGGTCCCAAACCCATTATGGGATTTGAAGTCCCTATCCTCTGCCCCTTCCCCCACTCCCTCAACCTCTTTTCCCTCCTTGTCCCCCTCCTCCTTCTCTCCTCCTCTCCTCTCCCTTCCCTTCCCTTCTTTGGCCAAGTCTCCATTCTCTAGCCTTATTGTAAGTGCCTCGTCCATTCGACTTTAATGAGCAATTTCCACTACCGGTCATAACACTGTCTTTTTCCTAAATTTACTTAAATATAACTCTCAGACCAGATCGTTCCAGTTCCAAATATTATCCCAGATATTCAATCTGATGGGCCCAACATTATTTTTTTAATGAAATCATAACAAGATACACATTGGTTATAATAATTGAACATATTTTAAAAGCAATACAAGTGTTTCATTTTTGTAAAGAAAAGTAACAGTTGCCATTTCTGTTACTTCATATGTAGATGTGGTGAACAAGCAAATTGGAAAAAAGAAGTTGTCTTATTTCACTCTATCGATTTATAACACCAAATATTAGCTAGAAATAACAATAGCCATTGGAGGAAATGTTTCTGTGTACACCTTACAGAGAATAGAAAAAGCAGTGATTTTTAGTCAATAACATTTTTTCTGCATGCCAACATTTAAATGACATTTTCTAAAAATTTAAAAATCATTTTATTTTACATTTTAGTACCTGAAATTTTACTAATTGAAATTTCAAATCTGAAGCAGGAGCTTATCTGCATAAATTGAATGTTAAGTATAAAAATTACTCTTAAAACTCTAGAAATAAAAATGTTCTACTAATGGGTATCATAGTAAAAATGGGTTAAATGCTCTTCCTAAGATGGCCTACCTGGATACATATGAGGCCATCTGACAGATCAATATATATGTAAACAGGATACCGGATCCCAAGTGCAATTAGAACATCAGATTGGAAATTCTTTATTCTACAATTAAAGTAAAGGCTTAAAAAGGAAAAACAGCACATTTCCAATTAAATCAACTAAGTACAAGTTAGTTAGTTACTACCATGTCCCATTTCTAAAATAGTAGCTTTTGTTGGCACGCTTTAGGAAGTAAATATTTACCCAGAGAAATGTAATTTTCTTTTCATTTATTTAGAAACTGCATGAGCTGGTCTCTGCTTTCTAATTTTCTTTTTACTAGTTAGGGTAGTAGAGAGTTTTCTCATTTTCTTCATTTTGATATTAGAATTGCATATTGAGCTTGTGTATATTTGAAAGGGAGAGACAATATTTTCCTAATGTTAATTAGCAACTTTCTTTCTTACTCGCACTATGTTTTTTTAATTAAAAAAAAAAACTGGATATAACATCAATGCTATTTCCAAAGTTATTTTGAATAACATCTGCTGATGAGAAGCATGCAGAAAACTTTCATACCGGTAAATGTAATTACTAATAATTTCATCATGATTGCTATGACTACAATTTACTTATTCTTAATTTATTTTTATAATGAACTGCTTCAGTAAAATGACAAATGATTCCATTAGTTAAGAAACTAAAATGTCAATTTACATGTGGTCTTTGGTGACTAATTTGCTGAGTTGAGGTTTTTGTTTTCGTTATGATAATAATATTTGGCTATGCTCTGTGAGCAAAATTTATGAGGTCTTAAATATTAATCTTTCGATTTACTGAAACAAGGTAATTTTCAGCTTTAAAATGTTAGCAGTTTCTCTTTTCAGGGTCTTGACTACCCAAGTTTTAGGCACAAACTTCTGCAACACTGTCATCCAAAAAATAATGCTCACTTTGTTCCCTGGGATCAAAACAATTCTTTTTCACTAATGACTGCAAATATCAGCTCATTTCTAACACAGTTTCCAATGGCAAACATTACTCAATTGTCAGTAAAAGAAAAGGGATTACATCAGCATTCAGGGGGAAAAAATGTTCTGTTCCTTCTTACTCCACAGTCTATGTTCAATCAGCCTGGAGCTAATGGAGGCCCTCCAGTGCCGAGAAATAAACAAACACAGTTGGGCAAATAGTCCAAAATCAAATCTAGTATATAAGGTGGACAATACATAGTTAGTTCCATTACCGAATCCTCCCTTGGGAGCTGGAGCAGCTTCAGAGCCCTTCTCATTACACACCAGCACCATCTGTAGCCAGCCTGAGCCTGATTTGGGAATGTATAAAGTACACGGGAAAAAATAGACTCAGAATCAGGAGCCAGAGAATCCTATTTCAGGTTTAAATTTTGCTTGTGAAAGATCATTTGGTTTTAGACTCAGCAAACAGTGGGCCTCATCACTCACAATGAGGGCCGTATGTAGCAAGGATTACTTCAGATCAGGGAGAATGAAGGTAATTGCTACCGTCCACAGGGATATCCGCAGCTCTTGTACAGCTCAGGAGAGTTGCAGCGGGGTCCCGTGAGCTGCAGAGCTTCCCCTGCACATCAAGTGGCAAGGCCCCCCTTTCCTCGTGGCATTTGTGGCAGTGCTGCTGTGGAAGTGCACTATTTAATTCTGACTTTAAATGGAAAGGAAGCCAGTGGCATTGGTGTCCCGAAAGTCTGTGGGCGCTATGGGTGTGTGTGCATGTGAATTTTAAGAAAGGCTCTGGCTCAAAAATGGGGCAAAAAGCTTTTATTTACTGAAAAATAAACTGTGAATTATTATGAGCAGGAGGTGATGATGTCAGTTGTTACTGTTTGGGGGCTAAAAAAACAGGGACATGACTACCAATCTCGAAATACGTTGCAAGATTATGTGTAGTACTTGGCTAGTTTCACCCAAGATAAGCCACCTTCCTCCCGCCGGCAGGCAGAAGTTGCTTTATCAATGTTTTCTATTGCCATTTTTATTCTCATTCCGCCTCCATTCCCCAACCAACCCCCACCTTCGTCTGGTATCAAAATGTCTCCAGAAATCTGATTCTCTTCCTTGTTTGAATCACGCTCATACAGAACTGCAAATGATGGTGGTTTTCTGGACTTCTGAATGCCATGAGAAGTGTATACGTAAATTTGGAGAGAGAGCACTATATATGAAGTATATAGGGATTCATAGGCATGGTAGATCATACTCATTTGAAGGTTCAAAGAAGGCACTCAGAACACTGTTTTGATCTTGGCTTCCTACCCAAGCAGAGGCTGTACTCCCTGTAATTTGAAACCTGAAAGTAGTAACCAGCCCCCAACTTAGGAAAACCCACAATCCCCAAATTGTTCCTCCCCCTCCCAGCCCCAAGTGTCAGCACACGCCGCAGGCAGGAATCAGTCATTATCAGTAAGCCCCTACCCTAGGGCTCACCTGCTGGTGGAGGTGTTCCCAAGCTTGCCCAACTTCAGATCCTTTTCATGGTGGCTGCTGGGGCATTGACCGTGCCCCCTCCCAGCTTGGTAGGAATGACGAGGACCTCAGGCTTGACTTGTCAGTGGCTTTTCTCTAGGCAAAAATTTTGTGTAGGCAAAGTTGTTGTTGCTAATGGTGGCCTCCCTGCTCCATCCTGTGAGATGCACCTCTGGTCTTCTTTAGAATTTGACTTTTCACGTTCTTGGCCTTGGCTGAGAAAAATTGTCAGTCCTTCAGAACCCTTGATGAGTTCCGTTCACATCTGTTCTTGGCTTCAAATCTTGTTTGGTAGTCTCCTTCACTGCAGATTTCAGGACTGACTTTTCATGGTATTGAGAACCTGAAGTCTCCAGTAAGATAAACATGAAATTCAATCTTAGTGCTATTACTTTCTGGTTGGGGATTTGTGCGAATTACTTAATTTTCCTAAATCTGTTTCCTCAACTAAAAAATAGGTTGAGGGGTGCCTGGGTGGCTCGGTTGGTTGAGCATTTGACTCTTGCTCTCAGCTCAGGACTTGATCTCAGGGTCTTGAGTTCGAGCCCCAGGTTAAAAAAAATTGGTATAATAACAGCATTTGCATCATAAGATGACTCTGAGCATTGAGTAACTTGGTCTCTGTCAAGATCTTTATCAAGTTAGTACTCAATAACTGTTAACCATCATTATCAGTCACTTAATAATAATCTAAACCTGCATTGCAATTTACCCCTTGCTTAAGATTTTGTTCAGTAGTTTCTGATCCTGGATCATCCCCACTGAGTTCTGATAATTTTCATCATGACACTTAAAATGATGTACTTGAATACTTGAGCCACAAAAAGACAAGAGCTAACATTTAGCATGCAGTTCCTGCTCCCAAACGTGTAGCTAAGTACACTAGAGGCAAATCGCATTTAATCCTTACAACAGTTATACGGAGTGTGAATTATTATTACTACTATTTTACAAAAGAGGAAACTGAAGCTGTAAAAGTTAGGTCCTATGCCCAAGTGTGGGGGAAGTAAGTGGAAGTGCTGGCACTTAAACCTACCTTTATCTGTGGCAGAGACTGGCATAAATGTAGCAACACCCGTTTCCTCTTCTCCTGGACACATAGACTTATTGCCCAGCCTCTTGCAGTAAAGTGTCTCCATGTAAGTGGGTTTTAGCCAGTGGAATGTGAGTGAAAGTGATGTGCACAGTTTCAGTAGCCCCTTAAAATCTCCATTCAAAATCTTCTACCAGCTGGATGTCAACACCACATGGTGAAAACGGCAGGGCCTCACCAACCTACATCCTTGAATAACTGCGTGGAGCAGAGCACTTCCTGCCCCCCCCCCTTGCTTTGCCAACTGAGCTGGACCAAACTTGGTTTGTGCTGGAGACATATGCTTTTAAATCACATCTGATGTTACTGTAACTACTACTGTATCCAACTCCAAAATATTCTGTCTCTGCCATTATCTTAGCTGGCATAACAACCAGCCAGAAAAGTGTCACACAGAGGAACTGTTAAACTGTTTCCTAGGTATATTGCCTCAACTTTGGAATAAAGGTGTCCACACTTTTAATTAATTATTTCAAAGTATTATAAAATGAAGTCCTTATTAGAGGTTGGTGTATTTCAAGTTTTTTATTTTGAATATTTTCCAATTACCCCAAAGTGATGTAGAAATGAAATGGTCAGGATATCTTTAACATTGGAATCAATCCCTTAAAATTGTCTTTTAAAGGGCTCTTAAAGATTAGCCACAGTAACCATGACTTTGTACCTCTCTAATTGACACATTTTTGAACAGAACTAAATCTTAGTATACTACACAAAGGGTCAATGACATTTTTTAAAAAGTAGTGTTCTGCCAAAATCCTTTGCATGTTAGGATCCATTAAGTATGAACATTTCTTAAATATTGTCTTTTCATAACACACTGATTAGCAACAGCAATCTTGACAAGGAGCTAATGCTTTTACTCCACAACTTATTCAGAACTTTTCAAAATGTATCTTTTAGTTTCCACTCATATGCCATGGAGGGAAAGTAATATAATGTATAGTGAAGACAAAAAGTTCTGAAATCAGATAGTTCTATCTTTATATCTTGTCTCCCTCATTGACAAGCTATGTGACTTTGAGAGATTTACTTAAAATCTTTTGGTTTCATTTTTCTCTTTTGTAAAAGAGGGGCAATGATTACACCTCCTTCAAAGATTGGAAATGAGGAGAAAAAGGTCATTTAGGAAAAGCATATCGACTGACACATAATAAGTGCTCAATAAATGCTAGCTTTTAGAAGACTATAATTATTATTAAGTGTAAATTTTTCAGAAATATTTTATCTAAGATAATCTTTACATTATAAATGCTGTGCTGTCAGACATTTCAGATGGAAAAAGTCTGGACTATATTGGTATCCACTATGTCTTAATGAGAAGACATATTGTGAATGAAAATGGAGTGTTTCATAGATATTTCCAAGAGATTTGGAGTTTTTATTTGAGATTCCAGGAAGCAGAGATTTAATGGCTAATATTTAAATGACAGGAAAGAAATTTTTCATTTGGGGTCAAAAGCGTTCTCCTTTTGTTAATGTAATGATGTCAAAGGATGGCGGAACCCCATTCCTCTAGCTTAGTCTGATCCCAAATGATGATGAAATAGAATATTCATCAGTTCTCTCTTCTCCTGAGAATAGGAAATAATGAGTCTCTACCCTTATTTGGTGATTTGTGGAGGAGGTTGGGGGAGAGGAGGGGAAGTTTTGTCTTTTTTTTTCTTTTAAGAGTTAGAAAATTTCAGTTCCCGGTCTTCCACCCAATACCTACTTGTCTTGCTCTCAGAGGCACTGTCTGCTTAATTGCTCCTGCTACGACTGGAGGCACCTCTTGAATTCCATGTATGTCCAAGCTATAGCCATGGAGAGTAGAGTCAGGAGGCTATCAACAAGATTTCTATACCAACTGTGGGCATTTCCTGACCACAAAGACCTCCTCCTCCCGTGTCCCTCCACTGCCACATAAAGAAAGTTCTTTAAATATAGCAGTTCAGTATGATTCAGCAGTACTTTTCATTAGATAATTCTGAACTTCCACTTCAGCCTCTCTGCCCATCCAATTGTTCCCTTACAGGCAACTAAACTCTGCCTCCCCGCCCCCACCCCCACCCCGCCGCGACCTCGTTCTCTTGCCCTCAAAATGGCCATGTTTTCTGTGTCTCTATTTTTGTTGATGGCATCATCATCTTTTCATTAGCTCCAAATAGAATTTTCAGTCATCTTTGACTCCTTCCTCCCCTTCAAGTTCTAAAATCAGTCACATCTAACTCTGAAATTTCACTCACATTCAGCCTCCTACCCTATCTTCATAGTTTCTATAGTCTGGGTTTTACCCACCTGTCTCAGAGGCTGGCTCATTAGACCCCTATCTGACCCCTCTGTCTCTACTCACTTGCAACCCCCCAGCAGTCCCCAGTTTATCCTCTATTCCCTTGGCATAATTCTCTGTCTAAAGCGTGAAGGTGGCACAGATACCCCCCTGCTTAAAACCCTGGGATAATTTATGAAGATATCAGTATATGCTTTTGTCTCACTGTATTTTCTTTTCTGGTAAACTAAATCTTTCCAAACTGTGAGACCTGGGTTTTCTTGAGCAGGAGAAATTGCAAGGTAGAAAGCAGGAATTGCTTGCAGAAAACTGCTGTTGCCAACTTTTGTTTACTGCAACGTGAGCACCTTGAAAAGATTATCCTCTTGGGCATGTTGCTGGAGAGTTCCTTTGAGGAATCAAGGTGTCATGCACCACACCAAACACTAGAAGATTCTTCTCTTGCAAAAGCTTTCTTTCTCTGGTGAATTGAAAAAGATCTGCTGTAGATGATGCTGCCAATGGACTCAGTGGTGGGTCTGGTGTCAGAAGGAGCAGGCAGCAGCCCCCTTAGGACAGAATCTCTATCAAAGGTAAGGTTCTCTGGAAACATTTGAGACAGAGCTTTGGTGTGCAAACTGTCTATTAGGGATTAACACTGTTAAAGAAAGGAAGGCAGAGTAAGCAGGATTGGGTACTGGGAGCAACTTATTTGTGGAGCAAGCTAGACAAAGCCTTGGTCAACCCAACAACGAGCTCTAGGGTGAAAACTGCCCACCAGAGTCGTCTTGCAACACAAGCTGCCCTGGGAAGGGCAGGAACTGGCTGAGGAGGTTCTTGGTGGTTGAAGCAGACCCTGCAGGAGTAGAGATCTGGAGGCTGCCTGCTGACCACACCCTACATTGCTGCACAGCAAGTCTTTCTATGCAGATGGACTAGGGGGGAAGATCTCCGTGTCCACTATGGTCTCTCTAGGACCACTGGGAGCTAGCCTGAGGGAGAGCCTTCTCACTCTAAACTTCCGGGAGAAGAGCAACTTTGCTCTAAGACCCTTTCTTCCTCTCAAATAAGTGTCAGGCGTAAGTAAGGGTAACGTTCTATTGCTGGTAAAACAGTGCCTCTCCAGTCTCATTGACCTGGAGCATCCCAGATGGAAACAGTCAAGTCAAAAACCACAGGAGCTTCAGTCCAGCCTGCGAGTAGCTGGCAGCCTGGCAACACTTGCAAACCCGCTGACAGCCAAGGTGAGCGCCAACAACAACCGGTCATGTTCACAGATAAGTATTTCTAAAAATGTTCAAAATTATTAAGGATAGATAAACCTGTTTAAAAAAAAAAAAGTCACCCTGAAGCCAAGAAGTTGGAAGTTAAGTCACAAAGATTTGGATATTCTTTATGGGCAAGTCTGCTATTCGGGCTATAGTAGTTACATATTTGCAAGTTTGCCTTCCTTTCTAAATTATGTTTCACAAGATAGAAAATATCTCTTATTTGCTCATAAAACATGAAGTGCAAAAGTCAGTGAAATGAAAGGATTTAACTTAGGGTATTAATTTAATCTTTAGAGTGTTGAATTTTCAGAATTTATTAATATATTTAGAATGCATACTCTTTTTTACTGTCTATAGAAACAGAGTTGGTTATTTTTAAAAAATCATATTTTAATAAACATACGTATATATTTAAAATATAAGTCATGTAAAATGTGAATTTAAAATTTTATGGAATTGCAAATTACCTAGAACAGTCCTTCCCTCCTGAGTGTGTATGGAAGGAGGGGAAGTAGGGGGGTGCTATGGGCTTCTGTAAAGTGCATGTGAAAAAGAAAAGAAAAGATAGAATAACAGTTTATAACAGTTTATAAACAGGAAGTCTACCTCAGAAACCCACTCTCGGAATAAAAACCCTTGATCAGATTATAGGAAATAAAGAGATTAGAAAGCTGGAAGTTGAAAACCTATTGTTATTATATGTCAGGCATTGAGCATACGAAATGATTAAGTCAAAGAAGAATGAAATGAGCTCCCAGTCATATACAATAACTGACTTTTGTATAGTGTTTTCATTTACATGTTCCCATTTGAAAAGCTAGGTTATGCATTATAATAATTTTCACGTTACATATGAGGAAACTGATGTCAGAGGCCTAGTTTAGAACAAAAATATAATTTTGAATCTATGATAATCGATGCAACACCTTCCCTCCTATGTCATGGTGACCAGCTACTGATGCTGAGTTGAAAATATTCTTTTAAAAAAGGAAATATTCTTAAATTGGTATATATGAAATAATATTCATTCATCTTTTCATTCCACACAATTTAGTAAGTCCAAGGATCAAGGGCACCAAGTGATGGGAATATACAGACAAAATAGACCAGATTCCTGCCCTGAGAATGCCTAGAGTCTGAAGCATAGGACTCTGCGGAGATGGGGTGGTGGAATGTTCTAGGAAGTGCTCTTAAGCTAAATCTAGGAAGAAGGATACGCAAGAAAGTTCCATGAAGATGATCCTAGGAGAGAGCAGTCTAGAATAAAGCAACAAATTGATTTCTCCTCGTGGAGTATGTGATATCAAATCTTTATATGGATTAACTTAGAGTAAATGGTTGGAAAAGTAAGGGAAACCACACCCCAGAGGACCCTGTCTGATCTACTGAAAAATTAATTCTGTGCACGATGAGAGCCAGTGAGTGATTTTAAGCCAAAGAATCAGGATTTTAGAACCAACACCCTCACGTGTACAGCAATGAGGAAACTGCTTCCATTCGCAACCATGGGTGGCATTGAGGAAAATGAAGGCCTAGCAAGGGGGGGGGACGCTGTAGTCCAAACTAGCAGTGCGTGAGTGGAGGGGGAGACTGGGGGCATGGTTTAGGAGCTCTTTAGGAGACAGACTCAACAGGACTTCATGATAGACTTCAAATAAGCAAACTTAGTGAATGGGAGGTGAGATGCCATTTCTCCAGGATGAAAGGAAAATGAACAAGGATGGGTTTATGGGTGGGAAATTGTACAAGTCCACATTGGATTAATTTGTGAATGAGGAGACTAGATCACCTGCTGCAGGGATCACAGTGGCCTGGAGTGATAGAGGCTTGGCATAGCCTCTGTGTGAGATGAAGAGCGTCAGGTAAAAAGATCTCTATTTGGTATCACGGTCTATCTGAGGGTTCTTGCCATACCCTTGCAGCATTATGCAAGTCCAGGTGACTCTTCTCTACTGGCCCTCAGCACCTCAGCCCCTGAGCCAAACACGCAAGGCTCTGCATGTGCATATCCAACTCTCAGCCGTCAGTGGACAGATTAGCAGAAGGATGGGAGTTGAAATGTAATTCCAAAACTTCTGAGCTGGGTATGACAAAAAGCATGGAGAATTAGAGCTGAGACTGGAGGCCTTGATGAGACAGAAGATTAGATGTAGAGGGAGTACAGATGAAAAGAAACGGAGAAAGGAATGTCATGTCAAATGGAGCATGCTGTAATTTACATTGTCCGAATGGGTACAATATCTCTGTGCGTGGTGCCGTAGTCTTGTACAGCATTTTATCATGCAGAATATATGTTAGAGGTAGGAAAGACTTTAAAGGCCATTTATTCTTGTCCCCTCTGTTTACACAAGACATCAGTGAGCCTTAGAAACCAGGCAGCGAGCTAGTGAAGAGCTGAGGATCGACACACTGACTTTGCCAGGTTGTCCGCCTACCTCAAATACAGCTAAAATTCTAACAAAGATTTGTTAAACACTTGTTACATGCACGGCACAATGATTAGTGTTGACTGATACATTATCCCTATTCTCAAGGAATTTACTAACCAGTGTCTTATGGAGAATTCACACTATTTAGTAAATCTAACAATTATTAAAGTGATATTCTAAAAAAAGTAGGAATCCAAAATCCCCCTAAATTAAGCGAGCTTTGTCACCAAAGTGTTGAATAGTTGCCTCTTTTCTTATGGAATCACAATTTTGTATCACTAAGTGAAGAGACAGTGGCAGAATTTTTATGTTCTAGGTCCTTGAATTATAGTTTCTATGAATAATGCCTGCTGATATCAAAATAAATAAGCTAGAAAGTTATTTTTACTTTCCTGTCTACAATATTAAACTGTGTTCATTGTTTCCTTAATTTTGCCTACTAACTTTCTGGTGTGGCTGGAATTGAAACTGTGTACAAAATGCTTCGGGTTTTTTTTGCAACAATTATTTTTTATGTTCTTCACCTCTGGTGAAATGACCTCTACCAATTGTATCATTTTGCAAGAGGCAATCAGGAGCTTTACAGGAAAAAAACAAATATTTTATTAAATTAATTTAAAAAGAAATATTTGAACATGAAAATCTGCATAGTATAAATATTTTATATGGGAAATAGCAATAAAAATTAATATTTAGTTCTATTATTCGTATGTACGGGGGGGGGTGGATTCTGTGAACTAATTTGGAAGCCATGGTTCTCCTCCTAGAATATTCCAAATAGCGTATGTAGAACGATTTTGCTGTACCGTATTTTAAAGCTTGCTTATATTAACTCTGTTTTACTGTTTTTAAACTATACTCATGATTATGTTTCTCACGTATTTTCTTGAATCCTCATATACTACAGAGATAGAACATATAAATAAATTAATGTAAAATCCTCATAACCACTACGACCAAATTGGAAAGAATCCAATATAATACATATTAAAACTTCGCAGTGAAATGTGAGACTGAGATACTCACCAGCGCTGCTTTTTTCTGGGCCTACGGCGATATTTACATGGGCCCGGGTCGCTCCTGGCTGCATTGGCTACTCTACGGAACGGAAAGGAAGGAACAATGGCAAGAGCTTCCGTCTGCAGGAGCAGAAGCACTCTTCGGGTCTGGCTCTCAGAGCAGTATCTAGAACTGACCAAGAGCTGTCTTCGTGGCTAGAGTAATTTAGTTCGGACTCTCAGCGTTCTTTACTTTCATAAACTCGTCTCCTCTGGGAGGATCATCAGATTGGAATGATTCCTGAGCCTTTCTTTTAACTTTTATTTTTTGTCACCAACTTTTTGTACAGAACACAGAATGATCAAAAGTAAGATTCTACAACAGATTTCAAAGGTCTTGCCTTCCTTACCTATGTGTTTTAATGGTGCAATCAATCAGCACTGACCAAGCCCTGAAAAATGTTTAACTCCTGAAACAACTCCTCAATACATTTGACTATCTCCTTCTCAGAGAATATATAAAATCCTCGCAACACTGGTTTTTTACCGTCCGTGCTGTTCCCTCAAGAGTGAATTCGTGCAATTGATGAAAATAGCATGTGACACCTTGAGACTTGTCTCCTTTCTAATCATAGCCTATTTGCAGCTAAAGGACTAATTATTTAAGCTACATGTGGGCAGTAGCTTAGAGCGGTGGTTTCAAGATGTTGTCACTAACCCAGCAACATCAACATCGCTGGGAATTTATTTAAAAAGCAAATTCTTGGGCCATACCCATTTGGAATAAAAAAAAAAAATCTCAGGGGTGGGGCTCAATGATCTGCAATTTAGCAAGTCTTCTAGATAATTCTAATGCAAATTAAGTTGTATAACTGTTTTAGAATTCACCTTGCCAGAATAGGCCCATTTCTTAGGCTGAAAGCATTGCTGTGCTGGATAAAACATTGTTGAGGGAAGGAGTAAAGGAACAAATGAGTCACAGTCTGGTAGTCTTTGATGAGTCCTAGATTCCCACCCGGGAATGAGTAGAAACAACAAAACTGGTTATTACTAGACAAAGCTCAGGCAAGCTATCCCTTCATTACTACTTGGTCACATTATCCTGCTATTCCTCTCAATCACTGACTCGCATATGAACTTTACGCCCCAATTTCAGAATGAGTGTATCCAGCTCTCGGTCTGAGGTCCTGGTCACTTCAATAGGCCCAAGGTGCTAGTAAGAGATGCACCTAATAACACAGACCCCCCGACATGCTGGGAAGCTCCGTGCAAATGAAAACAAGTATGGGAAATACCATACCCACAGATCCTGAAATAGCTCGAACTAAAACATAGCCTGATGCAACTGTTGAAAATCCTTCACAGTGGATAACTGTCCAAGATGTAGTTTAAAAAAAAAAGTAAAGACAATTTATTTTTAGTTTCTGTGACATTTAAAATGTGTAAAAATTTGTAGGTAATTGCTTGAACGGGCTTCCACTCACGTGTGCCATTTCTCCTGGACAAAAAATTCAGGAACAAGAGGAAGAAAGTAATTCTCCTAGTGAATCACTCATTCATTTCCCCTTTTGGGGGGGACTAAACTGTCAAATTCTAAATCAGGCGGAGAAGTCAAATTTATTGAACTTTAATTTGAACGGTATTGCTAACAGAATGGTAACAAATAGTTACACAGCAAATAATAAGCTAAAGGCGGCGACGGTCTTACTGCTTTTATAAGTCCCTTCCATCACTACAATACCTCTTGGGCTCTCAAAAAGCAGTGAGGACAATGTCAAAATTGTTTCTATTTGGCTGCATTTTCTTATTCTTGTTCATATCTGGGGTCATTTAGAAAATTATAAAGTACAAATTATACACACACATACACACACATCTATAATGTCATATATGTTAGAAAAGAATAACTCACTAAAAGTACTGCTTACAAAAAGATATGGGAAAAACCAGTGGGATTTTTATTTTGTCAAAACCTTGTTAGTCATGTTTTGGTTCTGGATTTGCAGTCTGTGGAGTATTTTATACTTCTCAAATTTCTTCTGTTCACTTGTGACTCTCAAACCTAATAGAAATCTCCTTTTCCCCTTCAAGTAATACTTGTCTGCTTCGAGGGCTATCAGGGGAATACTTTCTAAAAAATTGTTCAAACCAGCCAGAGCAGTGCACAAATACATACGGAATAAGAACATACTGAAAAGCAGCCGTCAAAATAGCCAAAATAATCTAAAAGCTCATTGTAAAAAATACAGAGAACAAAGTAGAAAGAGTGCCTTAAGGGCTTAGTTTCAATTTCGGTAATAATCCACCATTTCAGATAGAGTTAATTCCCTAGACTGTGTACACATGGATAATTTAATCCCATGGATAATCTCTAATATTTGTTTGGGGATAAAATGTCAAACTTTTCCCGCTAAACCTTTTCACCTCACCTTTGGACAAGTGGTCAAATGGGGAGATTTGTGGTTGCTTCTAGTTTGCCGGACTCCACATGCCAAGGGTAGTGCAAACAAAGTGTGAAATGGATCTCCCCACCTCACTCCTGCCATAACCTCGGCTTCGTTTTGCCTGGTCTGGGGGAGGGAAACGAACAAGGGAGTCTTGAAATGTAAAAGTCAAAGTAGCTTTTTAAAGACATTTAATTAGGGGCGCCTGGGTGGCACAGTGGTTAAGCGTCTGCCTTGGGCTCAGGGCGTGATCCAAGCCCCACATCAGGCTCCTCTGCTAGGAGCCTGCTTCTTCCTCTCCCACTCCCCTTGCTTGTGTTCCCTCTCTCGCTGGCTGTCTCTATCCTGTCAAATAAATAAAATCTTAAAAAAAAAAAAAAAAGACATTTAATTAATTTTAAAAAACAGAGGGGTGATTATAATATTTTAATGGGATAGATAAAATGAAGTCTACTTAGAAAACGGGTATCTTGGGGCGCCTGGGTGGCACAGCGGTTAAAGCATCTGCCTTCGGCTCAGGGCGTGATCCTGGCGTTACGGGATCGAGCCCCACATCAGGCTCCTCTGCTATGAGCCTGCTTCTTCCTCTCCCACTCCCCCTGCTTGTGTTCCCTCTCTCGCTGGCTGTCTCTATCTCTGTCAAATAAATAAATAAAATCTTTAAAAAAAAAAAAAAAGAAAAAGAGAAAAAGAAAACGGGTATCTGGTTGTTCTGTCTGGGAAGGCAACCTTGGAAAAAGCTTAAGATTTTGAGGCAAAACGCCGTGTGTTTAGATTGCAGCCCTGGCACTTGCTAGCGGAGTGACCTTCAGAACATTAGAAAAATCCATGAGTCTTCATTTTGTCATCTCTGAGATGGGAATGGCAATAACTTTCTCAGAATGTTGCAAGGATTAAATAAGGTTGTGCACACGAAAAGCACTTTTAAACCATAAGTGCTGCGTAGTGGTTACTCGTTCAGAGAACGGATAGAGCGTGGAGAACTCTAATAATGGTTGCGTACAAGACCAGGCTGTTTCAGGGTGGGGGACGGCAAAACATGGTCGGCAGCAGTCGGTGGAGTGCCCCACGGGCTGCTATGTTTATATCTGCCATTCCCATTCAGATGTTCTACGTACAGTAGCTGCTTACTACACGTCTGCTAACAACTCGCAAAACCCTTTCTCCAACAGACAGATTGAAATCCAGAACTGTAAGCAGGAGTCTTCGCGGCATACCCTTCAGTCTGGCTGGCTGGAGATGGATAGCTGGACGAGTCAAAACAACATCAGTCTCTGAATCTGGAAGACACATGTTTTCTCAGGCAGTCGACAGAGTTGCTTGATATAACAAGGAAAAAAATAAGAAATTTTTATTTTAAGAAATCACAAGCGGTTTCTTTTTCATTTTGTGTTTCCACATTCAAAATTAAGGATTTCTGTTTCAGCTGCTGTCAGCATCCCCAGAGTGAATCTCCTCCAGAGAAAGAGAGAGAGAGAGAGAGGGAGAGTTGCTAGACAAAGAATTCAACACCTGGCCTAAATACTGAAGAATCAAATCATTGCTAGTCCTTGGTGTGCTTCTCAGATTATTTTCTGCCACAAGTGGTAGGATCTCAACTCCAGTGAGTTTAAGGAACAAAAGTAGAATGCATTGGTTCTCTCTGCCTCTGTCTCTCTTCTTCTTGCACATTATCCTATTCTCTCCTGCTGTCATAGTTCTCTCATCTTGGGGAGGAACCATAGCCAGCAGCAGCCTGGGGCCCATATACCGACAACTGCACTACCAGAACAAAATAGAATGTTCCCTCTTCAAAGCTCCAATTACATTTTTCATCCTGGAAAAGTCTCTTGAGTGGCTTGACCTCAGGTACCCCTTGGGTCTATCTTGAGTCAGGTGTATGTGGGGGTGAAGGTGGGGTTTGAGACCAGAAGGGTGGGAAGGAAAAGAATTCTGGGAAGACAGAATGAACAGCCTTGATATTTGATATAAGGACAAATTATTTTCATTAGCAAAGAACGTTTTAGAAATTACATTAACTTCCGTAATAATGCGAATATTTTTTGCTAAACAGTATAAGTAGAGGAAATGCTTTGAGTTATCACTGAAACATTTATAATACCCTTACAGAGTACTGCAAAGCCTTAGATATTACTTTAGATGAAGGAAAAATCTTAAATATAATTGCCAAAATTGAACAAATTCTCAACATAACAGTGCGATCAATGTGTGATGTTGAGGGTTTTATAGCACTGTGACATTTTAGAAGACAAAACTTTCCTTTCCTCCTTCTGAGAAAATTAACTCACTAAAGACTTTTGGCATCGTATTCCTCAAACATAAAATTTCATATCAACAGAGCTGGGAAGACATTATGACCTCCAGAGAACACTTCAAAGTAAATCACTGTTTCTCCAATCTAAATCGTCAAAATAGTAAGGAGATGAATATCTATTAAATAAAGGTTCGAAGAGAGCTGAGTTCTAACGATCTTCTCTATTTTGGCAGTGGTCAGTCATGGATCTCTTCCACAAGGTTGAGCAAGTTGAATTAGCCTCATCTCTGTTGCACTTTTCAGAGCCTTCAGCGGGCTACCATGTAATGCCTCCAGGCCTACATGACTTACAGAACACTTTTAAAAATTGCTTCCAACCCCGGAATAGTTACTATCTTCTTCCATAAGAGTAATACTATTTGGTAACCACTTTCATATATTTATGACTTAGAGTTTGCCAATCTTTATATATTATACAGTTCTCTGACTTTTTAGTGAGACCAATTTTTCAATAAAATAATTAGAAAACTCCTCTCAAATCTTCAAAAAAGAAAAAAGAATTTTAAAACTTCATGTGACATATAATTTTTTTACATTTTAATTTGTAATTTCAGAGTAGCATAGTAGAGTATTTAAAGTTAGTACTTGAATAATCTCTACTATTTAAATGTCACGGCCTTTGAGAGGACCTTTCTGCCCCCAGTCTTTCCAGTCTTCAGTTATCCTACACTCTGGGGAAAAAAATACTTTGGAAACTGGATTACTTCTCTACTAAGAAGGTCTTTTGGATCTCTTCTATTTCCCCTTCCAGATTTCCTATCCACCCTTTTTACCCTGCTCCTTGTCCTAGAGTCTGACCTGTATTGACCATGTCAACCATCTCCCTTGTCCTTTGACTTCTACGTGGATTTGGCAATGGAAAACACCAGTAGGAGATGAGAGATGGAGAAAAGGTTAAGTTCAGGGTATTTCCCTTATCCTATCTGTCATGACCTGGCTGCCCGCCTTCCAGTTCCTGTAAGGCACTGATGTCAACAGCACCCTCTCTGTTGGTTTCACTATCTGCTCATTTCTCATGCCTTCTTAACCTATAGGTGGTAAGAGTCAATGAAAGTGCCATCCTTAGATGGAGGCATAAGGGCTTCTGCCATGAGCCTAAGGCTTTCAAGGGCCCCACTCTGATTCTCCAAATCAAGAAGAGTCTGCAGCATTAAAAACATGCACCCACCCAGATCCTGCTCTCTTCCCATTTAGACCATACTCAGGACCTCAGAATTCCCTGTCCAGGCTGGCCTGCCACCGTTCCCAGGGCTACAGCTGTCCTTTTCTCCAAGTCAGCCCTCCAAACCTTAGACTATGCTGTAGGCAAGTGGACCCTAGGGCCAGAGAAATGGCCAAAGGTTTACAATATGAGGAACGGGGGTAGAGTTAAGACATGAAAGGTAGAGGATCTCCCCAGAAATACATCTTTTCCTATTTCTTCAAGTTGTTACCCTTTTACCAAGCCATGCTTCTATGTGGCTATATCCACCTGGTGAGAATGCCTTCTTCAAATTTGAGAAAAGGTATCATGCAAACTAGCAGTAGCCTTGGAACTATTAAAATCAAAACTTTTTAATAGTGCTACCCGGCTCCCTAGGGTTTTCTTGAAGGTGATTTGTTGGCTACTGTTGAGGCATGAAGGGGGAGTTATCAATTAGGCAGGTTTTCCATTAATCAAAGCATTGAGGCTCTGATCTGTTTTACATATTATGTTACTTGTAAAGTTTTATTTGATAGATGGTTCTATAGAACAGTAATTTTGAATATCACTGGAAAATATGATCTAAAAATTTCCATCAAGCTTACGCATTAGGAGGCCCTATGATTTTCTATCTTAAACCTTGTGCAATCTTCTAGTCTTTGGTTTTAGACCCTTCACTGAAACTATGAATTTTCTCACTGTCCTACCTCTTTCCTTACTGATCTTTATCCACATATGCCTCTCTAACTTTGTTGGAGTGTTTTCCCCCCTTTTCTTCACTTTATCTTTCAAAGAACTGCACCCACACCATCTCCTCTGTGGGGTCTTCCAAGTTAATTTGAATACCGATGAAAGTTTTAAACTCTCCATCAGGTGCTCCAAAGTAGAAGGAACGCAAGCTTGTTGTTAGAATTTTGTTGCTACTCTTATTTCTTTGTTTTTCCCTTGCTTGAGCTCTAGATATCGTGCAATTTCTCTTAACTCTGTGTAATAGGAAAAAAAGGTGGCTCCAAGTAAAAAAAAACGTACCCTCTAATGTACTGAAATTAGAATAGAATTCCGTCTAAAGCAGGAACACAAAGATAAGCAGAAGGATTCAATGAATGCTAAGATTTCACACAAAGGAATAAAGAAGCACTGGCTGAATACCGTGAACCAAGTGTTTTGATAACAAGATGTCATATAAGAGCATCTAACATTCATTGAACACTTACTATGTGCCAGAAACATAATTTCACTCAAGCCTCCCGATCTATAAGGTAGGACATATTAAGACCCTATTTATAATGTTGTATATTTTAAATATGCTTATTTTAAAAATCTTGTCTGACTCTCCTTTACAATTAATTTCATCTGAAGTAATTCATACTCTGATTATTAAATTTGTTGCCTGCCTTTTTTAGTATTTAATTAAGTCATTTGTTTGGAATTTTAATGTTTGGACTCAATTTGAGTACTTTCTGTTTGTCTGTCTATGTTTTGCATTTTCTACTTTACCCTCCCGTGTTTCTCTGTCTATGTCTCTGTGTGCCCTTATTCTATCAATGTGTTTGGAAATGTTATCTGGAGCTTATTTTAAGTGTGATTTTCTTTTTTGTTCTCAGCTTTTTTTTTTTCTTTATTCTCTTTGTTCTCCTTCTCTCCCCCTGTGCACAACCTAGTTGTTCAACTGTTTTATATCTGTCTCCATTTGGTTTCCTGACCTGAACCAAGTCTTGTAACTGTATTTGGATACTTCTGTTCTCTGGTGGTTTGGGAATATTGGAGACTCAGTTCCAGAAGCAATAGGGTACAGATCCCAGTTATGTGGCTGTCGCTATGTTCTCTTGCCTTGCTGAACCTGTAGTGTGCAAAACACAGGAATCTTGACCATAGAGTTACCATAAATCTACACGTTTCCCTATTTCAAATTCTTTTGGCAAATGGGAGCATCTGATCTGATCTCTGGTTTTAAATATTAAATTTGACTCTACTGCTCCATCTTGTGTGGAGCACTTTTCTTCATTTTTTCCCTGAAAAAATCCTAACTTCAAGTGCCTTTGCCTAGTTCCAGAGTCAATGCTCAGTTGGCCCGTAGTACCTCAAAAGAGAATATTTGCATGGAAATTTTGAAACCAATGAAAATACTTAAGAGTAATTTGGTAAATTCAGAAAAACCCCAAATCACTATGGATTGACAGACAATTGTTTCTTAATGACTCCAAATGAACTTACCATCGAGGAAGTCATTAGCCTAATCACAATTGATGCAAATAGTATCAGCCAATCTAAAACATGTCACTGTACTAATATACATATTTAAAATACAACACTTAGATTTAATGTGCACATAAACTTCAGGGTCTCTTGTTTTATGAAGTTTTGCATAATAGCTGCAGAATACAGTTGTATTTACAAAAAAAAAATTTAAAGATCTTTTGGCAAAGTTTTAAAATTACCAGACTTTCTGTAGTCAAAAGTAAAGGAGTCCTGACTACACACCATACAATAAAAAGCACAATCGAACAAGTAAATAAACAACCAAAAAATATGTTATCTCTCCTTTAGCTTTAGGAAAGGTAACAATTGTGCGTTAGGAGCTGTATTTAACAATTAGTTGACAATTGCCATTAACCCATTCTTTACCTCATCTCTGAAATCTAAGATGTTAACAAGTTGGTGATTTGGTTAGTCTATTCTATTTATTACAATGACAGTTAACAAAATATGTTAATTCACAAGATGATTGATAAAATATTGCTAACAAAATATATTCATTTTACAGATAAGGCTATTAAGTCTTAATAAAACTTAAGAAAACCTATAAGGTTTTCAGAGTATTTCCTGAGGCCATACAGTAAGTTATAAATGGCAAAGCCAATTTTAGAACTCATGTTTTCTGACCATGACTCTATTAGATTCAGATCCTAGCTTCAAAGTCCAAAAATGAACATAAAGCTCATTTTCTTATCTTAGAATTAGTCATGATATTTTACAAGTATCAATTTATATTTTCATATTTTCATTGCTATTTTATTTTCTTTGCTACAATGCCATAATAAATACACAACATATTCTTTTAAGCAACTTTCTAGAACAATAATACCAATGAATGACTTTACAGAAAGAATTATTGAATAGAATTTCCACTTAGTATAGAAGAAATGCCTTTGTTCAGCAACATCCAGTAAGTGAGCACATAAATAATTGCTTATTAAAGACTTTATATATAGAATATTACAACCTCTAAGTATTAGCAATTCGATAATGAAAACATTATGATTTACTTGCCACTACCATTAGTAATTGACACCATGGATTATATAATATTACTTCCCGCCAGTAATTTTGATTGAAGCAAAGGAGAAGTGGCCATGAAATATACATTTATAACTCTATATGAATACAGTACAATTACTATGAATGGTTGATGAACTCTTTAACTTTCTGATACTCATTGACAAGCTGTATTAAATTTCATTCTATGGCATCTGTCAAGGAAAATACAAAACTCTATTTACTGGGCCAATTAGAAGGAGAAATTATGTTCAATCAAATTTATGTGAGGTCTGAATAAGTTATATCACATTTATCCTTGGATAGGGGAAGAAAATGTTCTTAGACTTTTGCACTTTTGATACAGGAAAGAAATTGATAAATCGATTGGGAGTTCATGACAAAGGGAATGTTTGCAAGGTCATTGCATATGGGGGCCCCTGAGATATAGACAATGGAAGACCTGAGGTTCAGCAAAAAAAAGAATGGCTAAGATCTCCACGAAGACCATAGGCATATACGATGATATTATTAAGACAAGGTTATACAGCCCCATTCCTTTCATGTTCAGATGAGGACAAAGCTGTCTAGATAAATTTATCCATCTGGGTATTCTTGTTTATAAATAATCTCTGAAAGCAGAAAACCTGTCTCCAATCTAGAATTTGTCTAGGTTAGAGAGGGGAGTCTCTATTCTTGAGTTAAGAGGGAAAAAATATGATGAAACCAATAATCCACTTACAATTGCTTAAACTTCTGATATCTCTAACAGAAATGTGACTGTCTGGCCTCTGTGTGAGCTCTTATTTTTGTCTCAGCACACACAAAAAACCATGGCTTCCAAATATCAACAGAGGTAGAATTCGAGGTCTCTCTGAAGATGACCTAAGAAACAAATATGGGGCCCAAAGAATTGAAGAAAATTTGGCCCATGGCCCCTTTAAATTTTTCCTTCAGCTAAACAGACATCTAGTCATTTAGAAAAGAACCCACCCCCTTGTTAGACTAGCTGAGGGACAATCCCCTGTTGTCATTTTTATTGTCTGCCCTGGAGAAGGAGGCAGCTTGGGATGCCTAATGGAATCTTGATTCTATTTCACAGCTACAGAGCACAGCCAGAGGCCCGTGGTGCTTTTGTGAGCCAGAATCCACGGAGGCTAATTTTGGCTGAATAGAGGCTAAAGAGAATTCATTTTTCCTTGTTACATTTATTTCACTAAAATTGTTCAAACTCACAAGATATTGCTGGAAGGACACCAGCAAGCACTTCTTAATTGGGGCCCCATTCAGTAGCAAAACTGACTTTGCAGGTTCCAGCGCAGAGGTGATGAGGATTTCAGGAGCCCTAAATGCATGGAAATTAACCTTAACACAGGAGATATAAACGTTATCTCTACTTAGATGTGGAATGTAATCTCGAGGCTTCTGTTTCACATACTTGCTGGAAACCGTAACCATGGCTCTCATCTTTCAGTTGCTACATATGAAAGGTTTCATGTCCAGACATCACCAGAAGATTCTGCTGAGCATGCTCAGGGAGATAATTGCTCTTCCTCCCCAAACACTAAGAGTCTCTAGAGATAACTAGTAGCAACTGAGTTTTAACCAGCATTCAGGAAGCCGAATGGACAATAGAGATACAGAAAGAATCATTTGGCTTTTCCTTCCTACTGAAAATTTTAATGAGTAAGAAAATTTTATAATTATGTTTTTAAATGTGTGCAACGTTCTGGTCCTACAAATTATCTCAATGTTAATAGTACAAAATCCTGTTCTGAATTTTAATCTTGCACACATTCTGATTACTACTCATAGCTCTAACTCCTTGCATACTTCTAACTCGAAAATTAATAAGGACAGCCGTTAAATTGTTAAAATCTTGCAGAAGAAACTGAACTTGCTAAGTATGGATGTGACTTTTATTATTTTCTGCGGGCTCTTCAATCTTTGTTTAAAGGAAGCATCATCTTCAGAAGGTACTGGGGGAGGTGTAATTATCCCCATTTTACAGATGGAAAAATTAAAGCTTATGAGACAGGGATAGGAGTGCCTGATGGAAGAATTTCTGTCTTCTGTTTCAAAACTCACTCTTTTGAAATCAGCGATATAAAATAAACCTGATGAATTTAAAACATAATTCTGATATGGAAGATTGTGTTTCACAAGGGGAACTTGGGGAGAAAATGAATTTCCCTGTAACAGGTACTCCACGTTGTTTGTTGTCCAGAGGGTTCTGAGGGTAGTTAACCTAAGCTCACCTGCATTAAATATTGACCCTGAGGGGCAATTTGAGGCCTTGCTAATGGGGCAATTTGGGGCCTTAATGATGCAGACAAAAAGGTCCACAATCCTACTTGATGAAGTGAAGAGGCTCATTAGCATGATTTTCAAGGGTGGTGCTCAAAGAATTAGCTTGCCAACCAAAGCCATGTCTAAACTGGTCAAATAATGAGCTCTTCATTTAGCTAGAGTGCTGTATTTGACCAGTGTCTCCATGTTCTTAGGCATTTGATTTTCTTTTCTTCTAGAGCATTAAGTTTTTACCACGACCTGAATGGACAGCTGACTTTTTGCAAAACTTCGAGAGCATACCAAATATGTTGCATTTTTTTTTAAAGCAATACGAAATAAAAGGGGAGTTAGCGTAAGCTTACCCCAAATCACCAATTATCCCTACTAGGGGAAAGTTCTGTGGTGAAAACAATGGCATATTGTTTCAGCTACTGGATTTATGGAACACATGCCAGTTTCTTACATAGAGTGGCGGCAAATTTAGGAAATAAGGCATACCATATCACCTTTAAATATCATGCAATGGAGCAACAAATGCCATCACATATGTAATTTTAGTGACATGCGAGGAGCTTTTGCAAGTGCTCGGTGAATTTAAATCCATAATGCCTTGAGTAGACAAATGTACACTCAAATACATACCACACACACACACACACACACAGCATGCAAACCCACATGTCAGTGTTAACTCGGTCAAGTAGAAAAGGCAGCTGTACCTATACTCAGTGCTTCGTTATTAGAAATTCACATCTATCGAACAAATACACGGTAAGAATTACCAACAAGGGTGGAGAATTTTCCTTGTTTGTGGAAAATGTGTTTGAAGACTCTAAGAAATATAATATTTAGTAAGTAATTGAAAATATCTTACTTCATCGGACAAATACGTAAACTTTTTTCTTGTATAATTTTATGTAATATGCTAGCACACTGTCTAATTCGATTCCGAAGTACAACGATAGACTGTTCTTTGACTTATTCCTAACTGCTACACGAGATAGACTGAAGTGCCCTCAGTTTTGCCCTAGGCTCTTAATGCCTCAAGCTACTGCTTTAGCGACTGATTCGAGGGAAAAAACAAAGAATGAAAATTCAAAATGTGACACTCTTAACTAATCAACGGCAAGATAATTCCCTTTCAGCACTGGTAACAGCTTCTTCCTACATATGCATTCTGTAGTTGACCACAGTCTTTGGAATGAGCATGTTTTTAAAATAGAACAATGTCATTATTATCAAAACTAATTGGTACCTCAAACGGCCCAAATTTAAATTCGATAAGCACAGCTGAAATGACCGTGTTTTAAGTTCTGATGTTTCACCCTCCTACATTTTTAATTGTGGCAGATATGTTCTGCTTCTGGCATGTAGAACAAGAAGGGGGGCAAAGACGCCCGACATTCCTCCATATACAAATGTTTTTGTAATCACTCTATTTAAATAGTAACATTTTATTTTTTTAAGCACTTAGTTTCTTGATCAGGATCCATATTCATGGGGTCTCGCTGTAATCCACTTTACCACTTAATGTTGCAATTCAAATGTTCAGTCAGAAGCAAAGCCCTCCAGAATAAAGCATGAATATTACCGTGTGGGGCTGTAAAGAGAAGACTATTAGAATATATCACCAACACACTAGGGGACCATTTAGTCCACTGCTCTAAATACATCATTTAATTACAATGGAGACATTACTTCATGTTTCTACTGATGTAAGTATTATTAGAATTCATGATATTCGCAGGCTACTGTGGGCCATTACATTGGCCATAAGCTATTCCATAAGATTTACTACTAAAGGCCCGCAAGGGTATTTGAGCATTCATGGATTCTGTGGCAGTAGGCTTTTATCTAAGACACATAAGTGAGGGACAACCGAGTTATTATCTCTAAGAAACATAGCTTAATATTTTGGATTCTAAAGGTTAAGGTACCATAAATCCTGAATTACTCTGAGATATCACATAAAGAGACATTTTTATTTTATTTTACTCTATTCTGCCTCTTAAAATATTTTATGATGGCAGTTTTTAGAGTTGTACTGTGTTGTTTACATTCAGTCCCTGGATGCATCAAAACACTGACACAGCATTTCTTTTAGACTGTAGTAATGAAAGCAAAAAAAAATATATATATATATATATATAGTGTGTGTGTGTGTGTGTGATTGTGTGTGCGCACGTGTGTAGTGTGTTGTCTGTGGTATAGAGGGAAGGGAGAGGGAGGGGTTAATCAAACGCTTTTTTTTTTTTTTAAGTCATACCCAATTTCCATTTTAGGAGTCTTGCTCGGTGCTTTGATTGGCCCTTTTAATGATGGGTGTTCTTGTGTTGGCCGGAGCTGAGCTGATTTGCCCTTCGATGCGAAGCCAGGATCCTCTTGGGAAGGAGATTCTAAGGGACTGCACAGACAAGAGCAGAATCAGCCACAAGAAGCAGCTTCGGAAGACTGCCTGCTTTTTTAGGCAGTGAGAATTACAACCAGAAATCTAAGCAAAGACTGAAGAAGGGTCTTAGTCTATTTATCACAAAAAGTAGTAGACAAGAAAAACTTTTCTTTATTATGAAATGAAAACTTCTAGGTAACTTCCCAACAAATGAAAGCTTTGGAGAAGCAGGTAATAACATGAAATTCAGCCAAACACTCCAATTTCCCCTGTGCCACGGCCACGCCAGCTTTCCATTTCTCTCCAAGTGTCTTTCTTGGTGTTATGAGGCACCTTGCTAAGCTTCTGAGTCTTAACACAGGAAGTACGTAACTCTTTTGCTTTTTCCAGGAAAACTATCAGATTCGGCACATTGGTTGTCTCATCTGGAGAGAGATCTAAAATGAAAAATAGCAGCAAACAGCTAGAAGGGGATATGAGGGTACAGAAGTTGTGTTTACGGGGAGACAGGAAGAGATATCAGGTGTGAATACAGAAAATCAACTGAAAAGTTAGGCAGACAAGTCAGATATTTGGTCTCTGAAGTTGAAATATGGATGCCTTGCTTCCGTGGCATATTTTTTTTGTCATCTACCTTCCTCCATACCCAACTCTTTACCCCAAACCAAGAAGGTACTATTCTGGGCCCTTAAAACTTCTCCTAGGAGAAAATATTTCCACCACTGCTACATAAACTGTCACCAGAAGGGTTTATAGCTTTGTAGGATGGATAAATGCACTAAAATGTTATCTTTAAGACAAGGAAGTAAGTAAAATAAGCACACAACCTTGGACAAATCTAGCTATTCTTCACTAAAACCTAAAATATTTAATTACTTCAATTAAATGTAAAAATCATCAAACATATGCACAAATAGTATTTATCCTAGTCACATTACTTTCTTTTTTCATCCAATTAGAATGTGTTAAAACATGGCCCTTTGAGGCCAAAATTCTAGATTTGACCAGTTTGTATTTTACATAAAAAGAAGAGTGTGTATATTTTGACTTCAAACACACTAAATCTAAATAATATATTAAAAGCTAGGTACTTTGAATTAACATTTCAGGTTTGCAATAGTAAATACATTTTGAAAAAATTAATATTATTCTTTATGAAATCACCATGCTGTGAAAACCATGCAAAATTTCTAAATCTAAGTAACTTTTAATTTCTAAGTATTAGCCTTTAACACATACAAATGGTTAGACAGTTTTTAAAAGGCAGGATATGCACAATATTGAGTTACGAGAAACTTCTCTACACATGCTACACTTTTTTTGGGTTAGACCATTAACATACCTGAAACTGCTCACGCTCCGCCAGTTTTCTTTCCTGAAGCCATGTTTTTCCCAACTGTAGATTTTTCCAACCACACAGATCCACCAACTACGTCATTTTTTTTTGATTACCCATAAATAAATTAGTTCAATCCCTCCCTTTAAAAGGTAGCAAAAATCACCATAATTATTACTTTATCCAGATACTCTTCTTGTAAAAAATATGGTCTAGAGAGGTGCTACCTACCTTCCTAATTAAACCAAGTACCACTTCCTCTTCAGAACTGAGCAGCACCTGTGCGGTGGGAACTTGAACTCAGGGGATTCCAAAATTCCAGCTGAGAGAGCCAGCCTAGGATTTGGACAGCATCTGAGCCAAAGTACTCCTGGCCAACAGACCAGGCCTGAGGGTCAGGGCTTCATGATTTCTGTCTGGGGAAATCTTCACCCTGGAGACCCAGACATCCAACAGGAAGAGCCTAGGAAGATTTGAGGTTGACCTGGTTCCCAAAGAATGGGCTGAACAGGTAGACTAATGTTTAGAAAGGGTTAGGATTCCATTAATTTATTATCATGCTCATTGAGCACCATAGTGCAAAGGCCTACTGCAAATGCCAGGGCTACAAGAATGAAACCAAACAGAAAATGTACACATCCCTGGCTTTTTGGATCTACCATTGTGGTGGGAGTAGTTAGAACCAAGATTCACATGAACTGCCCAGAAAACACGCCCCACCGTCCTTGAACGTGTGGCTCACTACCAACTCAGCCTTCCCATCTGGTTCTCCCACCAAGTAGGGAAGCGCCAGGTTCAGCCTCACGCTTTTAGGTTTAATCCCAGTGGAGTCAGACATTAGGTCCTGGGTCCCCATGTTCATTTCACTGAGTTTTCTCTTTGAAGCCACTCTCACTTTGCTTGAGGTGGGGAGAAAACCCCTCCCACCCTCACCCTTGGGTAGGGATGGGAGTTCCACACACAGACAATTATCTCCAGAGAAACTTCCTTTCTCAGCTGTGGAGTGTCCACTCTTTTCCTAGTGAAGGAAGATGATCCCTGATCCTGGGAGGAATGGTTTTACGATCTCTTAGCATGGCAAGATGTGTTTAGGTGCTCGAAAACACCACTTTTTGTTTTCTTTCATGTAACCCTAAATTTTTAAATTAGGTGCCCTCATGCATATTTTTAGGTTGTTAACTACAATTTTTATCCTATATTTAAATAGTCACAAAGGATGTAATTACTGACATTAGAACAAAACCTGTTTTCATCATTTTTTTAATGTATCCAATGAAATCTATCACAGCAATTTGATACCCATCACTATCGTTTTAAAATGCATGAACAAGTTCTTCTCTCACAGCTGGAAATTTTACATCACTCTTTTACTCCTTGAATTTAAAGTTTCATCCCAAGTCCCTTCTCAGGAGTTTTGCCTGATGTATTACATTGTTATGCTTGAAATTACTTTCTAGATCCCCATGAGAGTTCTCTGGGACTAAAATATGTATATAAGCCAAAATAGAATTAAACATTTTTAAAAAGATTTTATTTGTCAAAGAGAGAGAGAGCGCGAGCAGGGGTAGTGGCAGGCAGAGGGAAAAGCAGGCTCCCCGCTGAATAAGGGGGCCAATGCAAAACTCCATCCCAGGACCCTGGGATCGTGTCTTGAGCCGAAGGCTGATGCTTAACCAACTGAACCACCCAAGCATCCCAGAATTAAACATTTTTTTGTGACCACAAATTTCTTGGTGTATTAAAAAAATTATTTTGCATTGAGCCATCTTTATAACTATTATTACTATGTGATTAAAATAACTTTGATATACTACTAATTTTGATAAATAATTTTCAAAGACAAAATTATAATTCTATTGGAAAGAAGTACTTTATTTTTTTTTTTAAGATTATTTATTTATTTGACAGAGAGAGAGACAGCCAGCGAGAGAGGGAACACAAGCAGGGGGAGTGGGAGAGGAAGAAGCAGGCTCAGAGCGGAGGAGCCTGATGTGGGGCTCGATCCCAGAACGCTGGGATCACGCCCTGAGCCTAAGGCAGACACTTAATGACTGAGCCACCCAGATGCCCTGGAAAGAAGTACTTTAATGAGAAGAATGAGCCTTTTATTTTTTAGGTAGTTCATGTTTCCCTGGATGAAAATTATTTTTGCTGGAATAACACAGGATTCAACATCAAATCTATTCCTATATTTTATAGATATAAGCATAATAAAATCTGATATAAATAAGATAATAGTGATGCAAGGGCTTTTGTTATAGCAATGTTTTTCAGTTCTTGTAGCTCTTAAATTACAGGCCAAAAGTCACATGGTGATTATAAGAAATCTATTTTTAATTACAATTTGATTAGTCCTGCTTCAATTTTATTAAAAAATAAATAAGAGGAAATCATCAGTTTTTAAAGAGGTTGGATTATTCCTTCATTGGAGTAATTCATTTTCTTATTTCTGGCCAGTAATCCGAGATTTATCAAATGACAGTCATCCAGTTTTCCTTCACTTAGAGGCACTCCGTTTTACTGCATATACTCAGAAATGGTTAGGAAAAATAAAAATATGGTTTATTTCAACACTCTTTCCCAAAATAATTGTTTCTGATGGAAATTTTTTTTATATTTTCATATTTTTTTATCAAAACAATGGACCTATTGATTTTGCTTATTCTACTTTTGAAAAATATTTGTCTTAAACTTAACGGCAAAACCAGTTCTTATTTTTAAATCACACAGACTGACTTTCTATAAAAAATCTGGCTTTATTTTTCACTTCAAATAAATGTGCTAATTTGTGGCCTCATGAAAACCATCTTCCTTTTGAATTCTAATTCTGAGATGATAGATAAATAGATGATAGATAGATATAGATAGATGATAGATAGATAGATAGATGATAAATAGATGATAGATAGATGATAGATAGATAGATGATAGATAGATAGATAGATAGATAGATAGATAGAT
>NW_024423343.1:65653225-65654715 GCF_017311325.1 Ursus maritimus
TTTTATTTGTCAAAGAGAGAGAGAGCGCGAGCAGGGGTAGTGGCAGGCAGAGGGAAAAGCAGGCTCCCCGCTGAATAAGGGGGCCAATGCAAAACTCCATCCCAGGACCCTGGGATCGTGTCTTGAGCCGAAGGCTGATGCTTAACCAACTGAACCACCCAAGCATCCCAGAATTAAACATTTTTTTGTGACCACAAATTTCTTGGTGTATTAAAAAAATTATTTTGCATTGAGCCATCTTTATAACTATTATTACTATGTGATTAAAATAACTTTGATATACTACTAATTTTGATAAATAATTTTCAAAGACAAAATTATAATTCTATTGGAAAGAAGTACTTTATTTTTTTTTTTAAGATTATTTATTTATTTGACAGAGAGAGAGACAGCCAGCGAGAGAGGGAACACAAGCAGGGGGAGTGGGAGAGGAAGAAGCAGGCTCAGAGCGGAGGAGCCTGATGTGGGGCTCGATCCCAGAACGCTGGGATCACGCCCTGAGCCTAAGGCAGACACTTAATGACTGAGCCACCCAGATGCCCTGGAAAGAAGTACTTTAATGAGAAGAATGAGCCTTTTATTTTTTAGGTAGTTCATGTTTCCCTGGATGAAAATTATTTTTGCTGGAATAACACAGGATTCAACATCAAATCTATTCCTATATTTTATAGATATAAGCATAATAAAATCTGATATAAATAAGATAATAGTGATGCAAGGGCTTTTGTTATAGCAATGTTTTTCAGTTCTTGTAGCTCTTAAATTACAGGCCAAAAGTCACATGGTGATTATAAGAAATCTATTTTTAATTACAATTTGATTAGTCCTGCTTCAATTTTATTAAAAAATAAATAAGAGGAAATCATCAGTTTTTAAAGAGGTTGGATTATTCCTTCATTGGAGTAATTCATTTTCTTATTTCTGGCCAGTAATCCGAGATTTATCAAATGACAGTCATCCAGTTTTCCTTCACTTAGAGGCACTCCGTTTTACTGCATATACTCAGAAATGGTTAGGAAAAATAAAAATATGGTTTATTTCAACACTCTTTCCCAAAATAATTGTTTCTGATGGAAATTTTTTTTATATTTTCATATTTTTTTATCAAAACAATGGACCTATTGATTTTGCTTATTCTACTTTTGAAAAATATTTGTCTTAAACTTAACGGCAAAACCAGTTCTTATTTTTAAATCACACAGACTGACTTTCTATAAAAAATCTGGCTTTATTTTTCACTTCAAATAAATGTGCTAATTTGTGGCCTCATGAAAACCATCTTCCTTTTGAATTCTAATTCTGAGATGATAGATAAATAGATGATAGATAGATATAGATAGATGATAGATAGATAGATAGATGATAAATAGATGATAGATAGATGATAGATAGATAGATGATAGATAGATAGATAGATAGATAGATAGATAGATGATAGATAGATAGATGACAGATAGATGATAGATAGATGATAGATAGATAGATAGATA
>NW_024423343.1:65654724-65792224 GCF_017311325.1 Ursus maritimus
GATAGATAGATAGATAGATGATAGATGATAGAATAGTAGTGGAATGGTAGCCTCCAAAATATATCCATGTCAAAACTCTGAAATTTGTAAACGTAACTTTATTTGGAAAAAGAGTCTTTTTTAAAAAAAGGTTTTATTAATTTATTTGTCAGGAGGAGAGAGAGAGAGAGCAAGAGTGCACAAGCAGGGGGAGTGGCAGGCGGAGCTAGAAGCAGACTCCCCACTGAGCAGGGAGCCCGATGTGGGACTCGATCCCAGGACCCTGGGATCATGACCTGAGCTGAAGAAAGACGCTTAATGGACTGACCCCCCAGGCTGCCCTAGAAAAAGAGTCTTTGAAGGAATAATTCAATTAAGAGTTTTGAGATGCAGAAATTATCCCAGGTTGTCCAGGCAGATCCTAAATCCAGTGACAATTGTCCTCATAAGAGATACACAAAGGAGAGATACATAGAGAAGAAGAGGAGGCAATGTGACCATGGTGGCAGAGACAGGAGCCACACAGCCACAAGCCCAGGAATGCAGACAGCCGCCAGGAGCTGAAAGAGGCAAGGAGTTGATTCTCTCCCAGAGTCTCTGAAGGGCCTTGCCAATATCCTGAATTGGGTGTTCTGCCTTCAGAACTGGGAGACAATACATTTCTATTATTTTAAGCCACCAAGTTTATGGGAATTTGTTAATAGCAGCCATGGGAGACTAATAGAGAAAGGTAATTAGATAGATGATAGATAGATAGATAGATAGATAGATAGATAGATAGATAGATATGCAGATAGATAAGATCAAGGAATTTGCTGCGTGGATGAAAAAAAAGCACTTCCACCTTTCTTTCTTTCATCATTGAACTCTTCAGAGCCTTCCTATTCTTCATCAATCATCAGTGGATAGAAGAGGCAACAAATCAAAATGAGAATAATTATCCAAATTTGGAGTCTGCCAACATGGCCAAAATATTCCACTTCTAATGTCTTGTGTCACTCTTAATAGAAACTAAGTCAGATAAGGATTTTTTTAGAATGTCTGAATTAGAGGAGGCTTTCCAAATGCAATATTTTATAAAATCTCTTTGTTTGGAACCTGAATATTTTTAAACCCAGAAGGAAAAAAAGTCACCATATTAAGATTCAGGACAAATGCAAGTTATGAGCTTCTTTTGTAAAGTAGGAGAAAGAGGATTGTAAAGGGGAAAATGGGGAAGAAAAACCAGCATGACACTTGGATCACAGGCATATTTTTAGATAAATCAATTCAGTAAAAAATACACACAGAAGTTGAAGATATAAAGACTGATATTCTTAAAACTATCCGTGCTGCACACCTCTTAGTAAGTGTTGGTATCCGAGAAGTACATTTACCCCTATGTAAAAACCCCTAGTCCCCAGCAGAAGATTCAAATTTTGCAGTGCCCAAAGCTTAAGCAATTCTAGGAGCCCTCTTAGAGAAAAAGAAGACAAAAATTTAGTACATGCTTAAACACTGGGCCTTGGGAGGGGCTCATGCCCTTTGAGGAATCCTGAAGCTTAAACTTCATTAGTTTCATGGTAATTCCACCTCTGGGTATGGGGCTTCTTAGCACTAATTGTAGAGTTGGCCTTGGAGACCTCATGTCAGACACAAAGCATCCTATTTTAACATCCGTTAAAATTATGTTTCTTTTGTCATTTATGGTATTTCTTTACACAGACTTGCCTCTCTCCTCTCCTAGATTACAAGCCATCGAGAATCATTTTTCTGCTCTGAACACTCTCCACAATTCTGAATAATGGACATGCTGAAATATTGGTGACCAAATAACTGACTCAAGTCTTCAACCCTGGACCAAGGAACAGCACAACTTCTGGAACAGTTCCCGCACCATATTTTGCAAAGACCTCTTGGTGTTATCATGAGAGTTCAAAAATGTTAGAGCACACTGCCTCCTGCCATCAAATGTCTTCCAGAGGTGCATTGTTTCTGAAAGACACCTGAAGGGGAGCATAAGTGGCTGTATAAAACAGAGTTTGGACAAGACTCGCTGGCAGTCCAGAAGCAGGATGAAGATTTTAACTTGGGTAGTGACCAGGGTCTCCTGTGGGGACTCAGAGGAAATTTCTGGAAGTTTGGTAGTTTCCGGATCAGAAGTTAGGTTCAGAACATGGTAGCAGGCAATATTCTCTATTCTTGCTACATCATGATCTTTCTTATAGTTGTTTATGTCCCCTGGGGCCTCAAGTCTGGATCCAGAATCCTTCTGTGAATGGAGGCTGCTTCTCTTTTAGAACCACACCTAACAGTTCTCATTATATTCTCCTTGCTTGACAATAGAGGATCCATTCTAACAAGAAGAATAAACCGTGATTGTTTCCAGAGGTCCTGACAATTGTACTCTTTTAAGAGATGTTATCTTCAGATAGTTGAAGTTGATCTGTTTACCTGAGAGATAATTTCTCAGTGACTCCAAAATTCTCCAATCTGTACTTCAACGAGGGGGCAGGTGGGGAGGAGAACTTCAGAGTTCCTACAAGACTTTCCTACAGGAATGCATGTTATAAAACATAAGTTTATTCTCCAGGAAGGCATCACACTCTACTGGCATTTTATCATCTATCTGCTCTTTTATATGCATATTTATGTCCAAATTGTCTCTTTTTCCTTTCAACTTCCTTAAGGGCATAATTGTACCAGGGTGTTTCTCTATGCATGCATTGTGTTCGAACAATTATAAACCGGCAGAATCCTAATTGTCTCTAGGACAGAACCTAGTTACCAGTACCAATTTCCAAGCATACCTTACTTCTTTCCCTTCACAAATACATGTTTCTCTAAGGGGTACATACTAAGGAAGCCAGAATGAACATTAGTTCTCTCAGACTCTTTAGCAGCATTTCCCCTGGCTTATATCCGATTCCTTCCCGCACTTGTTAATACAAACTCTTAAGCACACCAGTGTAGGTATCTCAATGTTAGAGCTCTTATGAATTATGTGTTTTTGAAGTAGATATAGAATTAACAGGTATCCCCACTTAATCATGTTTGGTGGCCCCAAAAGAATTACTGCGTCTTTCACCTTGTGGTTCAAATGAGTTCAAAAGAGGAAGACAGCATTATATGATGGAAAGGGCCTCACGATCTCAATTAGATTAATAGACACTCACCCTAATCCAGTTCCACAGTATCTAACAAGGACTAAGTCTTGCTGTATAAGCAATAAAATGGTAAACATGGATCATGTGATAGCCAGAACACATTTTGGTTTAACATGTAAATTATCAACTAAATCGGGGTAAAGAAAATAATAACCACCAACGCTTCTCGAATATTGTATATATATCTGATTATATAAATGGGTTGTTTCATGCTGACATCAATCCTATGAGATAGGGATAGGTGCTGCTATTAGCTTCATTTTGCAAAATGGGGCATTGAAATTTAGAGAAAATAAATTGTATTGCCTAAACTTATATAGGTAGATAGGAAGGGAAGCTGTATTTGTGACCCCAAGTTTCCATATTTGTCACTACTACCTTTACAGAGGGGTTTGAGAAATATTCCCAGTACTATTTACTCAAGGTTGATTTCTATGATAGATGAGGAAGTGACAGATAGGAGGTAGAAAAATCCAGTCATTTTTATTTGCTGTTATCTTCCTGTATAAGACACAGCAACTTCTATGAAATTCTTATCGACAAATTCCGTAAACTGAATTGAGGATTAATGGCGAATTTTGCATCAGAAACAATATTGTATAGTGACTCCTGAATTAGAATCAGTGCCATCTCTAGGCTGTACTCGTGGTTACAGATGAAGTAGAGTGCTTTGAGAAAGGGATTCCACCCAAATGCAGACATTTCCTTTCCTTCTGTGGTCCTGCAAAAATCAATATCCATGATATATGCAGGCTTTTTGACCATTCCCATTTCCATGGAAAAGTGGGTGCCTTGGGCAGATTATGCATAGCAAACTTCTGGTCTTTTCAATATCCAAATCAATTCAAGGTCACTAGACACAACTCTTAGTAACCATCTCCATGAAAATGATTCCCAAATCCATTGCACAAAGCTTAGCCAAGATAACAGGAATGGCTGTCTTTTGAAAGAGCAATATAATTTCCACAGAAAAAAATATCATTTGTGTCAGATAACTTATGTTACTGTTTTGTAAAATGGTCAAATTCCTCTGGAAGCTCTCTTACTTCTATTTATACTTTAAAACAAGGTAGACTAAACGTACCCAAGAAGTAAACTAACCTGTTCCTCCAACATCAACACTTTTCATAGTGGTGGCACGTCTGTTCTGAGGTCTGTAATGGACTATAATTCATGGACATTATATAATATTTAAGCTAAAATGAAGATAAGTGGATAGTCATAAACACTTAACAAAAATATTCCTATGTCATACAGCTTGCGTTACTAACATAAATGGACTGGAAGTCAAATTATCTAAAAATGGTACGAGTAGTTTTTGTTTTCTCTTGAAAAATTTGTTATGTTTGTCCTATGGCAGAACGAGCACCATGGTAAATTTGTTAAATTTCAAATTTTACAGTTTCTTTATATGTCTTTAAAATCTGATATTTCTGAGACTTAAAAATATTAAACTGTGCTTATGTGACATATTCATTTCTTATCGCTGTTGTAAAAAGTTACCACAAACCTGATGGCTTGAAACAACGCAAATTTATTATCTTCCTGGAGGTCAGGAAGCCAAGATGGATCATAAACATGGCTAAAATCAAGTATCAGCAGAACCGAGTTAATTCTCCAGGCTCTAGAGGGGGACCCGGGTCTGACAGAAACTTCTACAGCTACTCCCAAAGGGCGACTGAGTTCCTTGGTCAGGGTTGCATCGCTTTGACCTGCTTCCATCATCTTCTCCTCTCTTACTCTGATCCTGCTTCCTCCCTCTTATCAAGACCATGTTGGGCCCACCTGGAGAATCCAGGATAATCTCCCCATCTCAAGATCTTTAACTCAGTCACATTTCAAATAAGGTAACATTTACCTTATACCTATTAGGTAACATGTTTACAGGTTCTGGGGATTAGGAGGTACACATCTTTGAGGGAGGGAGAGTGTCATCCTGACTATTACATGTGGTGACAAAAATAAGGAGATGGAGTTAAGGGTGATAGCGGGAGGAGCCCGGGCTCTGTAGCAGCTGGACAGTTCTGGGATGGAATCCCAACTCCTCACAACCAGGCTGTGTCATCTGTGACGTGGTTACTCCTCGGAGCCCTCACGAAGGAGTTAGGTGGAACTTGTATAGAAGTCACCAGAAAACTTCTCTTTATTCTCATTGGCTGGAATTGCATATCATGTCAAACCCCGAACCAATCAGAAATCTAAGCAGGAGATAGACGTATTCTACATAAAATGAATCAGGGCTCACTTCTGGAGCTGGGAAATTGGCCCAAAAGCCATAGGGAGAGTTTTAGATAACTAAAAATAAGAAATAAAAATAGGACAAAAACAGGGTTCCCTTCAGAAGGAGGGTGAATGAATGCTCAATAGACAACCAATAATAGCCATTGCTGAGCTTTCAAAATTTAACCTAAGTGATAATTACAACAAAGAATAACTCTAAACACCCAATCCCCTTCGTTCTGTAACATGAAGTAATGTGTTTAAAATACCTAGAATATGGGACGCCTGGGTGGCTCACTCAGTGAAGCTTCCAACTCTTGGTTTCTGCTCGGGTCATGATCTGAGAGACATGATCTCAGGGTCCTGGAATGAGCCCGAGCAGGGCTCCATGCTCAGCAAAGAGTCTGCTTCTCTCCTTCTCCCTCAACGCCTCCCCCTGCTTTCTCTCTCTCTCTCTCTCTCAAATAAATAAATAAATCTTAAAAAAATACCTAGAATATTGCTCGGCACACAATAAGTCTTCAATATCTATCAGCTATAGTACCATTTTATGAGTATTATTTGATGTTTTATTAGATGGGTTTTTCAATGAATGCTTTGGACAAGTATAAAAGAATAAACTTTAAATGATGCCAAAAAACAGACTGAAATTTGGGTTTTGAAAAAGGCGAGAATCTGGCAGACAGAAGTGTCTACTGGTCACATTTAGGCCCCACGTTGCTCCTCACGTCACAACTGCACACAGTCTTAGATATTGGCTCCCATTTGCATTACTGTGCATCCAATTGTTCACATTAGCTTCCAAACTCTGGCGTTTCTTTTATGTGACTACTGACTCTTCGTCACAATTCCTTCTTCTTTCTAGATGTCTCAGCACTCTCCTCTCTACTTGACACGTCGTTCTCCCAGTTTTCTGCTGTTATTTTGCCCCTCTTGGTGATAACCATCTCAGCCAGAAATCTTGGTGGCCCACCTGCTACTGGGATGTTGCCCTTTGCTACCTTCACTGGTCACTGGTCACCTGCCAGGGCCACGTGGGTTCCTGCAGGACAGCACACCCGAGGGGAGCCATGCTCTTACGTGCTATCTACTTCGTTTGTGAAACTGAAAGTCCCAAGCATGAGCTGGGGTGCAGGAAAGAAGTGCCTTCTTAATAATGTGATAATGTGACCAAACAGCCCGGTCTTGGTAGAGCAAGGATGGTGAGGGGCCTTAATATGGCAGGTTTGGGACCAGAAGTCAGGAACAAAATACTGTCCTGTGCAGGGATTTTTGTATTGTTTGCTTTAAATCACAGTTAAATTCTTTCATAATAAGAGGCCCCAAATCAAAATTGTTGACATCCAGCTCTTCAATATGAGAATATTTGGGACACTTTAAAGGGCAGAATGTTCTCAAAGTTTGGACTGAATTTGGTTTCACTCAAAACTTTTTCTTTAAAAAAATTTTTTTTTAATTTATTGAGAGAGAACGCACATAAGTGGGGGCAGCGGCAGAAGGAAACAGAAGTAGAGACTCTCAAGCAGACTTTATGCTGAGCATGGGGCCTGACATGGGGCTCAATCTCATAATCCTTAAGATCATGACCTGAGCCGAAATCAAGAGTCATTTGCTTAACCACCTGAGCCACCCAGGCACCCCTCGCAAGAACCTTTTTGAATGTTCTCTACTATTGCCAAACTGGTGTTTTTAATACTGAATTGCCCAACAGGCTGAGTTTAGGGTAGAAGCAAATAGGCAGAATTTGAGCACTAACTTTATTGTATCTACAAATCTCATAACATCCTCCTTCCATTTCCTGTAGCGTATAAAGAGCTGGGCCTGTATAGAAAATTGAAATCAGTCTCCCAGCCCATTAGACGTCGCCCATTAGTCCTGTAGACAAACGAGCACTTACTGAATACTTATGGGGGATGATGATTTGGCAGTTTGTGTTATGTAACTTGGAAAGAATTGAAATAGTCTTTGCAACTTTGTGCACCTTGAAAAAGTCCATGTGTCTTCGGATTATGCTTATCTTGTAAGAGGATCTCTGTATTGTACCCTGTGTGTTGTTTCAGGGTGTAATAACCCTGTATGTTTTCCACCTGGAATTCGTAAAATTTTTCTTTAAAGTCCATAGCGTTTCCCCTTGTGGTCCTCCTATCTCACTGTCTTTGGATGTCCCCCTCTCTTAATTCAAAACTCCCCAGGGTGTTTGTGATGCCCTGACTCTCCGCCATCCAGTCTAAGCTTTCTCCTCAATTTGTCCCCTGACTTCTCTACTGTTTGCACATCACCCTCCAACCTCGATCAATCTCAATCAAAAAGCCTGTTCTTTTGAGGCATTAATTTCAGATGTTCAAAAAATAAATCTAATACTATCTTCTGTTTATAACATTTCCACCTAAAAAGCATTCATACGTAATTTTCTCATTTGATCCTCATGACCATCTTTTTAATATTGGTAGGCTGGACATCATCATCCCCTTTTATGGGTGAGAAAACAGGAATAAATGAATTAAGCTAGGCCACATAACCAGCAAAGGAGAAGGGGTGTGCTCCGAGACACACGCAAGATTTATGCTTCCTACTTTATACTCCTTCACCGACCATTCTAAATCTTACCAACATACTTAACTTGCTGGAGGACTAATTCAAACAATAGTGCGTGGGACCAATGGTAAAATAAATAGATCCCCCCCCCCCCAAATGCACATCACTTTCCCTTATGTGGCTCAGTATAGCAGCCAGCCCTTTTATCTACATGATTACAACTCCTGGGGCGTATTGTGGAAACAGACGTTTTTGAACCAGAATGTTCGGATAGTTACCCATATTTGTGCATGCCTCTCCCCCCTCCTTCCACCTATCTAGGTAAAAATGGGCAGAAATAGAAAATGCAGCATATGCTTTCAACCAAAGGGCCAAAATTTGAGGTGTGGTAATTTTGGGAAATCTCCTCTCAAGTCTCCAGGGTCTCGGAGAACTGATGGTGTTTAGTGACCTCCAGTTGCAGTGTATCATCCTTGGAGGATTGAAATTGATTTTCTTCACGTTAGCGTGTGAGAATCCAGAGCCGGCGCCCCCTGACCCGCTCGTTGCCTAGGAGTGTGCCGCGGCGTTAAGAGCCGATGGATGTGAGCACCCGGCTTTGAGCGAATCATAAATGGTAGCAGCAGGGCTCTCATCCTGCTGCATTGTTTTGAAGTTATTCTTCCAGATTGTGCTTTCATTTCAGTTCATTCTTCTGCTCCGTGTGCTGCCGCGTGCGCCAGCTCAATTCTAAACTTGCTTTTTTTAGCTTCTGAAAAACAAAAATTGGTTATCTACGAACTGATTTGAGTTTTACTATAAAAGCCCCATGACTGAATTTTGCAAACAAAGCTGAAATCGGCATGGTCGACGGTGTATTCACGATCCTGCATAAAGCTCCCCAAACCATCAAAAGTTGAAGCTGCCCGTCTGCGCTCCCCCTCCTGCTCCCCCCCAGTTGTTAGTCAGCCAAGCTTTCAGAGCAATCAATGGTGATAGCAAAGGCACGCTACCCAGGAAGCAGGGAGCAACAGCTGGAAAGAAATGAAGTGGAGCCGCTGGGCTCTGCGTTTGCACAGGTGCTTTTCAAGACCCTAAGGGAGGGGTCTAGCAGTGTGTTTCTGTGGTCGCAGGTTTCTATAAAATTTGCAAAACGGAGGCATTTAATGACAGTTCTTTAAAGTTTCTCTCCACTCCCACAGTCCCCTGGGGGTCTGTCTGGAGGCACTGGGAAAGTCATGGATATCTGGGGGACCTGGGTTCAGAGAGGCTGACTGGGAGATACACTTAGCTTGGGCTTACTGGAATAGACTTATGGAACGATCAGGCACGTGTGTGTGGAGTTCGGTGTCACCAGCCGGTCGTCGTAGGAACGGCTCCCAGGTGTGCCCCCATGGCCCACTGTGCCGCACACCTAGCATTGTGACGGCAAATGCGACACCAGAGGTCGCATCCTGACGGGAAAGTGTCTGTGGGAAAATCGTCATCATCATAAGACTTTCGTATTTGTCAGCAAAGAGTTAGAATCTCATCAACACCCGGTAAGTACGAAAGTTCTCTCCTATCAGGAATATACTTACAAATGCAGCATATTAGGTTTTATTTTTTTTAATTTTTAAAAAAATTTAGGGGCGCCTGGGTGGCACAGCGGTTAAAGCGTCTGCCTTCGGCTCAGGGCGTGATCCCGGCGTTCCGGGATCGAGCCCCACGTCAGGCTCCTCCTCTATGAGCCTGCTTCTTCCTCTCCCACTCCCCCTACTTGTGTTCCCTCTCTCGCTGGCTGTCTCTATCTCTGTCAAATAAATAAATAAAAATCTTTAAAAAAAAATTTAAATCCAAATAATTAACATATAATGTATTATTTGTTTCAGGGGCACAGGTCTGTGATTCTTCAGGCTTATATAATACCCCGTGCTCATTACAACACATACACCATCTATATAGGTCTTCCAATTTCTTTTTAATGGGAAGTGCACAAAACAGAATTTATCAGAATTCCCGTATTTATAGGGCACGACCCATAGCAGTGACAAAGAAAGAGTATTTGTAACAATTCACATATGAAAGGAACCTGATAAAGGTTTTCTCAAATTTAATAACAATATTCATGTTTCCAGGGCATGACCAATAATGATTTGTGAAGATGAAAAACTCTTCTAAACTATTAATTTTATGGAAAATGTTTGAATTATTATGTATAAGAAACACTGAAGTATATTAAGAGTCTCTTTATTAAAATATAAAAGTTGTTGTCCTATGAAGAGCTGAAGAGTATTCATCCAAACGCTAAAGGAAAAAAAAGTGTAAGTGCGTCAGGCTGTGAATTAGTTAAAAAAGAAACTAGGACTTTTTCCTGAAATTGTGGATATGGTGTCTTTGACCTGTTTTTTGTATTTGTGAATTGTCCTGGGTTCTTTTTCTTGTTTTAAGCAAATTTTTACATTTGAACAGGTCACTCACCCCTGACAGTTTTGAGGGCTGAGGAAAGAGTACCACACAAGTGCACCCAAACCACATTTCTAAATATCTCAATTTTAAACATGCTCATAACTGTAAATAAACTATGTCCTGTAATCTTCACAACTATAATTCCATAATTAGAGAAAATTTAAATTTGGTTTTTAGGGACTACTGAGTGGCTCAGTCAGTTAAGCCTCTGCCTTTGGCTCAGGTCATGATCCCAGGGTCCTGGAATCAAGTCCCACATCAGGATCCTTGCTCAGCAGGGAGCCTGCTTCTCCCTCTGCCTACCACTCCCCCTGTTTGTGCTCTCTCCCGTTCTCTCTGACAAATAAATAAATAAAATCTTAATTTTTTTTATTGTATTTAGGCAACTGGAAGTTGGTCAAATGTCAAAGATGACAGAAATTAATTATTATACATAGGTGAGTATTCTATTAATAGAATGATGATTTGGGGGTGATAATAACATATAGATATATATTCATGGATTAAAGATATTTATTCCCACATATTTTTTTTTACTGTATCAAAAGCATCTTGCATATTGTAATAATCAAGGCTTTTAGTTAATTTTTATTTTATTGATAATGATGCCACATTATAAACTCTTTTAGAGTAATTTAAATTTTTTTTAATCAAATTCAAGTTGGAGAAATGTTCCGTTCTTGGGTCAGTACCAACGGAAATTATCAGTAAACTTTTTAAACTAATTTTTAAATCTTTTTTTTATTTTTAAAGATCTTTTAAAAAATTTATTTACTTGTCAGAGAGGGAGAGAGAGAAAGCACAAAGAGAGGGAGCGGCAGGCAGAGGAAGAAGCTGCCACCAAGCAAGAAGCCAGATGCAGGACTCGATCCCAGGACCCTGGGATCATGACCCAAGCCAAAAGCAGAGGCTTAACTGACTGAGCCACCCAGGAGTCCCCTCAGTAAACTTCTTAAAGCAATATTTGATTCAGAAATGAACCTTGAGTCTGAATATCCTGTTCAAACATGACAAGATGTCATATATGATATATTATTGTCACTATGTCAATATTGTCAAGATGTCAATACGATATATTGTGATATATATACATATATATGTACATAATACATATGTATGTAATATATCTGCCATATATTATCAAAGAAAATATTACAAAACATTTTAGTTTTATCATACACATAGTTCATACTTATATTATAATTTTATCATATCTTAAGGCAATATGCAGACCCAAACAGTAAGATAAAGAATCTATGTTTACTTAAGGAACTTATCTATATCTGTATCTATCTCTATATGCACAAATTTACCAATAATATGAATTGTTTACTATTGCAAATGTTTCTCAGCTGCCATTAGTTCACATACTGTGAACACTGCGCTGACATGACGAGTAGCTCCGCAGTGACACACTAGAACAGGGGTAGAAGCCTAAGTGAATGAATGAGTGAGTGAATGAATCGCTGGCACCGCCGGGAAATGACATTTGAAGAAACCAGACACTCCTACAGTCGTGCTGACTCAGAGAAAGGAGTAGGCAAGAAAATCAGTCTTTTCTGCTACCCAAATACTTTACTGCTTAGCTCCTCTTCACACTCCAAAGCAATGTGCATCTCAGATGTTGAGATCGGCAAAGCCCCGAAATCTTCACACTGTTTAGACACAGTGAGCTCTTTTTTTTTTTTTTTTTTTTTGAGGGCATACAACGTGAGATGTGGGGACTTTCCCTGTGGACTGAAGGTGTTTGTCGTGAGGGCACATGTGTTTGGGTTTACAGGTTATTCTGTGTGATGCTGAGTGTCAGATCCCAAGTTATAGAGGAGCTGGGGTTCTCCAATAAAGAAGCATGTGTGTGTGTGTGTGTGTGTGTGTGTGTGTGTACATGTGCGCATGCATATATCCAGAACAGGGGCCCCTCTTGTCCAGGTTTAAGGACAATGCTGCTATTATATCTAATTTTGTATTTATATTTTTTTTTCTTAAAGTAGGCCTTGGAAATACCTAATATTCAGCCTCCACAACTTAGATTTACTCTAGGAGAGAACTTCTGGATAAACATTGCAGGTAATACACACATGTGTTTGCTACAGCATCTTTCCAAACGCCACTAAAATGCTTTGCTGGTGATTTTCTTTTACGTTATAACCCCCCAAGAGAAAATACGGAAAAGGATCCAACAACAACAGAATTTAGAAAGCTAAAAAACAGATGTGTGAGTGGTAACTGAATTAGCAGACAAGAAAAGATGAAAACTTAAGGTGTCAGTTAATCTTGGAGCCCTTTTCTTTCACATCCAACATCCATCCTCTCAGAAAATTCTGCTGGCTCTACCTTCAAAATACACTCGGAATCTCATCATTTCCTACCATCTTTACTAGTACCACCTACTGTTGGGGCTAAATTGTGTCCCCCAAAAAGATATGTTGAAGCCCTGACCCCTGGTACATAAAATGTGACTTTATTTGGAAATGGAGTCTTTGTAGATGTAATAAAGTTAAGATGAGTTCGTATTGGTTTAGGGTGTCTTTTTAACAAGAGAGAGATTTGGAGATACAGACAGACACAGACGGAAGATGGCCAAGGAAAGATGAAGGCAGAGATTGAATTATGCTACCAAGAAATGAGAAATGCCAAGGATGGCCGGCAAACACCAGAAGCTGGAAGAGGCAAGAAGTGATTCTTCCCTAGAGCCTTCAGAGGGAGCATGGCCCTGTGGACACCTTGATTTTGCCCTTCCGGCCTCAAGACTGGGAGAGAATAAATTTTTGTTGGTTAAGCCACCCAGTTTGTGGTACTTTGTTACAGCAGTTGCAAGGAACAAACATGGCTACTGTCACTTCTTGCCTGGACTGATGACGTCATTCCTAACTGATTATTCTGCTTCTACTCTGGCCCATCAATCAGTGTATTCTCAACACAGCACCAGTTATCTTCCTAAAATATAAATCAGATCGTGTCATTTCTGTGTTTACCACCCTGTATTGGCATGCTATTTCTTCCAGAGTAAAAGCCAGCGTTTGCACAATAGCCCTACATAATCAGAGCATATTTCCACCACCCAGCCCTGTCACTTCTCCGCCTTCTTCACCACCTCCCACAGTAGTTTTTCGGCACTCATTCCACTCCAGACACACTGGCCTCCTTGTTATTCATCAAACACATAACGTAGGTTTTCACTTCAGACCTTGGCGTGAGAGATTCCCTCCGCCTGCAACACCCTTGCCCCAGGTATTCCCTTGGATAACTCTCCGACTTCCATCAAGTCTTAATCAAAATTCACACTCTCTGTAAGACTTACCGCAACCACCCTTTTAAAAATTCCATCTGCCCTTCATGTTCTGGCATTCCCAATCCCCTTACCCTATTGCTATATTTTTTCATGGCATTTACCAGTTTCTAAAGTATTAAATAATGTATTTAATTATTATGTGTCTTGTTTATTGACTATTTCTTACACCCTGCGAGCCCCTTGAGGAGAGGGAATTTTGTTTTGTTTACTCTTATATCCCAAGTGCCTGATCCCTGCCTGGCACATGATAATAAATATTTGTTGGATGAATTTGTTCTATTGATTGGAGAATCTTAATCTCTATCAGAGAACCCCAGAAATACTAAAGAAGTCCTGAATAGCAAAAAGTCTAGAAGTAGGAAATATTTGGGACCGAGATGGGAAAATGCTTGAAAAGTTATATAAATAGTTTTTGGATACCTGACTCTCCTCCACCCTCAAGAAAAAGACAATAGGTTTACTCTTTGGAAAGAGTCTCTAGGAGACTCTAAGGGTCAGGGAATGATTTCAGGCATATCACATAAAATTTGCTCACTGCACAGGGAAATCCCAAATTCTCTTGTGTTATTTGACTCCAAGAAGATTGACATTCAAGCTTATGAATCATGGGTGGGAACTTGTTAGATTCTTTCTGGAGAAACTGACAAGCCCAAAAGAAAATATTTACTGATACAAAGAGTTGAAGATGCTTCCAAAGAAACAATCCAGCCAGATCACCTCATACTAGACAGTGTGAAGCTGTCCGTTTACACTGGACAGCTAATAAGCTTTGAGGGCCTAATTCTAAAACATGAAGGGATCATCTTCATGAAAGCATCTGATTTGAAAGACTTTACCCACCAGCAACAGAGTAAAGTAGGTTTATGTATTCTTTAAGAAAATAATCTAACTTTATAAGAACACTATAACAAAAATGAAATCTTGTATTACAAGAAATATTTCCAACCAAATCTATCTATTTTAAGCCTTAAAATATCAAGAATTTACAATGATTATATTCCGGTATTTTTTAGAAATCAGACTAATGAATTGTTTACCAGACGTTTGGAACCATAATTAATGATTTCTATGTAGATTTGCTGATCAGTGATCCAGTTGTTTTGTTTAGACTCTTTCTGTCTAGGCTCTTTAAATTCAAGCTACTTTGTACTACTTTACAGATATTTATCAGGTGCTTAGTGTGTGCGAAGCATTTTTGAGTGCTGGGAAAATATATAATATCATTATTACTGCTACACTGTCACTGTGAAATATTCAGGCCAGGAATTAGTACTTTTGTTTGGTAACCAGAGAGAACTGAAACAAAGAGCTTATGTGATTTAGGTAAAATGAAACCATTAGCTAGAAAATCCCACTGTGGCAAGTCCTCCCAACTGACAAAACCCAAATTCCTCTGGGAATTTAGCTTTGATGAAGTTTCTTGTCTTTTGCCTAATCAAGCACCTACCTAGGAATTCCCGTGGTTTATTACATCAAACAAGACAGATTACATTTGATGCTTTCTCAAAGCATTTTGAAGTCCCCCTCCCTGCCTCCAACCATGCATTTTATTTTCACCTAGTGAAGGGGAGCCATCAGTTCAAGATGACTCCAAAAAGCTCATTGGCTCAGGTAATTACTTGATTTCCTCTCTTTGAAAATGTCATGCACATTTTAAGCACATTGACAAGCAAGTTTGAAATGCTTGTCACATTCGGAGAAGCTACAAAATGCAGTCTGCAAGGATAAATGGATCTTTGGATTAAAAGCTGTTATTAGGTCCAATCTTTGTGATTTTTTTTTTTCAGTCTTCAATGGAGAAACAACATCCTCTTTCTCTGATTCTCATCTCCCAAAGTTTTCTGAGATCCATTTAATAGTGAAGATTCTCTCAACGATAAGCACTAGAAACCCCAATTAAAATTGGCTTATACACTATGGAAATTAATATTTTTACTTTGCTAGAAACCCAGTGGATTTCAAGAAAGTGAAGTCATGCTCAAAGACATCGTTAGGTCTCTGCTTACCATTCTCGGGGGCATCACCTTCATCTTATTAGTGGTCAGATGGCTGCAGTAATACCGGAGGCACATCTGGACAAAAATCAGAAGAAAAGAGATGTTTTCTTCTTATGCACCTCTAGAAGCAAAACAATATTTCCAGAAGTCTCTCCAACCAACTTCTCTTCACACTCTATCTTATATCACATGCTCCTTTTTGAATCAATCGCAGACGAGTATGATTACATGATATTAAAAATTAGGATGAAATGGGTGGTGAGGGGTCAACCACACTATTCTCTTCCTTGTCTTTCACTTGTTTCTGACTGGCCACTTAATTTTTTTTTTTGAGTTTGGTATTCCTGCATTATTAGTTTAATAAACTAGTTTAAAATTAGAATTAGGAAAAAATTAATTTAATGAATTAGAATGTACCTGTTTCAGGCCACAGTTAGCATCAAATGCAAGGATTTATTAAGTGGTATGTTCATTAATTTAAATGCAATGAGAATCACAAATTTGAAACTACTTATTATCACCTCTTGCTTTCTACCCCAATGCCTCTTCATTAGGAGATATTCAAGGACAAGTAGAGTTGGAAAATTTGAGTTTCAGTCTTATCTCTTCCACTTACGAAATGTGTAACATTAGACAAATTACTGTCTGTGAATCTCAATTTCCACATTAATAAATTGGAGATTATTGAGTCCCTATATATTACTGAGGTCTATTGGTTTCATAATAAGATAATCTAAAAACAAACTAAAACTCAAAGGCTAGCCAAAATTACAATTATTGAGAATTTTAGACAGATTCTATGTTAATGACTTTAACGAACATTTCATATGACCATTACAATAATTTTATGAGGACACAGTACTATTATCCCTGTCTTAGGGATGGAGAAATTGAGACTCAGAGTTTAAGTGACTTGTCCCATTAAGTGGCTGGGATTTGAGCTGGGATTTGAATGAAACCCATGCCTGTATGACCCCAAAAGTCGTGCGCTCAACTGCCACCCTTTACTGATACACAAAACCATTATTACTGGTACTGAAAATTCACTGATACACGGTTCCTTTACTATTTCTATGTTATGGCCTAGAACACCTAAATCAATGAATATTCATTGAGCACATACTATGTGTTGGTTATTAGGCCAGATATTGAGACAGATCCGTATAACGTGCTTTCTGTTCTCAAGGCAATTATGATCTAGCCAGGGAAACTAAAATGATTGATCAATCAGTCAAGGCGATATGCCATCTGAACAGACTGGGACAGGCAGTGGCTTCTGCAGAATGTGTGTACTTCTAGAGAAGTGCTCAGAAAGTTGGCAGCCATGAGGCTTCAAAAAGAACTGGGTTTTAGTTGGTCAGGACAGATCGTCATAACACATGGTCTGGTGAGTAAGAATTTGTGGGGAGAGGTCAACTAAAGTATCTGCGCAGGAAAGAAGGTCTCTGAAAAAGAAGCTTGAAGGTTGATGCTGATGAAGAACTTCTACAATGATTCTGCCCCTCAGGAGATAACAGATTCTCAGGGGGGAGAGCTGAGATGGGAGACACCTGGCCAGGTAGTGAGTACGAACTCTCCAAGGAAATGGCAGGGCCAGATTTTATCATTTTCGGGTTTGATGAGAGTGCTCTCCAAGCTCATTCTCTGTCTATAAACACCTCTACATGCGCACATATTTTATTATTTGCCAAAAGAATCTTCACAGAATGCGTTTGGGCTTCTTAAAAAGCAAAAATTTAGGAATGAAAAGAAAGAGATCTTCTAAGACTATCTTCTCTGAGAGCCTGTGGGAGCTCTCCTCTTTCCCACACTCTCTCCCACCCTTCTGTATGCAGAGATTTATTTCAGTGTCTCCAAACTTTCTTAGATTAAATTATTATTATTATTTTACTAGAAGGTAGTAGCTTCTAGAAGCTCAGTTTATATCCTTCGAAATTTTTAAAATTCTTTCCTTCCCTCTGCCCCTCCCACATACACACAAAAACACCAATATTCAAGTACAGGAAACCTTAAGTCCCATCTCACATTTTGCCCTGGAAGTCCCATTTTTAACAATATATAATCACCATATTAGCTTCTAGTTAGTCATAAAAATAATTGAAATATAGGAAGATTAAATTTTTTAGAATTCATTTTTAATTTTTAGCAACTTTGTTGAGTTATGATTTGTATACAATAAATAATACATTAAAAAGTTTTCAGTTGGACAGGTTCGACCCATGAAACTACCGCTGCACAGATACAAAATGTTTCCGTAAACATCCCAAAGTTTCCTTGTGGCTCCTCTACAGTCCATCCCTCTCTTCACCCCTGACCCCCAAAACCACTAATGTGCTTCCTGTCCTCTAGATTGGTTTGCAAGTACCTTTCCTGTCTAACTTCTTTCATTCAACATCATTAGTTTTGAGGCTCATACATGGTGCGGGGTGCATCAACAATTTGTTCCTTTTTATTAGTGAAGAATAGTCCATTGTATCGTTATGCCATCATTTGTTTATCCATTTACTATCGTTGTACATTTCAGTTGTTTCCAGGTTGGGGCTATTACAGATAAAGCTGCTATGAGCATTTGTGACAAGTTTTTGCATGGGCATATATTTTCAATCCTTTGCATAGATACCTAGGAGTGAAATGGTAGGTGTATATCTAAATTTTAAGAAAACTGCCAGTATGGTTTTACCATCTTATATTTCCACCAGCAGTGCATGAAAATTTCAGTTCTTCCACATCCTTACCATGGTCAGTCTTTATCAACATTCTTGAAAGTACAAATCGGTGCTATTTTAATTTGCATTGTCTGGTCAGCATCATCTCTGTACTTATTTTCCATCACATATCTTTAGTAAAACTTGTGATCAAATTTCCTGCCCGTTGGTTTTTATTATATTGTCTTATTATTAAGTTGTAAGAGTTTTTTCTTTTTTTATATTCTGGACACAAATCCTTTCTCTGTTTTTTTGTTGTAAATGTTTTCTCCCAGTTTTGGCTTCTTTTTCTGTTTTCTTTGTGGAAAAATGAAAGTTCTTAAACACTGATAAAATCTAACTTATTGATTTCCTCTTTTTGTGCCCTAAACAAGAAATCCTTGCCTAATCCAAGATCACAAGGTTCTTCTCTCACATTTTCTTCTAGAAAATGTTATGGTTTTCAGTTTTATTTTTAGGTCTATGATCCATAACAAAATTTTGTGCATAATTTGAGGTAAAAGTTGATTCTTTTTCCTTATGAATATCCAGTTTACAAAAGCCATGACTTTTCTTACCCCGAAAAATTGCCTGGGCAGCTTCATTGACAGTCAACGACTGACAGGTTGATTTTTGGATTGCTAACTGAGTTCCACTGATCTATATGCTGATCTGTTAGATAATAAAAAAACCACTTTGATTAGTATACCTGTGAAAGTCTTGAAGTCCAGTAGTTTTAGTCCTCCAATCTTGTTCTTCTTTTAAACCTTATTGGCTATTTTAGATCATTTACATTTCCACATAACTTTTAAAATCATTTGTCAGTTGGTCATTTTACATTTTTGATTGGGATTTTGTTGAATCAATCTCCATCTTTAGAATATTCAGTCCTCCAATCCATTAGCACGTTATTTATCTCCATTTGCTTGGTCTTTTTTAAATCCCTGTCTGCAGTAATTTGAAGTTTTCCTTATAGCAGTCTTGTGCATCTTTTGTTAGATTTATTCCAATGTATTTTGTTTGGTTAAAATTCATTTCTTTTTTTTAAAGATTTTATTTATTTATTCGACAGAGATAGAGACAGCCAGCGAGAGAGGGAACACAAGCAGGGGGAGTGGGAGAGGAAGAAGCAGGCTCCCAGAGGAGGAGCCTGATGTGGGGCTCGATCCCATAACGCCGGGATCACGCCCTGAGCCGAAGGCAGACGCTTAACGACTGCGCCACCCAGGCGCCCCTAAAATTCATTTCTTGTTTGTTGTTAATATTTAAAAAAATAGATAGTTGACTTGGTCCCTCTTTGCAACTTAAGCGCGATAGCCAAGAAGAGGGATCGAGCACCTAGCAGCTCGCCTAGACACAGTCTCTGGATAAGGTGAATTTTTGACTCAACTGAATACATTTCTAACTGGTGAATCAAATCTGATTCTTGACTCAAATTAATTTACCTTATTTTATACTGTGCTAAGTAAAAACAGTAAAAGCTGGACCACCAGGGACTGTTAGAGTACTTTACATATAAATTTTTCTTAAGTCTTGCAACAACTTTAGGTACTGTTGTAATTCCCATTTTACAAAAGCTATAAGACTGTAATTAAGTAACTAGATCACTTTTACTAATCAAATAATCCTCAGAGACCGTACTCAACCAGTTTTATGCAATGTTTCTTGAAAAGCTTGTTAAGATCTCTACTCTTGAGTTGCAACAAGAACAACTTTTGGTGCGCTTTTGAAATTTCCAACACTAAAGTTGCAACTAGAACAACTTTTGGTGCGCTTTTGAAATTTCCAACACTAAAGCGCTTTTGAAATTTCCAACACTAAAGCATAAATCTTCTCTAACAAGAACAGTACTTCAAGAGTTCATTCTTAGCGCATACTTTCCAAGAGGGAAAAAAAATTGTAGGAAATACAATGTTGGAAAGGATGTTGGGCTAAGACTTGATGGGGGTAAAATCTGAAAAAATTTTGAGGCAAAGTGAGGGAAGGTGTTAGGGGGAAAGGACCTCAGTGTTATTAGAGATGAAATGGAAAAGACAGAAGCCTACAATTTTACTATCCCCTCCTCACTTCCTCTGGGAGAAGCAATGAAATCATTATTATTAGTTCCTTTTTGCTGTCCAGAGAATTGAAACATTCAGAGGATAAGTAATTTATTCAAAGTCTCCTAGCTAAGTAATGTTTTAAGAACAGAGATTCAAACCCAGGACAAGTTCAATTCCAAATCTCAGGCTCTTTTCATAGCACATCCCTTCTTCTATCCACTTCTTCTATCCATTTCTATCCACTCTTACGAGCTCTCATCCTCCTCTTCTCAAGGATTTGCTCTAGAAGCCAATTGAATATGGTGAAAGGAAGGATGGGTAGAGAAAGTAAAAACCCACCATGTAAATGCAAAATTGAACAATAAAGTTTAGGACTTATCTCTGCAAGGTTGGCCTAAGTACAGGGAAAAGAATAATATTATTCCCAGAGTTGAGAAAGAGGGAGTCAATAGAATCTTTTCCCTAGATGTTTGGAGGTGGTTAGGACTTTCAATGAAAAGAATGGAGGAAATATCAAGGTAGGTCTCAGTGATGCCATGTTTTCAGAACTTGAAATAAAAAAGAAAAAGCCTCAAAAATGACTAAAGAGAGCCTCCAGTTCTTTTATAAGTGCTTTACCCTAAGTTTTTTTTTTTTTTTTTTTTTTTTGTCCAATTCACCAAATTAAGTAGGGAAATGGAAATTCATGGCTCCCCAGTCCCCCACCCCAAAATGTGATCCTATCTACTACTTTACAATGAAAGGTTAGCTTCCCTGAAATTGTAACATTTAAAACCTATTTCTATTTTTTTAAAGTAAATGATTTGCCTACTATTAAATTTCAAACATTCTTAAAGAGTTACAAGAATAATTTTGGGTTTGTTTCCCCCTAGGAACCAATGTGGAAGGTCAAATTTTTTTGAGTAAAGCTGCTTCAAACCTAAGGGAGATTAAATGTATTCACTCCTTGGCGGTTAAAAGAGACATTTAATAGAGTTCTTCCTATCTAGTCAGAGAGCACGGTGTAGTTCTAAGTTAGAATTAAAGGGGCTGTTTGCATTTCCACTTTATGGTCTTATTGGCTTTATCCTATTAGGAACAATTCCTATTAATGAACTAAGAAGCAGATGGACCTTGGCAGCAGAAAAAAAAAAAGCTTTGTTTTCAAGATTTCAAAAAAAAAAATTGACTAAAAATATTGAAAATTTGAACTACATACTAGCCTTCTTTTTAGCCATTTATTATTCTAAGTATATACTTTAATGACACAGGTTTTGTGTACTTAAAGGTACTAACTTGTGAAAGCAAGGGAAATGAGATCATGCATACATATATATATTTGCAATAAGAGCATTTTGTTGGCTAGTTTTTGGTCTTCTTTGCTTCCATGTCTATACAATGCAATTAAGAAAATTAGAATACTGTGAAGTTTTCTCATAAACTGATGTAATCACATTAATTCAGCTATAGATGCTAGAAAAGAGAGAAAAGAAAACCATTTTTAAATATGTAGGGAATTCCACCTGCTATTTCACTCTAGGGGTTTTTGTCCCTAGTCTTGAGAGCATTTATAATAATACTCACATGTACATATATTCCATAGAAGTTATCCTGAAACTATTTTATATACACATAAAGCCATGTGCACTCTATTTAATAGGTAAATACAGGTATCTTCAAAGCAACTTCAACTCATTTTTACTTAGGGACTAACTTTCTAAATCTCTGAACCAAAAGCTTTTAAAGGCATATTGTTCAAGTCAGATTTTTTTCAAGTTTTTATTTAAATTCCAGGTATCTAACATACAGTGTCATTTTAGTTACAGGAGTACAGTATAGCGATTCAACATTTCCATACAACACTCTGTGTTCATCACAAGTGCATTCCTTAATCCCCATCACCTACTTAATCCACACAGAACCACTTGCCTCCCCTCTGCTAATCATCAGTTTGTTCTCTACAGTTAAGAGTCTGTTTCTTGGTTTGCCTCTCTCTCTCCTTTTTTGTCCCTTTGCTTGTCTGTTTCTGGAATTCCACATGTGAGTGAAATCATATGGTATTTGTCTTTCTGTGACTGACTTATTTTGCTTACCATAATACTCTTTAGCTCCATCCTTGTTGTTGCAAATGGCAAGATTTCATTCTTTTTTATGGCTGAGTAATATTTTAGTGTGTGTGTGTTTGTGTGTGTGTATCTATCTATCTATATGTAGATGTATATAGGGATACACCACATCTTTTTTATTCCGTCATCAGTTGATAGATACTTGAGCTGTTTCCATAATTTGGCCATTGTAGATAATGCTGTTATAAACATCAGGGTGCATGTATCCTTTTGAATTAACATTTTTGTATTCTTCGGGTAAATACCTAGTAGTGTAATTGTTGGGTTGTAGAGTAGTTCTATTTTTAACTTCTTGAGGAAACTCCATATTGTTTTCCTTGGTGGCTGCACCAGTTTGCATTCCCATCAACAGTGTAAGAGGGTTCCCCTTTCTCCACATCCTCGTCAACAACTGTTGTTTTCTGTGTTGTTGATTTTAGCCATTCCAAGTCATAATTTTTTTTTTAAGCTGCCAGTTGAAATAAAAGTCTACTCTTCTGGGCTTCCAAACTTATCTGTTGGTCATTTATACTACAAACAAAGAAATTACAGGCCTAAAAAAAAAACACAAAAAACAGAACAGTACTTTATAGCTAACCTTTAAGACATACATTTTCAAATATATAAAGGTATGCAAGTTTCAATGAACTTATAAGAGTGACTCAAGAATGTATATTACTTTAATGTGTTCTCACCTGAACTTCTTTCAGTGGCAGGAAGTAACATGGACCATCATCAGCTCATAATATCCATGCTCATACCAGTAAAAGAAACAGTGTCAGATTCAGTTTTTCTTCCTCTAATAGCAAAGTCAGAGAGAAAGAGAAAGACAGAGAGACACAGAGAGAGAGAAAGAGAGAGCACAAACAGTAAGAGTAGAGGAGCAAGTTGACTTAAGAATTTATACTTTTGTGTCAGCTGATATATTTTTCTTTGACTTGATTATAAGCTCATTGGTTTATGATTCCTATCTTCCCCGCTGTACCAAGGAGTGCCACTTTGTTGCCACACGTGCATAAATAGAATGTTAAATATCTTGTCAAAATTTAGGGGACACCTGGGTGGCTCTGTCGGTTACGTGTCTGCCTTTGGCTCCAGTCATGATCTGAGGGTCCTGGGACTGAGCTGCGCATCGGACTCCCTGTTCAGCAGGGTGTCTTCTTCTTCCTCTGTACTCTCCCCCACCCCAAATAAGTAAATAAAATCTTTAAAAAAAAAGAAAGAAAATTTTAAAAATGTTATCCCTCACACAAGCAACTCACCTTATATTTGAGTGTTTAAGTCTTTCATATTACACATATTTACTTCTAAAAACAGCATACTGTTCATCTGATTTTCAATCTAGGTACATATTAGAATCATCCAAGAAACTTCCAAACATGCCAAAGCATAGGACTATTTTCCAGAGATTCTGATTTAATTTGGTTTGAGATGGTACCTGGGTATTGGGGGAAAAAAAGAATCCCACATGATTATAATGTACAGCCAGGTGGAAAACTACCGTAGTATTTCAATATTAATTTTGAATACTTACAGAGGTCACATATGAAATCAAGGGTGAAAAGGCAGAGAAATGTAACACAGATTTAGTAATGATTGCTGTGGGTATGACTTTGTGATTATAAGTCTTGGACATCATGGTACATGAGTCTTTAAAGATGGTTTTAAAAAAAACACATTAAGTGGTTAAATTATAGAGATCATAACTATGATCATATAAAACAATAACAGTAATAATATTAACAATATTAACTGAGCACCTAAGATGGACAAAGAACGCAAAAACAGAATTATACTAAAATCATACAAATGGGTGAGTGACGCTTGGTATAAAACTTCCAGTAAAATCATTATACAAGAATGCTCAAGTGATTAATAGCAGTAACGGGAAACATGGCTTATACTTCATTTGTAAGCTCCTTAACAGTTTTTAGTACAGCCCTAAGAACTTACATACCTATATGAATAACATCTGTATTGAACACACATTATATTGCAATACTGCATTGGCTTAATCTTGGATATCCAAAATTGCTTGATATGTTTTCTCCTGGCATTACCTAAATGCAAAATTATCACTTCAAAATTAATATCAATTACAATTATCAAGATTTTATCTTTCCACTTTCTGAACCATTCATTTCAAACTAATGTTTTATGCTACCAGATTTTTGGTTTATTGTAATTTTTGATGATTTACTAATAAAGAATTTTAGAAAGTTGAAAATACTAGACATTTAATTTGTCAATAGTATTTTGTGAATAAATGAAAAGCATGAAGATCTGCCATTTATTTTTCATATATGAATATTGGGATTTTTTCCAACATTACATTATCTCAAAAAGAATCAGAGATGGCTATAGGAACATCTGAAAATGAATTCATTAAGGTGGCAGGAGCTCAGAGCAAACCTACTCCAGTCCATCTATACTTTGTTCTATTTTATTTGCCCTGTGAGGGCTTAGCAGTGACATGATAATACTAGCAAACCCTTATGTATTACTGCTATGTGCCAGGCACTATTCTAAGCATGTAACATATATTAGTTCACCCAAAAACCCCATTAATAATGAGGCTTCAGTTTACATTATGTGGATCATCGTTATTTATAAATTCTAAAAAAAATGTTTTTAGGCAGAGTTGATTAGATCCAATTGTCTTCCAGGAAATTTATATCAGAAAACTAAATCACTAATTGCATTTTAAATATGCAGAAATGGTTTGTTGAAAAAAGGAGATTCAAAGATGTTATTCATAATGTGCTAACCCTCTTGATGAATTCAAGAATGACTCTGCATTCTAATCTTTGATCTCTCACTTCCTCTTTCTCCTTATGTTTTTTACCACCCCCTCCAATGATTAATCTTCAATAATAAGGCCGAAGTTGACTTCTTGTACCTGTTGCGTTAGCCATACTACCTACTTTCTACAATCTCAATGGCATTTTGGATCAGAACCAACCACCAACAAGTTGATCCAAAGTTTTTCGAAAGGGTGCTCCAGCCACCTCAACATGCTTTTGCTACCTTCTGCCCACTTTCCCACACTCCAGTTCTTTCAAGGTCACCTGCTGACTATCTCTTTCTCCCATCATTCCACTTAATTTTCCTAACTTTCCTCCAGACTCCTCATTGAGGCTTGATTTTTGTTAAGGCTAGATTTCTAATTATTTCCCTCTTTATCTTAAATAAAAGGGACAATGAAAGTCTTCTTTAGTAGAAAAGCTATGCCAGTTTCTGTTAGCTTCATTCTTACTAGAAAGGCTGCCAAGGGTTGAATCGTGTTCCTCCCCGCCCCCCAAATATATATGTTGAAGTCCTAACCTTACCTCAGCACGTCAGAATTGAGTTTTAGAAGTAGGGTTGCTGCACGTGTAGTTTATTAAGTTGAAGGCACACTTGAATAGGGTGGAGCCCAATGCAATAAGACTGGTGTGCTTATAAAAAGGGGAAACTGGGACACGTACACATACGCAGGGAGAACACCATGTAAACATAAGACCAAGGCAATGCATCTACAACCCAAAGAGTGCCAAAGACTGCTAGCAAATCATCAGAAGCTAGGAAAGAGGCATAGAAAAGATTCTCCCTTGCAGCCTTCAGAAGAAAGCGAACTTGCTGACACCTTGAACTCAGACTTCCAGCCTCCAAAGCTAAGAGACAATAAATTTCTGTTTAAGATACCCATTTTGGGTTACCTTGTTACAGTAACCCTAGCAAACTTATTTAGAAACCAAATACATAGCTGACTTTATTACTATATCCTTGTACTTTCCTACCGCTTTACATAATGGAAGGCTTTGAACCAACTCTCCTTAGAAATAAGTATAATGGTAACACTCCAATCACCTACTACAAGGGAGCTGAATAGTAGAGTGAACAAAAAACTGGGTCAAAGATGGAGAGATCTAGTGTCAAGTTTTCTTTCTCCCTATTTCTTACCATGTTAATTTGAAGATGTTTTGATTTCACTGTGTTGACTTTCTCATCTATAAAATGGGATAGCAACACACAGTATTAATGTATAATAGTATAGGTAGGGTTAAGAGTCTGGGGTCTTGAATCAGATAGAGCTAGGTTCCTAGTCAGCCTCCTATTCACTGCAGGTATAATCTCAGGGAAGGTTTGAGGTGGCCCCTTTTTCTGTACCAGAATTAAATCTCTGACCACAAGTATGGGCTCTAGATTTCAGCTGAACCGTTAGGATAATATCCTCCTAGCCATGGCAGTTGGTTCACTGGTGGGTCTGAGAACCAAGCCAGGCCAAAAAGCAACAGTGTAAATGGAAGAGTCATTCTGGGGATAGAGTCTTTTCTCACATTACCTTCATTGGGAAAGTCAGCACAAACACCTTCCAACTGTTGGATGTTGGGCAAATCCCCTGACCTCTCTAAGCCTGTTTTCATTCTTCATTTTAAAAAAATGGGGATAATAATAACTAGCTCTTAAGACTTTTGTGGGGTGTGAAGTTTTTGGCACAGTGACTGAAATGCACTATGATTAGTTGTATTATCATTCTGTGTCCTTCCCTGGTTGATCATGTTGGACATCTCGAGGAAAAGCCTCTTCTCACTCTCAGGTTACAGAACTATTAGTACGTGACTCCAGAGATGCCAGAGATCACTGTGCCAGCACCTAGAAAGAAGCAGAAACAAGAGGAACAGGAGAGACTTGAGGAAAGGTTCTGGCCAAGCCCAGTCCCCCATTCCAGTCCCTAAGGTCTTCTTGTTTCCATCTGTGAGCTTTCTGGTGTCTGCCATTAACTCTCCTTTTCCCACTTCGGCAAATAGCAGTTGAATTTCTGTGACTCACACATAACTTAATCTCTCTCAGTCTGTTTCCTCATCAATAAAATATGGTCAGTAATAGTGGGTTATGATGACGATAAGAAATAAAGTTCTCGGCACAATGTCTGACACACAACAAGCAACTGGTAATGATCATTATTAACCTCACTGTTACTTAGAGTTACTCAGAAAAAAGTAAATATATGTAAAAATAGTTTGGGAAAATAAAGCCTGAAATACATAAAGGCAAGATTGTCTCACAATGATAAAATTTCTTTTTGATGATCTCATATAAGGGGATTGACTATCAAGTGGTCATTGCTCCTGGGCCAAGCTTCTGTAGGTTCTGGCCTACACTGATTTGGTGAAAATGGTGCTAATGAAAAACTTTATTTAACTATATGCTAAGAATGGGGAAAATAGGTTGATACATGTAATCAGCTCATGATACCAAAGTCACAGAGGAGCTGAAATTCTCAATACACTACTTTCTGGGAGGGTGAGTTTTGACAGGTTGCTCTGTGACTCCAAATGTCATATTTATTCTCAGTTTTCATCTGGCTACGAGTAGGAAATATAAAAATAAAATACAAGGTTCATCTTGAGAAATTATCCTATTGATAGACAACAACCGCTCACCATTCCCAGAAAGTGTCCAGAGAATATAAGCTTGGGACCATTGAGTGAGGTTTTTCGAATGAAAGAAAAATGAATAAAGAAAAAAACTTCACTGAATGGAAAAAACAAAAATCCCTCTCCACTGGGTTGAAATAGAATGAACAGTGGCAATAGTAAGATTTTTTCTTATTAAACCTGGGCTTTCTCAACCTTTCCTTGATGCTTTCTAAATGGTTGCCATCTAAGTCCTTTCCTCAAGTCTCAGTGCCTGTCAAAGGGAGAAGTTATTTTAAGAATGAAATGTTGCTAACATTTCCTGAAGAAAACACTGTCTGGCAAAGAGCTAATGTCATCACTTTCACCCTGAAATTCAAAAGGTTACTGTGAATATGAACTCCTTCCCCCAATTTTTTTTAAGCTTAGATAATTTAATACATCACCATGTTCTTTGTTATTATTTTTTTCTTTCTAATTTAAAAATATTTTTTAGTATTCAAATGAAGTATAATGGCAACAAGTGAAGTTGAAATCAGGTAATTGTTGCTATTTTTAAAAGTTAGAATTACACAACCTGTATGACCTTATACATTTAAAAAGCAGTATGGATAACCAGAAAAGTTGAAAATAAAACTTTATATTGATCTATGCTCATAAAGTATGCAGAAAAGCAGTGTAATGATTGAATTTATTTGAAATACCTAGGGTTTTTAATTTTCTTTCATTTTGAAAATATGGTTAAGAACCTGAAAGTTTACAGCATTGTTTTTGGTGATATGTTTAGCTTTCATAGATTGTTTTATTCCTATCTCACTTGTTAATACTAATTTTTCTATTAATAAATAATACATTTGATTTGTTTATTCCTTTGCTCTCTTATGTATATGGTAGCTTTAACATTTTTTTTTAGTGGGGTTTCTGGGCAGCTCAGTCGGTTAAGCGACTGACTCTTGGCTTCAGGTCAGGTCATGATCTCGGGGTCCTGGGATTGAGCCCCACATCAGCCTCCATGATAAGCAGGCAGTCTGCTTGAGGATTCTCTCACCCTCTGCCCCCACCCCGCTCATGCTTTCTCTCTCTCTCAAATAAATAAATAAATCTTTAAAAAATATATTTTTTGTTTACCTTTTTTGTTCTATGAATAACATAGCTTAAAGCAAGGAAATACTGCCTTCAAAACATTTATTTAATTTAGGGTGCAGTTGTGTAAATCTTGAGGAGAAAGAGTTAAGCTCTTTTACTATAATTTTCAATTTGCAATTACAGGACTGAAGAGTTAGTATAATACTTTAAGCTTGATGAAACCACAAATGTATTACAAGTTATATATTAAATGTATAAAGAACACAACTTCCACCACAGGGAACAAAAGTCAGAATAAATAGCACAGTGATGACTGAGAGTACCTATAGAAATAATTAAATGAGGCCAGAGAATATAACAGAGTATCAGGACATCCTCTCCAATCCTTGTTCAGTCAATTTGTCTTCTACATCATGTGTCTGAAATAAACTCAGTTGTTTACATTTCAAGTGTTTTGGAGAAAGACGTGAAACTGACAAGCATATTTTGCAAAAATTAAAACTTAAGAAAACTCTTTTTCGTAGCTTCCCAACATTATAAACAGGCAGGGGATAGACAGTTTAATTAAAACTCTTTGTAACAGTTAAAAAATAAACTTTCTCTACTTTCTCTACTCTAGAACCACGGAAATCCCAAAGGTAAAAACTAACAAGAACTGAAAAAACCTTAAGCAAATGTGAGCATAATGAAAAGAAGAATAATTGCTATTTAAAACAATAATGGTTTTCTAGGGGGTTAAGTTCTATAAAATAGAAGGTCTTCTGAGCCTGCAGAGCATATTAATGGATTGGGTGATGCAGTGGTCAGACTGGGAGTAGCTACTGGAAACTGTTTAGTTGCTGTGCATAAGTGAGATAAATTTGGTGCTCAGAGGGAAGCAGCTGAGGAGGAAAAATGAGAGGGAGAATGGAGGCCGATCAACCAGCCTGTTCTCATGAGTGCCCATCAATGTGAATTATCCCAGCACAACTTCAGTCATGGAAGAGCCCAAAGAACATAAAAGCCTTAGATGCAACTGGAATTTCTTTACTTTCTGTGATGTAAACATTCCTCATTCTCCCCACAACATGAGTAAAGTCTAATGTTACATGAATACCCGGTGGGTATGACTTTGTGGAAATAAAATAAAAGGTCTGGTTTCACAAAGTGAGGAACAATGTTCCTGATGGCAAAATGACCTATAAAGTGGATGTGGTTGTTAGAAGGTGTTGGGTGTTTACCAAATGGGCCTCCCCACCAGATTGCCTTGAGAAATTGTAGTTAACCATGTAAATGAGTTAGGAAGCAGATCCCTCCCTGGTCCTGTGCTCAGAGGACAGGCTCCACTAACAGACTACAGATTCATCAAAGAGCTTGAGCCAGAAGCATACAACTAAGCTATGTCCTCAGACATGACCCCCCTCCCCCCCCAAAAAAGTTTGTTGTTTTAAGTCACTAAATTTTAGAGCAATGTATTGTACCATGAACATATTACCATGCACATAGGTAAGTCATACTCTGGTAGTAAAAAAGTGATTATATATATACTCAAAGTGGTAAATCCTATAAAAAACATAAAACGATTTATCACATCACTGGTCTTAAACCTATCTCTTTCGGGTTTGCAGGGTGACTTGACCCGCACAACAGATTAATTTCTTCAAAAATTTTGGAAGTTGTTGCTTTCTAAAATTATTTGAAAAAGTGAGAAGGGTTCGACCAAGACAAAGACAAAGAAGAAAGGACAGGAGTAGTAAGCAAAATTGTGATTAGTATGTGCCAGACATTGTTTTAAGTGCCGTCCATATGAATATATTTAATCCCACAACAGCCATAGAGTAGGTGCTATTATAACCTTCATTCAGCAGATGAGAAAACTGAGGCATGGAAAAGCCAAGTCATTTGCCAAGATTATACAATTAGTGGGTGGTGGAGCTAAGACTAGAGATCAGGCTGGCTAGCTTAACATGCTTCATTACTATATTATACAATTTTCTCTTTAGCAAGTATTTGCATCCCTTTCCAGAATGCCATGAAATGAGCAACAACTCCTTTCTCAGTGAAATTAATACTTAGAACGAGAAGGGGTGCAGTATTAACTTTTCTGCACTTTTGCCATTTCTGCCTTTATATCATTTTAGAAAAGGAGAAGCAAGGAGGAGGAGCGTTCCCATTCTCCTCAGTAACACAGTGCTCACTCGCGGGGATAGATGTCCCAGAGGATCAGTGAGGCTTTCTTCATTCAGTGCCCACATGAGGAGTCATATTTTCCTCAGGGAGATAAAAGGAATGGGAGGTTCCTGTTTAATCTTTTTTCTATGATTATATTTAGGAATATTTCACATTTTGTGCTACTACTTACCTACTTACTAAAAATAGATCTTTAATTAAGTTCTTTCTTATGGGATGGTGGTGTCCTTGGTTTTGTGTGAACGATCACCTGTTCCATCTGTCTGGCAAATGCATGAAAAATTGTTTCTGCTATTGTTTCAAAGAAGAATCATGCACATTAGAGATGGGAGGAGTAGAGAGACTCATGATATTTTGCTAATTAGTACAGACAAGTACATGGATTAAAAAAAAAAAAACAAACCTGGAGTAACAGTATTTCTCACTCCATCCAAAGAACACAATACTTCAAGGGCTCACAGTTAGTAAGAAACCTGACTTGTTGACAGCTGGAAATATCCGTGAATGTCATTCCTATATTCTTTTTACTGCTTAGATAGTGTTTTTTTTTTTTTAACACTTAAATGTCAACAAGTTTGATTCAGTGTAAATAGGTTACCTCCACATCAGTCAGTGACAGCAAAATCTCAAGATGTTAGAAGAAAGAGACAAAAGTTGGAAAGTTTTTCATGTTATTTGTCAAAAGCTCATTTATTCATTGTTCATTCCTAGTAACTCATAAACAATATTTCATAGACGTTGGCTGGATTAATAAGATGTCTCATAATTACTCTTACTCTAGTGATTTACTAAAAATATGAGGCCTCCCCTGTAACATAGCTCTTGGACTGAGTTTATCTTATAAATGAGACCAGTTTATAATGAAGGCCTTCTCTTTGTCAGTAATAAAATCTTGTTGAAAAAAGTCTAGCCATGCACATATCTCAGACTGAGTTCTGACTTGGAACAACCCCCCTTGTAAGGAGATGTCACCTAAGACAGTAGCACCCCCTGTACAATTATTAGCACTGTTACCAAAAACAGCAATAGCACTGTGATGCTTGAACTTACATGGAAGGGTGACTGGGAAAACATTGTAACTCCATTGCATTTTGAACAGCAATCTGAATCCTAGTTGAAATAATATCTCCAGGAGGACTAGAAGAGCTGGAACCAGAATCCAAGGGTGCTGTGAACCACTGCAGTCTTTGGCCCTTGGAGAATATTTCTTCCCATGCCATAGCACTAGAAAATGTAAATGGGAGAAAAAGCATGGATTGTACATAGATCTGAGAAAGGGATGATAGGAAAGAGGAGCCAAAGTCTTGTTGTAGGTCAAGGCCATTAAGCTTTACAGAAGTCTTAAAAGGAGAGCATGCTCACAAAATTCTCTACACCAAACCTTTCTTTCTTTGCTCATCATATTTACTCTTCTCCACCTGCCGACATCATAAGTATTCCAATGGTTTATCAATGGATTCAGAACATTAAGTTATTGTCTTAAAAGTTTATTACTGGTCTCCAACTCATTCCTTAATCTTACTGGTATGTCTAAAAGAAGTGCTTTTAGCAGATGATATAACTTTTCAACACAGAATATCTACTGATGCATAATTTTTCTTTTGTGGCTGGCTGAGGAATGACTATCCACAAACAGAGTTATCTAAATAAATTCATACACCAAAGTAAAGGAAACATTTCTATTATTTTATTAACCAGAAGAATAACTAGTTGGATATCTACATTTTTTAATGGAGCTTGTTAAGAGAGATCAGTGGACATTCCAAGTTTGGTCTACACTGGACTATGCTTTTTTCAGCTTTATACTGAGGTAAAATTGACAAATAGAATTATAATGTATTGAAAGTGTACAATGTGATGGTTTGGTATATGTATGTTGAATAATATTCTATTGTGTGTGTGTGTGTGTGTATTTCACATTTCCTTTATCAATCTATTTGTCAATGGACACTTAGGTAGCTTCTATACCGTGGCTATTATAAATAATGCTGCAATGAACATGGGAGGGCAGATTTCATTTTCTTTAGCTATATACCCAGAAGTGGGATTGATGGATCACATGATAGTTCTATTTTTAATTTCTTGAGGAGCCTTTCCATACTGTTTTCTTTAGTGGCTGCACCAATTTACACGCCCACAAAAGTGCACAAGGGCTCCTTTTTCTCCACCTCCTTGTCAGCATTGTTAGCTCTTGTCTTTTTGATTATAGACATCCTCACAGGTATGAGGAATTATCTTATAGTTTTGATTTGCATTTCTCTGATGATTAGTGATGTTGAGAACTTTGTCATGTACTTCTCGGTCATTTGTGTGGTTGTCTGTGCATTTGGAAAGACCATTTTATTGATGGGTTTGGGGGGAGGAATCAAAGGACTAGGAGGACAATGAGATCCAGTGTCCTCAGCCTTGGCCTGGCCAGGGTCTCCCCAGCTTCACAGTTGCCCAAATCTCTGTTGGCCATGTGTATGTTTTCTTTGTAAAAATGTCTATTCAGGTCCGTTGCCTATTTCAAACGGAGTTATTTGGTTTTTCACTATTGAATGATAGGACTTCCTTGTATATTTTGAATATTAACCCCTTATCAGATATGAGGTTTGCAAATATTTTCTCCCATTCTGTAAGTTGACTTTTCATTTTTTGGTGGTTTCCTTTGCTGAACAGAAGCTTTTACTTTGATGTAGTACCTCTTGTTTATTTTTCCCTTTTGTGTCTTTACTTTTGGTGTCAGATCCAAAAAATCATTGCCAAGACCAATATCAAGGAGTTTTTTCCTTTTGTTTTCTTCTAAGAGTTTCATGGTTTAGGTCTTACATTCAAGTCTTTAGCCCATTTTGATTTGATTTTTGTATACGATGTAAGATGGGGGTCTAGTTTTACTCTTTTGCATGTGGATATCCAGTTTTCTCAATACAATTTATTGACAAGACAATCCTTTCCCTATTGTATATTCTTGATTCCTCTGTTGAAAATTAATTGACCATATAAGTGTGGGTTTATTTCTGGGCTCTTTATTTTGTTCCATTGATTTCTGTGTCTGTTTTTACGCCAATACCATACTGTTTTCATTATGATAGCTTTGTAATAGAGTTTGAAATTGGCAAGTATGATGCCTCCAGCTTTGTTATTTTTTCTTAAGATTGCATTGGTTATTTGAAGTCTTTTGTGATGCCTTATGAATTTTATACTCCAGAGTGTTTAATTATGCCTCATGATCCAGGAAAGTCAGTTGCTCATGTGAGGAGTCCAACATAAACTGCGTGACATTTTTAGTGCATTTTTCTAACCAAGACTGCCAAAACTAACATGTGCTTGATCTTACTAAGAAATAAGAACCCCATATCATGACCACATTCTCACTGCTTCTTGCTTTTCTTTTTTGTGTTAGACTTGGCTGCAGAGCTATCCCTTCAAAGTACTCTTTACCAGACATATTTTGTAGGGAGAAATGTCAGAGTTTTGGGTGTTGCCTCCCATTCCACAATTCCCCAACTCTGTCAGCACCTCTACCCTGTCTCAACACAGCACAAATAACTAGAGTAAATATTCAGCATCATAGAGCCACAGACAAGCATATGTTAAATATGTGGCTTCAGATCTTCTATCTTGGAATATTTGCAGACAGTGAGAAACACTTAGACCAAAGAAAAGTGAGAAAGAATTACGCCCTTGCATGTTTGATTAATATATGGTTTCTTCTATCATAGATCTAGTCATTCCACTACTGGGTGTTTACCCAAGAAATGAAAACACTAAATTGAAAAGATAGACGCACCCTTATATTTATTGTAGCATTATTTATAATAACCAAGATATGGAAGTGGCCCAAGGGTCTGTTGATAGATGAATAGATAAAGAAGATGTAGTGTACACACACACACACACACACACACACACACACACACACTGGAATATTACTTAGCCACAAAAAAGGATGCGATCTTGCCATTTGTGACAACATGGATGGGCCTCTAGGGGATTATGCTGAGTAAAGTAAGTCAGACAGAGAAAGAAAAACACCATATGATTTCACTTATTTGCAGAATCGAAAAAACAGAATAAAACAAACACAAACAGGCCCATGAATACAGAGCACACACTGTGGGGGTTAGGAAGATGGCTGAAATAGGTGAAAGAGACTAAGAGATAGAATCCTCCAGCTATAAAATGAGTAAGTCATGGAGATGACAAGTACAGCACAGGAAATACAGTCAATAATATTGTCACAGCATTATATGACCACAGATGCTGACTACACTTACCCCATGGTGAGTATTAACTAATGTATAGAATTGTCTAATCACTAGGTTGTACACCTGAAGTGAATATAACATTCTATGTCAACTAGACTTCAAATAATAAAAATTAAAAATAAATTGAAAAGAAACTTATATGCCTGGAATAAATCCTATTTAGTCATGAAAAAATAAATAAATGAAATATTATTTCTTAATTGTATAGAAAGATAAAAATATGTGTAAATAAATATACTTTATAACTTGACTTTAACATTACTCTTGTTTTGGTGAACAGCACAAGAGAGACAGATCCTAGGTTCCTAGTGTTCCGATGACCAATGAACCTCGGAGCTGACCTACCCTTGGACATTTTGTTATGTGAAATAATACATGTCCTTATTGATTAGGCCACTTTTAGTTGTATTTTCTGTTATTTTACACTGGAAATATCTTAGAAAAATGCAGAGATAATACTTCATTCATGCTTTTATTATAGAGCTTGAGTAAATTGAATAAATGGGGATGACGGAGGGGGGAAGTTGGGAAGACATTACGAATCTTTGTGAAAAGGACTATTTAGGGGAATTTGGAGACTGCTGATTGTAATAGTCGCAGCTTCACAATTTGGCCTAGGATTAGTCTTATTATACATTTCTGATTCTGCACTGAATAAATGGATGTTAATGGATTGCAAACATCTGTTCCTCCAACAAGGTGATATTTTACCCCCTTTTTTTCCCACTGCTAAAAGATAGGCTTGCTGTCAGTGTCACGGTCCTCAAAGTCATATCATAGAGAATTGGTAACTAGCTAACATTTTGCAGCTGTTAAAAAGCTGGAAATTTAAGGCATTAATGGCTTTTTTAAAAGATGTTCCAGGTAATAGGTAAATCTAGAACTAAAATACAACATAAAATGATAATATGTATGCATGTGTCTGTATATTTGTATACATGCATGCATGTGTGTGTGTCTATATATATATGAGAACATATATCGGAAAAAACCACACAAATGCATATTAAGTTCCATTTGTTTAAACATAAACCCTATTACAGGTGCACCTGGGTGGCTCAGTTGGTTAACTGTCTGCCTTTGGCTCAGGTCATGATCTCAGGGACCTGGGATCGAGCCCCACATCAGGCTCCCTTCTCAGCAGGGAGTCTGCTTCTCCCTCTCCTTCTGTCACTCCCCCTGCTTGTACTCTCTCGCTTTCTCTCTCTCTGTCAAACAAACAAATAAAATCTTAAAAAAAAAATAAAAAATAAAATAATCCCTATTACAAATTTTCCATCTGTATATATGAAATAACATTTCTTCCAAAATAAATACATACTTAGAATTGATCTTACCCCCAGTGAATACCAACAGGTGAGTTTATTTACATGACATAGATAGGCAAACGAAATGATAGGTAATAAGTAATAAGGTAATAAGTAACCTGCTCAAAGATGGAGAGGACCCATTTGGGGATTCAGCGATCTGACCTGAGCATCCCTGAAGTCAGCTTTCCCTTTCATTTGACTGAGTTTCCCTTTGTAGATCATGGGCAGTCACAGTATTTTTTTTTTTTTTCTAGAAGAGTGATTTCTTGGACCAGTGTCCTATCTCCTTGTTTCCTAGAATTGTGCTGCTATCTACTTTAGATCTTATAACAACAACAACAACAACAACAAAATTGAAGCTAAAGGGTTCTTTAGGCAAATGAATAGGAACTAATAGGAAAGGCCTGTTCATCCCTCCATAATTGGTTAATATGCATTGTGCTCAAATGTTCACATTTGCCAGGTCAGTGTTCCAAATGCTGAATGGAACGAGCATCTAATGTGTATTGTATGCAGCAAAGTCACACTTCAATTTCAGCCCAGGTTTTACATTTTAGTTCCTGCTCATAATCTAAATAAACATAGCGTTTCTCAGCTGAAATTTATTTCAGGCATGCTCTCTCCCAAGGATTTAAAAATTAAAATGCCTCCATGGCAGAATGAGGATGTTTATCCATTTAAGATGCTTAGAAATATAAGGAGGAATCATCTTCTCCGTGCAATACAGTTTTTGAATAACAGTTTTTGAGAAGATCATTTTGAACTATATTTAACAAGTAGCTTGTTTCAGCTTCGATATTAGCTTGATTTACCATCTGCAGAATTACCAATAACATGATGCATTTATTACCCATAAAAGCTATTAGCAGGTCATTTTGTTCAGTTCATCATATGTGTCTTGAGACACAATCTGGCGTCTAACAGATTTTCATACATTGATGTCGCAGAGAATCAGACTGTTCTTTAATTGATTGTTTCTTGCTAGACTCCTTTTGATTAAAACAGGTTATGCTATTTGCTTTTAGTTCTACATTTCTCCACTTCAAAGTCTGGCCACGGAAAGCAGAAATTATTCTCATTTCTCTGGATTCTTTTAATTCAAAGTGAATGTATATATTTAAAAGTCGGCCGTAATCAAGGGCTTTAAAAATGGCTTCAGTTTTCCCAATCTATGACTCCCTCAACAAGAATACAATCCTCACCAGGCCTTTAAAAAACGAATTTATCTTTTCCTGCCAAGTCATCGAATTTTGAACCTCAGAACCTCAAGTGAGTACAGATCACAGGGACCAAAGGGAACAGGAAGGGCTCCCTCAAAGCTCTCTTTCCCTCACAATTTGCACAGACCCAGACAAGCAAAGCTGAATCGTGGTGATAGTGTTATATCCTTCTCCAGAGGGAAAAGAAAAAAGGGTCTTTTGCTAAACTGGTTTCAGAAGGCCTAACTCATATTGTTCATTTAAGCAAAGAGATTGGTACGCTCCTGAGACACCCCGTACCCTCCCCCTGCCCCCCCCAACCAAAAAAAGAAAACTCCAAAAGCTATGTGAACTCTGCGGGGATAAGGTCGGTGGGCCTGTCTCAGACCTTCTACCCACATTCCCCACACAGTTAACACCGTAAAAATGAAAGGGCTGCAATCAGATCAGTACTCATCAATAGGAATGAGTAGCAGCCTGCAGGCTCAAGACAAGAGCCTAATTCAGCATTCAAAAGGTTTTTGTTTGCCTAATGTCAGAAACAAACATAAAACTTTCTATCATGTGACATCCATGACACTAGGAGAGAGCAGTCACCCTTCCCTTAGGCTTCTGTCTGCCACAGACAAAAGCTATCAATAGATTCTTTGTGTCCTACTTCAGCTTTCTGTCTTCATTGATGAGCCAGCCCATCAGTCCCAATTGTCATCTGCTCTTTCCAGGTGAAATTCCCAAGTTCCCAGTCACAGACTCCCAAGTCTCAGGATGCAGTAGTTGCCATAAAAATATCCTGGCCGGTAGCATTCCTAGCAGATCAGAAATGTTATCAGGAAACAGAAATATTTTTAATACTCATTTGAAAATTTCCTAGTGCTTTCCATGTTGTTTACATAACACTCTGAAATACTCGCTATTTTAAATTATTTTGGGCAACTAGAAATATGTAAGTATATGAAACGTATTTTGTCATTTTAGCACAAATTAACTCCTTAAAATTTACATTAGATTTATACAAAGTGTAGCTGCCTGGGGATTCTAAAGGATTTTTAGTGATTTAAAGTTGAAAGCCACTATTCAGAACCAGTGGTGCATTGAGGAAAATTATGTAAGTTATGTCTTTAGAAATTACTTTTACTCTAGAATTTATTTAAAATTGAGTTGTGCCGATCATTTAAAATATTGCACTAAATTTAATAGAAAAATCTCTTGGTGGATGTTTAGTGTAAATTGAAAAGCTTAAATGGCTTAAAAATAGCTTTGAAACATTATGTAGACACACGAGGCAGTTATCATGTTTAAATGATGGGAGTTTAATGGTCTTCTCATACATTAACCCTACACTCTGACGGTGAGGAATGCCTCATCTTATTCTAGAAATGGATAAAAATAAACATTTAGATTTAGTAAATCTGATGACTTATTTGGCATTTCCTTACCTATTTGTAATATTTTTGAAATTTAATGAGGTGAATTTTTATGGCCCAGAGTTCATTAGCTACAGTGGAACCTTCAAACATCTAATAGCATACACTTGGGACAACTGACTGAGGTAAGGCCTGTCTCCTTTCACGCAAGGCCCCACTCTGTATGACTAGGAAATTAGAAACCAAAACCAAAACAGCAACAACAGCAGCAACAGAAGAACAACGCTATTTTATGTGACCGTATACTTTTAAAAATTAATGCTAACAAACAGTATTTGTTAGTCAACTTCTGAGGAATAAGTATAACCTACTCGTGATAATACACTGATGTCAAAAGCAATAGAAATGGTTCAAATGTACCATTATTTGATTTAGAATGTGAAATAAGTCACCTTTTTTCAATGAATCCTTTATGGAGAGTTATATTACAGGCACGTTTGCTTCTAGCAAGAATTGTATGACACAGTTTATATTTAATACCAATGTGGGCAGCTAACTGAATGGGTTTAAAGAGAATTTTTTTTTTAAATGGTAAGTTTCTCTAGATGAAAATATGAACTTTTGCCAGAATTCCTTTGAGAGAGAGTGGGAAAAAAATGAAAGCAACATTCTTTGAAGTACTCTTCAATGTTATCTGGTCTAATCCAAACTGCAAAGTTATAAAATCTGTAGATTTCATTCACCAGCTCTGTACCAGTCACTCATGTTGATAAAAAGGATTGGATAAATATATTAAAATAGCAGTTGTATCCTGAATTGTTCCCTCTGACATATGAAGTAATAGATTCTTTTACTATTATTAATAACATCTTGAGCAGAATTTCTTTTTTTTTTTTAAGATTTTTTTTATTTAGTTATTTGACATAGAGAGACAGCCAGCGAGAGAGGGAACACAAGCAGGGGGAGTGGGAGATGAAGAAGCAGGCTCCCAGCAGAGGAGCCTGATGTGGGGCTCGATCCCAGAACGCTGGGATCACGCCCTGAGCCGAAGGCAGACGCTTAACGACTGCGCCACCCAGGCGCCCCTTGAGCAGAATTTCTATGCAGTCACCTATGATATAAAAGGTAATGCACTATAATTTTATTTTATTCTATGGCTTCCTTAGCAGTGAAGAAGGAGATCAAATAAGTTGTCTTAAATCCTAACGTATTTTACCTTGGATAGGCCTCTACCTTCGGCTTTGGTGGGATACTCTATCATAAATAGTTTCTAGGGATTTTAACATTATTTGGTAAAGAAGATATTATTAAGGGTGCCTGGGTGGCTCAGATGGTTAAGCATCTGCCTTTGGCTCAGGTCATGATCTTTGGGTCCTGGGAAGGGCTCCCTGGCCCCTAGGGAGTTTGCTTCTCCCTCTCCCTCTGCCTCTCTCCCCTTCTCATGCTTTCTCTCTCTCTCTTTCTGTCTGTCTCAAATGAACAGATTTAAAAAATCCTTAAAAAAGAAAAGATATTATTATTATTCCCATTTCTATATGAAGAAACTGAGGATTAAGGATACAGTTATTTCTTTCTCTTTTTTTTAATTAAAAAGGAAAAAAAGACAAACCTCTTCCTTCCCACACTTGTCTGCTTTATTCTCATAGTGGGAATCAAAGTCTATTTCATTTTATGAATACAGGGGATCAAGTAATGGCTGGGTAAAACCTAGCATGATTTCTTCTGTTCTTTGGAAATGTTCTTTTAGAAGAAAACTAAGACAGGCATCACTCTTTCTCTTCATCACCTGCTTACATTTCTTTGCCTTTGACTCTGTATTCTATGCTATGAAAGCATATCTTGGGAATATAAACCTCTCCATGCCAACCATTATTATAGCATCTAGAGGCAAGTCATTCCAACTGGTACTTCAATGACCCTAGAATAGTACAATGGAAAAACACTAAGCAGGGGATAAGAGGACATGGAGATTGGTTTCCACCAGCAAGTTTCTAGGTAAATGTATGCCTGAGGGTCCACTTACTCATAATCACATTAGTGATTGAATGCTTAAATATATGAATACACACTGTTGTACAGTTTTTGATTTCTTATCTTAATTAATTCTTACTATTAGCCTATGAGATATATTATCATCTGCATCTTACAGATGATAAAATGAGGTCCACAGAAGTTGAGAGGGTGAAAGCGAAGATCTGAATTAAGCTCCAGAGAATTCCCATTGGCCATTATGCCCGTTCCCACATTCCCACATCTGCATAATGAAGAAGTTAGACAGGTATACTCTTGAAGTCCCTCCTTCCTCCTCCTCCTCTTCTTCTTCTTTTTCTCCTCCTCCTCCTCCTCCTTCTTCTCCTTCTTCTTCTTCTTCTCCTTCTTCTTCTCCTTCTTCTTCTTCTTCTTCTTCTTCTTCTTCTTCTTCTTCTTCTTCTTCTTCTTCTCCTTCTTCTTCCCCTTCTCCTTCTTCTTCTTCCTCTTCTTCTTCTTCTTCTTTTTACATTCTGTGATTACTTCAGAATCTTTTTTTCACTCTGAATTAAACTTTCACCTGTTCATCTGATCATATTCTTATCTATTCACGTTAAGCAATTGACATTCGATCAAGACATAAGATAGCGTTCTTGTTCTATTTTCCCCCCTGTCTCCCTGTCTCTATAGATATGTATATAACATAGCTACTGCAAATAGTTAAAATAAACTGTATACATACACACCTGTGTGTGTGTGGACCCACACACTCACAGTTGATTCTTATTATTCTCAGTAGTCATGTTTATAAAGCCACTGCAAAATTGAATTAGCAAATACTGAATCATTGCTCCTAAGGGAAATATGGGGCTAGGTTCCTGTGAGCCTCTGGTTACATTTTTGTCACGAGATCAATACATAACCTTGTTCTATAAGTTTTACTCTTTAAAGACAACTTATTTAATGTAGATTGTTGATTTATTAACATTGAACTCACAGCCAACAGTGCTATAACTCATGTCTGGGTGAAGTTTATTTAATACAGATATTTTCTATGTAAGGCACATCACAGCCTCCTTGCTCTTAGGGCATTTCAGTCATATGCTTTGGGACCATTATAAATAGTCATCAACAAAAAGCACAGAAATTAAAAAACACAGCACTAAATATACCACAAACAGGACACTTGTTTACAGTGTGAGACCTGAAAAAAGAAGGCAGAGTTTCACCTTATTGAACCTCATCTGGGAATGTGAGTGTCTAGCAACTCAAATATTTTACTGTTCTGCACACGTGCATGCCCACGAATTATCATGAAGGTGCCTAAAGTATAAATAAATGTTACTAGGTATGCAAATTCACAAATGCAGAATCCACAAATAATGAGGATGGAATGTGTATGTGTGTATCTTCATCTCTGATCCTGCTCTTCTGCCTTTCTCCTTTCCCTCTTTCCCATTATCCTCTCTTTTATCTTGTCTAGATCAAAAGAAATAAGTAAAAAATTTTTAAAAATTCTTTTCCATGTTGTTTCTCCAATCCTTCTTTTCTTTAGCTTTTCAGAAAATTCAGGGCTGGGGCACCTGGGTGGCACAGTCGTTAAGCGTCTGCCTTCGGCTCAGGGCGTGATCCCGGAGTCCTGGGATCGAGCCCCGCATTGGGCTCCTCTGTTGGAAGCCTGCTTCTTCCTCTCCCACTCCCCCTGCTTGTGTTCCCTCTCTCGCTGGCTGTCTCTCTCTCTCTGTCAAATAAATAAATAAAATATTAAAAAAATAAATAAAAAGAAAATTCAGGGCTGTTCTACACGCGCGCGTGCACACACACACACACACAAACACACACACACACACACACACATCTTTTATTCCAAATCAACTCAGCACATATCTGTATTAACCATGTTATGGCTGATTATAAAGGATAATTGTTGTATGTCACACAATGTTTGCTTGACAAGTAGTCTTTAAAATATACCTAATATCTCAACAGAGAACCAAACACAGGTCTAGGAATTCCTACTTTTTCTTTTTTGTCCCTGACCTTTATATCACCTCATACTATACAGGGGTAAGAATGTCTCTATTCCTGTTTTTTTTAAAGCTTCAAATTACTTGCATTTAATTTAGCAATCTGTTCTTCATTGGAAAGTAGTTGAATTTACAAAAGCAATTACACCAGTTTCCTGTGACTTTGAAGGATATATATAGTTGTGTTAATTAAGTAGAAGAAGAGAATGTGGATTGCTGGTGATTTTCCAGTGGAAAAAAACAATTGTCGTCATCTGTGTAGCATTAATTGCTACATAGGGTAGGAGATTAATATTTTTAACATTTTAAGTGGTTTTGCATAAATGTTAGCAATAAGCAAGCCATTTCATGTCTTATTGGTTTGCATTTTTAATAATATTGGAATGTTAGCCTTCCCATAAAGGGAACATTGCAACAAAACTGAAATAGTGTTTCAACCTTGCTAGTTATGTGCATACTGACCCTGTGTACCCCCTTTGGGGAACACTCAAAGACAATGGTACTGTTGAAAACATAAAAAGAGGAGGAGGTAATTTATTTTTAATTTTTCTTACATTTGTGAATTTAGTGTCATGAGAGGCTAACAGCACTGGCCCAGGACTCTGAGGAATAGATGTCACGAACACTTTCTATATCTTTTCTTTATTATGTTAAACTTGGCCTTCTTCTAAAAGCTGATCATTAAGTTGGTAAAATTGCATGAAAATAAAAATTGGTATATTCACTTGTACAAAGAGAAAACTCTACTGGATTCTTCATGACTGTTTAAAATGGACAAAGAATCTGAAAATGTAGTGATTGCAATTCATTTACTTGTTCCGCAATGATTTTTGAGCTCCTGGGGTATGTGAGGCCCTGTCCTAGAAATGCGAATACAGAGCAAACATGACAAATGGGGCTCCTTCTCTGCTGAAGGTTATGTTCCACGGGCATAGGGGTGGTTGTGGTGGCATCAACCATAAAGTAAATAAATACAATATTTTCAGATAATGCTAGAAAGAAAGAAAAAAAAAAAAAAACAACCAAACAGGTACTTTAGAGAGTGTTTAAACAGCAAGGACCAGGAAGGCCTCTCTGAGAAGGTGACACTTATGCTGCTAGCTGAATGAAAAGAAATCATCTATTAAAAGATATGGTTTCTATGCAGTGGGAACAGCAGATGTGAGTGTCTGCTGTGGGTTTGGGGTTCAAGTGTGAAGAGCAGAAAGTCTAGCCTTTCTGAAATGGAGCAGGGAGCAAGGTGAGATGAGGTTGGAAGGGCCAAAGCCAGATCATGGAGGTACTTGCTCCCCATGGAGAAGACACTGGACCTTATTCTAAGTGTAGTGGGAAGCCATTAGCTAGTGGGAGGGTGTAAGGAGGGGAAAGGCATAATCTGATATGTATTCATAAAATGCAACCTGATTATAAGAGAATGGACAAGAGGAAGTCTTGTGGGAAAATAGTGGGCAAAGGAATTGGTAAAATCTTACTCATTATTTTAAATCCAGGTCAGACAGGAACAGAGACATTTGTTCCTTCTACGGTCCCTGAGTGTTGTTGTTGTTTTTTCTTTAAATGCACATTCATGATAGTCGAACATAGGTGTATCTCTCTTGCACTGAGCTGAGGAAAGCCTGGACAATAGCCCAACACCCTTGTTTCTAGCACAGATCCCATAGCACAGCTGATGCTCAGTCAGCACTTGCTGAATTGAAGTGAACCAAATGAAGATAATGACCCACTTCAGTCTGAATTTATTGAATACGGTATTTCCCCTTATCCGTGGTCTTAACTTTCCATGTTTCAGTTACCTATAGTCTACCATGGAAACAAATGATCTTTCTTCTAATGCACCATCAGAAGGTCAATAGTAGCCTAAAGTTAGGTCACAATGCATCCGCTGGGGGATCTTGGAACACAACTCCCATGGATAAGGGGAAACTATTGTACAACAGGTTCTTAATACTAAAATAATACGTAACTGATAGTTGAAAACAAAGAGAAATCTCTCCATGTGTAGATGAAGTTTCCTAATAGTATTGAAAGCTATCTAATTGTTACATTAAATGCCAAATGAAATCTTGGACATGTTGTAGAAAAATCCCAGATTCTCTAATTTGTATTCCTATTGAGAACTAGTTTGAAATAAACTATTTCTTGATTTATATTTAGGTAGTATGAACACCTGTTTCTTGAGCCACATATCAATAGATGTTAAGGCTTACTCATCATTGGCTTTCATGTAAAAAACATATTTTTTTCCTATTATAAGAGGTAGTTTTGTTCATTGAATCTGAAGAAGTCACTTTGTGCAAAGCTTGGTTTGATCATCATGGTATTTCAGGTGCCTTCATCAGCAAACAGACATTACCTTCCACTCTCTGTACCTAAATTTATGAATTCCTATTGTAAGCTATGATATGAGAAATTCAGAAGTCCAACTGTTAGAAATCATTCAGAAGGTTTTCAACACAGAACTTTTTATTTTTACCTTTTCTGAAAATAATTTAAATAAAAATCAGATACTGCTCTTCTGATTACTCTTTGATGGAGTTTCTTTTATTTTTAACAACTAGGCAGCTGAAATCTCCCTTCTTGGTAGGAACACGCACAAAGGTTCGGGCATGGCCAAGATCCATGGCATGACCTGATGTCTTCTTCCAAGAGGCGAGGTGGACTGACCCCCTCTTTGAAAACCTAATTAAATTGATAGTGATGACATCTAATTATAACTTTTTCTTATTTAGAGCACTAAGAAGCATTCTTCATTCATTTTCTAATAGAATTAGCACCAAGTATACTGCATGCATAATTTCTCCATACCGAAACTTAAGATATGTGCATTTTGTAAAATATTCCTTATATACATACCTTCCTTTGGTGCATTTGTAACGAATCATCAGGTTCTCAAAGCACTATACTATAGAAGCTCCACGGTCAGTTTATCCACCTCATCACTTCCTGGTGAAGGAAAAATTATCATATGACAAATGGCCCCCCCTCAAATCAGTCTTCTATTTAGGGTATCTCCAACCAAGGTCTTTTTGCACATGGAAGGATATATACTATGTAAGACATGACATGTCATCTCATGAAGGGCAATTTGGTTTGTGAATATCTCCTTTTAATGTGCTTATTTATAAGTTACCTTATAAAAACTCAACATTATGCTGTTAACTTCAAATGATGGATGGCTTACAGAAACTTTAGCATATCTTCCCTGTCGAAATATCTTGAGCATTGATGGCATAATTTCTGTCCTGAAGCTGGAGCTGGGCTATGTAAATTGAATATCCAGTTTTTATCAAGGTTATAAGGAGGGAGGTGGAGCTTTTTTAATGTTAATTAGTGCCACATGTATGAAAACGAACAATAGACTTAACAAATAGGTTACTTTTTTTCTGCCTCTGAGTAAAGATGAGCTGATACAGAGTTTCTGGGGAAGTCTAATGCTGATGTTGTGAAGTTCCCCTATTTGTCAGTGCAAAATCTAAGAGGAATCAAAAAAGAAACTTTCCCATTTTGCATTTGGGAAATACACAGCACTAGAAGCAGAATCAGATTAAGTAGGATATTTAAAGAATAATTAATTCTGTATTTAAGGAATATAAAGTATTCTCAAGTTCATGATACTGTTATACGCTAATTAACACAGTTCTTGTGACCAGTGACAACTCCAGAATTTTTGTGCAGAAGGGCTTTTGAAGCTGCATTTAAATAGCAAGCAATGTGCCTTTTAGTAAGCTAATTTAGAGTTTGGCTGGTAAGTGGAGGTGGGTGGGTATGTTAATCAGGGTTCTCTAGAGAAACAGATTCAATATATGTCTATACGCGCGCGCGTGTGTGTAATGTGTGTGTGTGTATTTGTGTGTAGATTTATTATAAAGAATTGGCTTATGTGATTACAGAAGCTGAGAAATCCCAAGATCTACAGGCTGGAGACTGAGGAGAGCCAAAATGAAGGTATAGTTCGAGTCCAGTTCGAAAGGCCTGAGAAACAAGGAGAGTAATGATTTCGTTCCAGTCTGAGTCTGTGTCTGAACCCAAAGGCAGAAGACCAATGTCCCAACTTGAAGACACTCAGGCAGAGAGTGAATTCTCCCTTTCCTAGACTTTTTGTTCAATTCAGGCCTTCAGTGGATTGGGTGAAGCCTACCCACACTGGGGAGGACAATCTGCTTTAGTTAGGTGACCAATTGAAATGTTAATCACAGCCTGAAACACCCTGACAGACACCCAGAATAATGTTTAATCAAATACCTGGGTGCCCCGTGGCCCAGTTAAGCTGACACATCAAATTCACCATAAAAGTGGAATCTCATGAAAATAATGCCCTCTTGGTGTTCTCATGACTGTGAAAAGTGAAATCATCTAATCTCCCTAAACCATAGTCCTCTCATCTGTTAAATGGGGATAATACAGTAAACCCTGTCATAATTCTGTAAGTGGGACCCAAAAACTCAGTCATGTAAACTTCAGGGCTATATTCTTACAAAGCTTATAAAATGGCTGCTAAGCCAAAGCAGTTAACTGCTGGGAATACCTGGGTCTGAGAAGCAACCGCCAATGATATTTTATAAGAATTTGTGGTATCATGGAATTTTACTATAAAAGTAATTGTTTCATACAGTTGTTTGGAAGACTGGATGACATGATGCATACGAAACACTTAACAGAATTGCCTGCACAGATCAAACGTACTAACACATATTGTAATTTGTCCTTCTTTATCTCCTTCCGTTTTCCTCCTGCTTCTCCTCCTCCTGCTACTTATCTTCTGATTCTTATTCTTCTACAAGAACACAGGGGCGCCTGGGTGGCACAGCGGTTAAGCGTCTGCCTTCGGCTCAGGGCATGATCCCGGCGTTATGGGATCGAGCCCCACATCAGGCTCCTCCGCTATGAGCCTGCTTCTTCCTCTCCCACTCCCCCTGCTTGTGTTCCCTCTTTCGCTGGCTGGCTCTGTCTCTCTCGAATAAATAAAATAAAATCTTTAAAAAAAAAAAAAAAAAGAACACGAACAAATATCCAATATTCTTGATCATTCAGTCATTCTATAACCAAACTAGGGTGAGTTTGCTCCTTGGTGAGTCACAGGTAGAGATAACACAGGGTGAGTTGTCGGAAAATAAGATCACAGGGAATACCTTCTATAGCCATGACTTTCTAAGCAAGGGTGGATGGGTTCCTTTTATCTGGGATTAGGATAAATGTGTCAATAAGAAAGCCTTGTCTTCATAATGAGAGGTGGGCATAAGGTGGTACATGCGCCTTAAGGAAACATGCCTATACGTACATACATTGTATATTATGTAAATGAGGCTTGTGTTCCTCCTTGGTTACTCCATGGGTCATTCCATGGTCCATCTGCACAGTCCTGAGTCAGGGGTTAAGTTTGAACTTGTCTGGGTGGTCTGGGCCTCCAGTTCTTTGTCCAAGCAGTCACTGTTGCTTGATGTTGGTTTCCATTACGGGCTATTATGCCCCTCAGATCTATTGTATGAGTTAAGAGATGATCTGGAAAGAAGAGCTTAAGGAAAAACATGGGACAAAGGTTGTTGGTTACGGGCAAGTGGGCAGAAAAGTTCAGGTCTTGGAGTCTAGCTGGTGACAATTAGAAACATCATATCACTTGGTTTTCCATAACACCACATTTTGATCAATGTTCTTTTAGAGGCCTGACATTTCCTTCTCTGTCTCTTTAGAGGACTTCTTTCCTTGACACTGTCCTTCAGTCGATAATATTCCTTAGAATCCCACTCTTAGCCAACAGCTAAAGCTACTCTGCATGCTCTCCTGCCAGGTGAGCTCTCAAAGCTTCTGGTTTCAAGTACCACTTATGTGCTGAGCTTCCCAGCCAGTGTTCCCAGCCAAGACTCATCCTTTCAGCATATCTAAAAGTGAACTAAAAGTTATTGTTAGCTCAAACCCTAATTCTTTTATATACTCCTGTTCCTCTTTGCCAATTACCCATCAACTCTTATTTATTTTTCAATTTGTACCTTCCTCTCTACCATTGCTTTAGCTGCCCAAATTCAAGCCCTTATCTTCTCTTTACCGGTCATGATAGCAACCCAGCTAAAGGAAAAACTTAAACATGGCCCTCTCCTGCTTGACTTACTTCAATGACAGCTTCAAAGCTCTTCCACCTGATGTGTAGGTCCCCCTTTAGTGTGGCTTCTTCCCACCTCTTTAGCCACTTTTGCAAGCATTCCATGCCAGGCATTTCATGATTCATCAGCTTTTAGTTTCTTACCATTTTATTCCGTCAAGTATTTGCTCCTCCGATTCCCTCTGCCCAAAATTTTCCCTTCTCTAACATGACTTTGGCTTGACTAACTCCCATCAAATTTTAGGATAGCTAAGAAGTCATCCTACAGATTTTTCAGGCTGGTGAAGGTGCTCTTTTGGGGGGCTAATAAACACTTACTTAGTTGCTCTTGCATCTGGTTCCCTCACGGTCTTAATCAGCTCAGGCTGCTATAACAAAATCCCATAAACTCGGTAGTTATCAGTGAAGAATTTATTTCTCACAGTTCTAGAAGCTGACAAGTCTAAGATCGAGGTGCTGGCTAATTTGGTGTGTGGTGAGAGCCCTCTTCCTAGTTGCAGCTTGTCAACTTTTTATTGTATTCTCACATTGAGGAGAGTAGAGAAACCCAGAGCAAGCTCGTATGTCTCTCCTTAGACAAACACAAATCCCACTCATGGCAGCTCCACCCTCATGACTTACTTACCTCCGTAGGCCCTACATTCTAATACAACATTGTGGGTTAGGATTTCAGCATATGAACTTGGGGCGGGGAAGACACAAACATTCAGTTCATAACACCCACTAAACTAGCAGCTGCTTGACTGGGGGAAAGAACTCATTCTCATTCACAGTATATTGCACCAGTCCGTGGTGCGGTACATGGTGTATATGAGATGCTCAATAAACGTTTTTGGCGGTGTTAATGAAATTAATGCCAAATGAATCCGAAAGTATCCAGTGATCCCCTTTGACCGATAAAGCATAACTAGATTAGGAAAAAGATTGTTCCGAGCTTTCAGATGTTGACCTGTTAAATTGTCCATCAATATTCTCAGAAACTTAAAAAACAGATAAGCAAAACATAGTAATAATAATAATAATAATAATAATAATAGAAGTTATGTATGCTTAATAAACACTTGCTTATGCAAATAAAGTAGACAAATTATATATGGCAATGATTTCCAAACAATGTCCTATAATTATTATGAGATTGGCATTTTGTCCATGCTCAAAAATTAAGAAATTAACTTCTGCTTAATCTCCTAAAGACACCTCTAACAATTCAGTGCATCCCTCAGACTTAAAGCCTAAAGGCTGTAAAATGTGGTGCTCAATTCATTTTGTTTCAATTCAATTCATTTCAAGAAATATTTATGAAATGTCTGCTCTGTGCAAGAGCTGAGTTAGATCTTTTCATGGACATCATGATAATTAAAATGTAGTCTCTGCCCTTGAGGGGACTATATTATGGTAAGGATGTTTAGACAAGTGTACACACATCTATAGTGTAAAGTACAAAAATAACATGCCATAGAGAATCAGAGGGAGCAGACCAAATTAGTAGGATTAGGAAGGACTTTAAAAGGAGGAGCTACGATAAATTCCTAAGAGCAAGACAGATCAAAGAAGATTCAGTTTATTATTTTGATATGTATTTTGGATTAAGAAATATGGAAGCCATAGACAAAATACATCTTAATTTTGTGTAGTGATAACAAACCCAGATTTTAACTCTGTTTTTACACTGTATAGGTTGTGTGATTTGAGAAAGTAACTGTTTTTGAGTTTCAATTTCCTAAGTTTTAAAGTGATGTAAATATTATCTGCTTTACAGTTTCATCGTGATGAATCCAAATGAATGTACTTAGCACTCAGGGGGCATGAGAACTGGTTGATAGGTGTCTTAGTGGTTGGTTGAATTAGATCTCAGATCATTTATTCATGGATTGGCTTTACTCTAAAAGAAAGTCCCTAATAGTTTGCCACATATGGGTTTATTTTGTTCTACATTTTTTTAAAGATTATATTTATTTATTTGACAGAGAAAGAGAGATAGTACAAGCAGGGGGAGCAGCAGAGGGAGAGGGAGGAGCAGGCTCTCTGCCGAGCAGGGAGCCTGATGTGTGGCTCGATCCCAGGACCCTGGGGTCATGACCTGAGCCGAAAGCAGACGCTTAACCGACTGAGCCACCCAGGAGACTCTTGTTGTACATTTTTATTGTCATTTGGATTGAAGACACAGAGATTTTGGTTAGGAAGTATGTAGACAACAAAGTTTATTATTAGCAGATTGATTCCAACAATTTTAGAATTGGAAAGGATCTTATACACCATTCATTCAGCATATTTTAGAGCTAAGAAAACTGTTAAAAAAATTATTCATTTCATTTACCACAAATTTAATTAAGTCAACAACAAATCTTTACAGTGAATTTAAGGAACTATTTTGTATTAATTATAAGATGTAATTATCTTTATTCATCAATATCCACACCATTACAGGAGAACTGGGTACCATATTTTCAGAAGGAACTGACAAGCTCAGGACACCCAGCAGAGACCATCGTGATGGAAAAGGGCCTGGAAATGGTCACTGACTGTGTTGAAGAAAGTGACGTTGTTTAGAGTGAGGAAAACAAACTCGTGTAGATATAACACCTATCCTTATATATTTTAATGCCAAGTATGTGGCAAATCTTCCACACTGCTTCAGAAGAAAGTTTCTGGACTTAGGAGAAGAAATTATAAAAGGAGTATTTTTAGTTTGAAATAAGAATAAATCTTCTAAACATTAAAGAAGTTCAAATTATCTGTCTTGTAAAAATCATTGAACTAGACTGTCTAATACCTTTCAATTTCTTAACAGCCGAAATTTCTCTGAATTTTTAAGACTGATTAAGTATGGCATTAATTATTCCCAATGCAGAGGATTTAATTTATTTATTGTTCTCTGCTCTTACATTTCCAATATGATTTAACCAACATAAATACGACTTACACATTATCTTTAAAGAATTTGTTATCTGACAAATTTCCTTAAAGGCTCTAGTTGTATTTGAATTAGATTGATTTCTCAATGACTGGCTGGTAGCTCTCCCTTTGTTCTTTTTATATCTGAAGTACAGGGTATTCTTTTATTTTCTGGACTGTAATGTCATACTGTGGAAAGGGAAAACATAAATATCAACAATCCATTTTTTCAAATGAATATAATGAGAAGTTTAGAAATTGCATGTCATATGTATTTTCAATGGAGAAGTTATTCTATTTTGGTGAGACCAGTGAGACAAAATGGGCAAGAAATGTCAGGAAACAGATTAGATAGGAATTATCTTAGTTACGAAATACAGTATTAGAAATGGAAATAAGGAAAGAAAACCAAAGATGGAGAATACGGAAAGAAATAAAACTTGTGGATAAAAATGGATGAACACTGACATTGTTTATAGAAGAAAACTGAAAAGTATTGACATTATTTTCCAATATCCGACAATCTCAGAGAGTTAGAAATTTTGAGTTTTGACATTAATACTATAAATTATAGGGTGACCATGAATAAATGAATAAATATCTCTGAATATTTTCTTTATGTAAGGTGAGGGAAATGAAGTAACCCTGGGTTATCAGGGGGCTCCACAAATAATTATTGTCAAGTATTTTATCAAGAAAATATATATGTCCTACCTTCTAATATTAATTTTGTGCAGAGAATCAGTTTTATTTTTTTAAAAAAAAAATCTAGGCTTTTCTACAAGTGCTTCATTTTACACTGTCAAGTTGGTTTGGCTATTTGTCAGAGAATCTTTTGAGACATTATATCTCATATCAGAGCTGTCTTGGAGAATAATTGTTTGCTTTGGGGTCTTATGGCAGTAATTCTAAAATCTCTGGAGGCAAGGTTATTTACAGAATAAGGTGAGAAAATTTGGGACATTGCTAAAAACAAAGACAATATCTTCAAGTACGTTTTTGGAAGCACATCTAGTATTTGTTATAAAATGTATAGTCAATCAACATCAAGAGCTGCCATCAAATTTTATACATATTGAGAGTTAATGCAGTGAGAAGAAATAGAAAGGATATCTACGACAATAACATTCTGAAGATATTGCACTTATAACTTGACATATATCTTGAAATCAGAATATAAGTAAAAATGGCATCTTTAATGTAGCACCGAGCACAAAACCAAGTACTCTTCTGGTACTCACTAAATGTTTGTTGAATGAGGCCTTAATTGATCAATCATACCTAGAGTCAATAAATGGATCGATGTTAGAACAATAACATTCAAATGTTTTAATTACTTGGGAATGATAAACAGAGGGTTTGAAATTTTTCATTTGATGATCAGTAATGTACATTTTTACCATCAGTAAAAAAAAAATGTATATTTTATCATCAGTAAAAAACTGTGAGACAAAAGAAGTTCATTATCATTCAGAGAAACCACTATTATTTACTATATAATGTTGATCTCAATTTGAGACCATCAGAAAATTTTTTAAAGCAAAAGGAAATTCATCAGAAAATGTTTTAAAGCAAAAAAAAAATAATTGAGGGGTGCCTGGGTGACGCAGTCATTAAGTGTCTGCCTTCAGCTCAGGGCCTGATCCTGGCGATCTGGGATTGAGCCCCACATCAGGCTTCTCTGCTAGGAGCCTGCTTCTCCCTCTCCCACTCCCCCTGCTTGTGTTCCCTCTCTCGCTGACTGGCTGTCTCTCTCTGTCAAATAAATAAATAAAATCTTTAAAAAAATAATTGAATATATGTTCACCTTGACTTACTGATAATTAAGTTAGACAAATGCCAATCATCAAAGATGACTTATGATCAGGTTTCAAAACAAAACAAAACAAAAAAGTCTATCTGGTTTTGCCATAGTTCAGTTCCCTTTAAGCCCCGTGTAAGAATAAGCTGTCTCTCCGGTAGGAACAGATCTTCTACTTAGTGACAATCAATAGAATGTAAAACACTCTGTGTATCACAGAGAAACTGATTCTTCAGCTGCTGAAATTGGCCTTATAAGAAGAATATATATTTTATCAACTAAATTAGAAAACAATTAGATGGACACGAATTAGGAATCCCCTTTGAATTTAGGGTTTGGCTCCACCCTACCCCTACTCAATAAAAGTCCCTGGACTTTTATTGCAAATAAACTGAACATAGTTCTCAAAGACAAAAGGTATACAAAAGCACAATCTCTTAATATAAGCCTCTGCACTTACTAATGCAGGTGCAACCACCTATTTTACAAGATACTTACTAATGAATGTAGAAGAGCAGATAAAGTGATGAGAGTTTAATTTATTTTGGAAGTAATGGTTTGTACAGTAATTATCGAGAAGCAGCCACTTGTCAAATGGAATCAGTAACAAGTGCAGTTGGGAGAGGTTTTCTGGTACACAGGCATTGTGACATGTCTTACTTTGCAATGAGAATAGACTCCCTGACAATAGTTTATTTTGCTTATATAAAAAAAATATATCTGAAGCTGATTAGAATTGAGAAATTGTACATACTAGCATGTTTGTAGAGATTAATTTTATTCTAATCTGCTTCTCTTTGTTTATGAGAAGATGTATAGAAGTTCTCAATGATAGATAGATAGTATTTAATATTTTAACTTTATTCAGTGTTCCATGCACCTTTATCCTTACAGGACTTGACCTTGGTCTGGAAATCCTGACTCAGGTCTGTGGGCAGGAAAGATAGAGAGTCACAGTCTATGAGGTATTTTCAGGGAGGCAGCATCTTGGGGAATAGGTCTAATAAAAACTCGAGCAGATTATCAAGGAATACATAAAGTTTCAGTGGCAGAGAATGAGAAGCATTCCAGAGAGATCCTGGGGATAAGTAATGAGGAAGGTCATAATCCAGAAAGGAATATCCTTGGAACAGTTACTGGCTAATTAAGATGCTGGGCATTTTATATGGGTAATTATGATCTCTGGTTTGACAAAGACAGAGCAGATAAAAACATACACTCTGAAATAAATTTTTAGCTTTTAAGAAAAAGACTAAACAAAAAAACTGATGAATCACAGACCTGTACCCCTGAAACAAATAATACTTTATATCTTAATTAATTGAATTTAATTAAAAAATAAATTAAGAAAAAGAAAAAGACTAAACAAAAAAAATACCTTTTCCTCAGGAAATGAAAGAAAAGAATGATTCAAACTTATAAATGTTTGGATCTCCATTAATATACTACTTTTGATGATTCTTCAGGCTTTACCAAACTCTACATTTTTTGTCACATAAACAAGACCGAAAGGACCAATGGGCAGTTGAGGAATTAACCAGTGGCTCAATCAAACCAGCCAATTCTTCCATCTTAAAAATTAATATAAATTATTTCCTTATTACTTGTCTATGCCAAGTGAACATTCAAGTTATCATCTAAGGAATCCATAGGAATAGATCATAAAGAGAAGATCTGATTTAACCACACCTACCTCTGATAGTTAACATATCTAAATTGATTAGACTTCAAATGCTAGTTATCATTTGATGTAATGCTTAAGGGATGTTTAGAACTTTCTCTGAAAAATAGCATTTTTAAATCATTTTTTAATAGCAGTTATAACTTCCATACTGACAAACACAGAATAACAGGGACCCTGTTATCTGAACAAAACAAAACAAAACTGGTCAAATATATAAAACAATAGTTTTCACCAAGGATACAAAACGAGGGTAAGACATAAAACTACCCTAGTTTGGTGCCTTGAAAAAATTTCCAGGCCGTGGAACAGGAAGAAAGAACTTAGATGGGGTCTAGCGGACTCCCTAAGTTGAGGGAGACTAAGGCAGCTAGAGTTTGTGGACAGAACAATGGAGAGGAGAGAACTACACAGAATCATTTCCGGAGATCTGCACACTTCCCCTTTTGAGTTTCCAGCAGAATGCCAATTGGTACATGAATATGAGGAAATTACATAAGGATGGGGGGAAATACCTGAAAAATCTAGATAAAACAGCACTTATAGGTCTAGAATTAGTACCTGCTCCCTCCAGCAGACTGGAACACCTCCTAAATCAGGGAGAATTGTTTTAAGAATTTAGAAGTTCTTACCTCACCAGTGGGGAATAATTAACCCTTCACTAAACACTGCTCTGGCTCCACTGAACAAATCTTAAAAAGCAAAAACATCAGTTTTAAAGTAAATAAACTGCATTTCAGAACAGAAGTGAAGAATATTTATATACAAAAATATCCAATACCCAAATAGATGAAATCATCAATGTCTAGCATCCAATAGAAAATTACCAAGCATTAAAAGAAGAGGAATAAATAAATAAGAATAAGACCATGGTGAAAAGAAAAATAAGAAATCATAAACAGACCCAAGACTGATGCAAATGTTTGAATTCACAGACAAGGATATTAAAATAGTTATAATGACAGTGCTTCATATGTTTAAAAAGTTAAGAAGATACATGGAACATTTTAGGAAGATATAAGTAAAACTTTTAGACATCGAAATTACAATGTCTATGGTAAAAAACAAACACTGGGTAGGATTAAAGGCAGACTAGATATGGTATAAGCAAGTGATCTTTAAAATATAATAATGGTGTATTTGTTGTGATGAGCACTAAGTGTTGTATGGAAATGTTGAATCACTATACTATACACCTGAAACTAATATTACACCGTATGTTAACTAACTGGAATTTGAATTAAAAAAAGAAACTATTTAAAATAAAACAATGTTTTTAAAGAAGTTTTAAAAATGCAAAGAATGTCAGTGAGCTTAGGTATGATTTCAAATAGCTTAATAAGGAGTCCCCTAAATAAGGGGAGAGACAGACACACAGAAAAATATATATTTTTAAATAATGCAGGAAAGATTTGCACACCACCTGAAAACTATATAATCTCAGATGGAAGAACCTAAACAAACCCCAAGCAGAAGATACACAAAGAAAACACTAAGACACATAATAAACTCACTCAAAAGTAGTCATAAAGAAAAATCTTAGTAGCAACCAGAAGAAAGAAGACATGTTATAACAAAGTTAAGGATGAGACCAGATATTTCACCAGAAACAGAACAAGCAAGAGCATCATCTTTAAATCACTGAAAGAAAAGAAATTGTCAACCTAGTATCTTATATCCAGCAGAAACACCCTTCAAAAATAAAGATGAAATAAGGACTTTTTCAGACATATAGAAGGTGAAGAAATTCATCTCCAGAAAAAGATCTCCACTACAAGAAATGTTAAAAAATTCTTCAGGCAGAGAGAAAATTACTCCAGATAGAAATGTGGACCTACATAAAGGAACAAAGAAAATAAGATTATTTTCACATTATGTTTTAATAAAAATATTTCTAATTGTAGTTAAAAGCTTACTATTTATTTACATAATAATTGGCTTTCTAAGCAAAATAATAACAACGTAGTACAGAGTTTGTAACACATGTAAAAGTAAAATGTATGACAAGAAAAATATAAACATTAATCTTAGAGAAAAGAAGTTTAAGTATACCATGATAAGGTTTTTATCCTACATGTGAAGTGTGGTAAGTTGAAGTATAACAAAATCTAAGGCAATCACTAAAATATCTAAACAAAGAGTTACAGCCTAAAAGCCAGCAAAGGAGGTAGAATGGAAAAAATACTAACCTAAGAAAGGCAGAAAAGAAGAGAAAACAAACGAAGAACAAATGGGACAAATAAAAAGCAGGTAACAAAATGATAATTAAGCTTTGTCATATTAATAGTCACATAAGGGGCTCCTGGGTGGCTCAGTCGGTTGAGCCTCTGGCTCTTGATTTCAGCACAGGTCATGATCTTGTGGTCCTGGGATCCAGCCCTGCATCAGGCTCTGCACTCAGTGGGGAGTCTGCTTGAGATTCTCTCTCCTTTTCCCTCTGAACCTCCGCCTGCTCACATGCATGTTTTTTCTTTCTCTCTCTCTCAAATAAATAAATAAATAAATCTTCAAAAAAATAATAATAATCACATTAAACATAAACAGTCTACAGACTCCAACTAAAGGACAGAGATTGTCAGATTGTATTACAAGATAAAAAACCAAGTATATGATGCTTAAAGAAACTTGTATTAAAGATAAAGGTCAACACGATAAGTATAGGATGTTGGAAAAATATATACCTCTCAAACTCTAGTTTAAAAAATGCTGGACTGCCCTTGCTAATCTCAGACAAAGTAAATTTCAAAACGTGTGAATTTCCCTATCATTAGGGATGAAGAATTTAATTTTATAATGATAATAGTCAAGTGTACATAACAGTACTAAATACTTATATACTTAACAACAAAGCCTCAAAATATATAAAGCCAAAACAACAAATAGAATTTCAAGGAGAAAGGCAAATTCATAGTTGTAGTTCAAGGTTTAATATCTCCTTCTCAGTAATAATTGTCATTGACAGAACAAGAGGAAACAAGTAAGGGTATAGAAACTTCAGCAGCGCTCTGAAGCAAGTTGATCCAATTGACACATAAAAAACTCTCTCCAACAACAGCAGAATGCGCATTATTTTCAAGTGCTCACAGAGCATTTAACAAGATAAATCATATTCTGGGTCACAAAAAAAGTCTCAGTAAGTTAAAGGATTCAAATTTAAAAAAACATGTTTTATGACTAGAATGAAATTATATTAGATAGCATTGACAGAAAAATTTCTGAAAATATCCCAAATATTTGAAAATGACATACTTCTAAATAACTCGACTCATATGTAAACTGAGAGGAAATTAAAAATCATTTTCAACTGAATAAAAATGATAACATATAAAAACCTGTAAGATGCTACTAAAGCAAACTACATGTTAGATCAGGAAACATCTATATTTAAAAAGAAAAAAAAGTTTTCAAATATAATAATAACCTCAGCTTAAAGTGAAACCCTAAGAAAATAGAAAATGAAGTGTAAATTAAGTGCAATGAATCAGAAGAAATAAAATAATAAATATCAGAGTGAAAATCAGTGAAAAAGAAAACAGAAGCAAAAAAAGAAAAAAAAAAGAAAAGAAAACCAATGAAAACAAAAGCTATTTCTTTGAGAATATTAGAAAAATTGCTAAATCTCTAGTGAAATTAATCAGAAGTAAAAAGAAAAGACACAAATTATTAATAACCGTATTGAAAGAAATAATATGACTAAGTATTTTGTATAGATTAAAAGGACAATAAGGGAATACTGTTAAAAATCTCATGTCAAAAAAATTTTATTACAATAAATCTCACAACTTAGATAAAATGGAAAAAAATGTTTGAATGGAATAAATTACAGGACTTATTCAAGATGAAATAAACAACATGAATTGCCCCTCATCTATTAGAGGAATTGATGTATAGTTAAAAGTTTCCTATAAAGTAAACTCCAGGCCCTGATGGTTGGTGAATTCTAGTAAATAGCTTTTTTTGCATCTATTTTTTTATTAGTTTCAGAGGTAGAATTTAGTGATTGATCAGTTGCATATAACACCCAGTGCTCTATGTCAGGTGTCCTCCTTAATGCCCATCACCCAATTATCCCTCTCCCCCACCCAACTTCCCTCGAGCAACCCTCAGTTTGTTTACTAATGTTCAATGTTTCTTATCATTTGTCTCCCTCTCAATTTTCATCTTATTTTATTTTTCCTTTCTTCCCCTTATGTTCATCTATTTTGTTTCTTAAATTCCACATATGAGTGAAATCACAGGGTATTTGTCTTTCTCTGACTGACTTATTTTGCTTCAAAATACCCTCTAGTTCCATCCATGTTGTTGCAAATGCCAAGATTTCATTCTTTCTGATGCCTAGGTAATATTCTTTGTGTGTGTGTGTGTGTGTGTGTGTGTGTGTGTGTGTGTATTATATATATATATCTATATATATATATCTATATATATCTATATATATATATATATCTTCTTTATCCATTCATTTGTTGATGGACATCTGGGCTCTACTAAGTAGTTAAGGAATAAATAATACCAATTTTACACAAACTATTCCAGAAAATAAAAAATAAAAGAATATGCACAACGCATGCTGTAAGGCCATCATTACCCTGATACAAAAACATTACAAGACAAACATATCACAAAAAAGGAAATTCCAGATTAGGATCCCTTATAAACATAATGTACAATACATGCAATGCATAAACATATACAAAATGGAAAAGTTCTTTAAAAATTTAGCAAATAGAATCCAACAATATATAAAATGGTAATATATCATGTCCAATTGGTATCTCTCCCAAGAATGCACATTTAAAAAAATCAATGTAATTCACCATATTAACAAACTAAAAAACAAAACAAAACAAAATCATATAACCACCTCCACAGATACAGAAAAAACATCTGACTTAAAATCCAACATCCATTTCTGATAAAATCTCTTAACAAGCTAGGTATAGAAGGGAAAAACTACTTGATAAAGGGTACCTATGAAAAACCTACAAATAACAAAGAAAGACTAATGCTTTTTCTTTAAGATGAGGAATAGCCAGAATGTCCTCCAACAGTTGACTTGACTTTTTAGCTAGTGATATTAGGCAAGAAAAATAAATTATAGGCATCTAGACTGGGGAGAAAGAAAGAAAATTTTCTTTAGGCAACATAATCATCTGGGTAGATAATTCATTGAAACTAAAAACAAAAACAAAGTATTAGACATATTAAGTGAGTCTCGTAAGATTACAGGATGTAAGACCAAAAACAAAATTACATTTCTATATACTAGCCAAGAATCAATAGAAATTAAAATTTAACAAAAGCAATGTCATTAACCAAAGAATCAAAAATATGAAATAGTAATAAATCCGATCAAAGGTATGACTGAAGACTAGTATAGTAAAACTAAATTAAAGAATATCTAAGAAGAAATTAAGGGGGCGCCTGGGTGGCACAGCAGTTAAGCACCTGCCTTCAGCTCAGGGCATGATCCCGACGTTATGGGATCGAGCCCCACATCAGGCTCCTCCGCTAGGAGCCTGCTTCTTCCTCTCCCACTCCCCCTGCTTGTGTTCCCTCTCTCGCTGGCTGTCTCTATCTCTGTCAAATAAATAAATAAAATCTAAAAAAAAAAAGAAGAAGAAATTAAGAAAGATCTAAGTGAGTGGAGAGATAATATGGTTTCCTGAATTAGTAGATTCAACAGTCTTTATAGGTAAATACTTCTCAAATCGATCTATAGATTAAATGCATCCACATTTGAAATCCCAGGTGGCTTTATTTTAGTAGAATTTGATAAGCTGATTCTGAAATTCATGTGGAAATACAAGAAAAAAAATAAACCAAAAAAAACCCCAAACAACCCCAAAAACAAAACAAAACAAAACAAAACAAAACAAAACAAAACAAAACCGTATTATATCCAAAACAAGTTTGAGAAAGAACAAAGTTGTTGGACTATACCACCTGATGTCAAGACTTAATGTAGAGCTATTAAGATGATAATTTGTATTGGTATAAACAAAGAGATATTGCTCAATGGAGCAGGATAAAGTATCCAGAAATATATCAATACATGCATGGAGAACTGAATTTTGAAAATGGTTCAAAAATAAGTCAGTGGAAAAGGCATAGTCTTTTTCAAAAACAATGCTAGAAAAATTGCAATACCCATAGGGTTAAAAAAGGAACTTCAATCCATATCTCAGAAAATGTACAAAAATGAACTTTAAATGAATCGTATACCTGACTGTAAAATCTAAAATGACAAAGACTTAAAAGACAACATAGGAAAAAATCTTGTGGCTTCAGAGTTAGTCAAAGCTTGCTAAATATGACACCAAAAACAGTCTATAACAGAAAATATAGATAAATTAGACTTTAACTTTAAAAATTTTAGTTTTAAAACTCATTCACTAAAGTTTTTAAATACATTAAAATTTTAATATCTGATTTTTTGAAGATAATATTAAGAGAATGGAACCACAGAGAAACCACAGATTGAAAGAGATCTGCATATTAAGTATATGATAAAGGACTTGTATCTAAAATACATAAAGAACTTTCAAAATTCAATAATATGGAGGCAAACTACTTAATTTTAAAAATGGGCAAAATATTTGAAAAGATATTTCACCAAGGAAGACATATTGATAACAAATAAACACGTGAAAAAGTTGCTCCATGTCATAAGTCACTAAGGAAATGCAAATTAAAAACTACAATGATATGCTGCTGTACACCAGTGAGAATGGCTAAAATTTAAAAATCTGACCATATCAAGGATTGTCCAAGATGTGGAGCACCTGGAACTCACACTTCTGGTACAACCACTTCAAAAACTGTTTGGCAGTTTCTTTTTTCTTTTCTTTCTTTCCTTTCCTTTCTCCCCTTCCTCCCTTCCTTCCTTCCTTCCTTCCTTCCTTCCTTCCTTCCTTCCTTCCTTCCTTCCTTTTCTTTCTTTCTTTCTCTTTCTTTCTTTCTTTCTTTCTTTCTTTCTTTCTTTCTTTCTTTCTCTCTCTCTCTCTCTCTCTCTCTCTTTCTTTCTTTCTTTTTCTTTTTCGTTTTTTAGAGAATGGGGGGAGGTGGGAGGGGGAGAGAGAGAATCTTAAGCAGGCTCCACACCCAGCGTGTAACCCGAGGCAAGGCTCAATCTCACAACCCTGAGATCATGACCTGAGCCAAAATAAAGAGTCAGATGCTTAACTGACTGAGCCATCCAGGTGTCCCAGCAGTTTCTTAAAGAAAACAAATAAATATCTATTACCCCATAACATTTGGACATCCCACTCCTAGTTATTGACCCTAGAAACAGGAAAACATATGTCTATAAAAAGACATGTACCCAAATATTCATAGCAACCTTTTTTGCAAAGGCTCAGACTGGAAAAAAAAAAAAAACAAAACCCAAAATGTTCAACAGGGAATGGATAAAATAGAACACTACTCCACAATAAACAAGAAAGAACTATTGATACACACAACATGATTGACCATCAAAATAATTATGCTGAGTAAAAGAAGCCAGGCTACTAAGACTTCATACTGTATGATTATTTATATAATACTATAGAAAATACAAACCGATCTGTAACAACAGAAATCAGCTCAGTGCTTTGTTAAAGAGTTTTGGGGGCAATAAAGGTGGGGAAGAGAGGGACAGTATTGCAAAGGGTCAGGAGGAAACCTTCAGAGTTCATCAGTATATTCCTTATCTTCACTAGGGAGATGGTTTCATGTGTCATACACGTCAAAGCTCATCAAATTTTACCCTTCCAATGTATGTAGTTTATTGTGTACCAATTACACCTCAATAAAACTTTTCTTAAGGAATTGGCTGTTGGCAAATGGCTGCTATACCTTCTATAATTTGGAAAATTTTCCATATGGTTATGTACTGCTAGTCATAGTCTACTAACAACCGTCTGATTTCATCCTTCATACTTGTCAAAATTTAACTTGCAATTGCATGTGGCCTCTGTCTTTATCATGCCTGTTCTTTGTTTAGCTTTGCCCAGAAAACTGTGCATGCCAGGAAAATTCTCACAGTCTGGTCTTCCAGCTATAACTCCCCTTCAGGTAATTTAACTGTTAATATCTTTCCCTTGTTTTCTTCTTATGGCTAAAGACAGGTTATATCACCCTTTCCTACTCAGCTTACCAGTCTCTCAGGTTATATATCAGTTTCGATCTATGTTAAATAAAGCATACATATATCCAGGGTTAATGGAGAAAACACATAGGAAATGAAAGTTTAATAACGCTCACTAAACATTAGGGTCCTAGAAAGGTCTGCCATTAACTTGGTTATAAGATATTGAATATTACTTGTTTTACAATATGGTTAAAACCAATCTCTTCAGACTGCATTTATCTCTCTTCTTCTAGCAGCCCTGGTTCAGAAGTATTCCCAGTGGAAAGATAGTGATTTGTCTCCTGGTCTACATTTATAAAGACTTCTGAGATTTTATTCATCCTACCAAAAGTCAAAAGAGAAATAGCAAGTCCCTTAATACACATCAGAAGCATTGATATTTTAAGAATTATTTCTTCCAAACTTAAAAATATATATTTCTCTCTTCCCTTAGGAAACTTAGATCTTAAATAGGTCAATAACCTGATGAGTTGCTTTATTTTAAATCCCTTACTTTGTGTTACTTTTCTTTTAATAGATTTTAAAATGCTAAATTAGTTCACTTAAACATGTACCATTAAATTAAGCTAATAATGTTTGGTTAGATAGTATATGGATTTTACATAACATTTTTCTAATTTCTTTATATCATGTTTTCATAAAACTGTAAGATTGGGAACAATTAGTTATAATACCACAAATGCATAGGATCTTAAAGTTGGAGTTTTAAAGATTACCTCATTCAATTGAATATTTGCTCATCACTTAGTCCGAGTTTCAGTTTCTCCCTATCAATGATAACCCTCACTTGCTAACACTTAATGTGTGGCCAGTGATGTGCTAATGCTCTTCCAATATTCTTATATTTAATCCTACAAGAATATGGTGAGATGGGTTTTACTATCTGCATTTGGCAGACCAAGAAACTGACACCTAGGAGTTCGAGACATTCCTCACAGTTTTGCAGCTAGTAAGGGGCAGACTTGAGAATCAAGCCCAGGTCCATGTGATGACACAAGCTGTGCTCTTAACCACTGTCAACCATATTGTATGCCTAAAAAACAAGGAGAGTATGAAAATTGAATGAGATCAAACATAAAACTGGATAGTTCAGTGTCTAGGAAATGGACACTCAGGAAGTGATAGTTTTCTAATGCTGTGTGAGCATGTCGCAACAGGTGGTCAATTTATCCTCCATTGGAATTCTTATGGTGACAGAAGGTTGATGATTTCACATTCTGCTCCACTTCTGGATAATTCTAACTCCTAGAAGATGCTTTCTTATACGGAGCTGAACACTGTTCCCCTATAGCTATCACCTCTTTGACCTATTTCTGCCCTCCAGTTGGAATATTGATTGCAATTTCATTAAATTTAGAGCTTAATTTAGGGAGAATTGGCATCCTTACAATATCGAGTCTTCCTATCCAAGAATAATTTGAAGCTCTGATTAATTCAAGTTTTCTTCCAAGATGCCCGCCCAGGTGATTTTGAATAGTGTATGCCTTTTGGTGGTACTGTGGCATTATGAAAAAAGGGTGACTTTCATTTCAAAACAATCCAAGTTTAAATTTTGGATTCATCTTTTATTGAATGAGGCTTTGACTTGTCTGAGTCTGCTTCTTAATTGATGAAATGGAAATAAAGTCATCTCCCTCACATGGCTGTCGTATGTAAAAATGCCTTGCACAGTGCTGGGAACATAATTGATATTCATTAACGGTGGCTACTATAATTAATATTGATCATCCTGCCTATTTTCTAGCATTTTAAGAAAAGACTCAACATACTCTTTTGGAAATCTATGTGAACATGTCCTAGCCTTCACTATCAAAACATTCGTCTCAAAGTAATGATAATAGTGGAAGTATTTTGCACTGTCTTAGTTTTATTCCAGAATATAAAAGTATGCATAGACTAAGGCTGTAGCAAGCTCAGGATCTTGAAACAGACACAGCTGGCTTTCATACTGATTTGTGCATTTATTAGCTGTGTAACCTTGGGCAAGTATGATGACTTGTTTAGACTTAATTTCCATGTCAGTTAAAATGGGGAGGAGAGATAGTATCTATCCATAGAGCTGCTTCGAGTATTAAATGAGACTGCCACCTGTTAATTCTTGTTGTTGTGAGTATTAAATGAGATCATGTATATTAAAAGCACACAGGACAGGTATGTTACCACAACTATTGTAATCTTTATTCCTCAGACCAAGCCAGATTTGTAATAAGATACATAAGACAGATTTCTGGAGCCTGCATAATGGTGCCTTGCTCCCTTGATACAGTCTGCTCATTGGCAAAGGCCGCTAATCCCCATGATTAAGTTCCTTAACAGAACTGTCACTTACTCATGCATTCCAAAAAAAATGTGTTTTTTTTCCTACAAGTCAGGACTGGAAGAAGGCAAAGCCAGCTAGAAACACTTCAAGAATCTCATTTTTCCAGCAACACAAGGGTGTTACTTTCTAGGATGAGTCTAAGCAAAAATTATAAGACACATGACCCTTCAATCCCATCTTCCTTGTCCCTTCATGATTATTTTATTGTCTCTCATTTGTCCCATTTTATATCTCTTTATGACCCTATACTCATACCTCATGTGTCTGAATACGGTACTACTGCCACCATTCCTTTTTTAAACCAATGATTTGATCAACTAATACCACCGTGTCTGTAAATACTTAAGGCTTTCTGCATCTAGAAAATTAGGAGAAACAAAGAGTATTGCTTAATCAACAGACTGACTCCACAATGTGAACATTTTAGCCATCTCGATGAGAAAGATAGTTTCAGATGGGTAGCCTTTTAATCTTATTCCTTAGGTTAGTTCCAGACTTAGTCCTAACTCAACCACTTCCATCTTCTGGCAATTTCCCATAGACTACTTGTGCAGAATGTGAAAATACAGGTGTTTCATATCACATAAATAAAATAATTCATTTTTTAGCAAATGTGGGCCCAGATGATGTTCCTTTTTCTTTCTGCCCAGTGACCACCCTCCCTGCTGGAAATTTCAAATGCTGGTATTAGTTATCAAGTATAAACCTTTGTAAGGTAGGGACAAATTGGTTATATTTTATCTTTTATGTATGAGAAAAACCTTTTTAAAAAGTCATTGTAACTAAGTTCACTGGTTAATTATAGTTATGCAGAACTATTTATCAGAGCTACAATCTCTTGTTTCAGTTGTGGGCTGTTCCTTATTATAGTTGATCTGAAGATTAGAATGAGGTTGCAGACTTATTCCTCCTTGTGATAAAGAAATGTTCTAGGATTTGGAACACAGTGAAATACACATAGCCAAATAACCAGAACATAATTAGTGCCTTTTGTGTCTTTATTTTAGTAATGACTGAAAGTCTAAATCATTACTTTTTCTTTTTCTTCTTTCTTTCTTAATTTTCTTTTTTTGAGAGGGAGAGAGTGGGGGAGGGACAGAGGGAGAAGAAGAAAGAGAATTTTAAGCAGGCTCCATGCCCAGCCCGGAGCCCGAGGTGGCACTCATCTCACTGCCTTGAGATCATGACCTGAACCAAAATCAAGAGTCAGATGCTTAGCTGATTGAGTCACCCAGGCGCCCCTAAATCATTACTTTTTAAAAATGGTTGCAAAACTCCTCTCAGATTCCATATTTATTGAAACAACTTGCTGGTGGAGGGAAGCTCAATTGTTTCTTCACTGAGGAAGAGTGCACAAAAAAGGCAGGGTTTTTTGTTAGCTCTAAACACTTATTCTGAAGGAGATAAACAAATGGAGTAAGCTGGGTTATTAAAAGGAAGACAGTAGTTCTAGTGATAACTCTTTCTGTGGTTGTTTCTGTGTTATTCAATAAATTATGAATTTAACTCAAGTGAAGCAAAATTCAAAGTTCTTCTTTTCTTCGCAGCACAAAATAGAGGTCCTCATTCATCTGGTACTGTGACTCTTCCCCGGTTGGATCCCAACTGTAAATCTTAACTTATTCTTAATCTGAATTAAAAAAAAAAAAAAAAAGATCTGGGTCTAATCCTGTCCTTTTATACTAGTAGTGAATTATCTACAAATTAGTAAGACAAATAAAAACTTTTAATCAAAATATATTACCAAACACCTCATTTTTATATTTCACATATCTTGCTATCACCAAATTTTGCACATTCTAGAGCTTTAAAGTTATCATTTTCTATTCTAATGTACTGAATGAATGTCTGTTTTGAGTAACAACAAAAACAAGCAATTGTACTTTAGAAAATAGTTCACAAAAACGTTTTATCTTTTAAAGCAGGAATCAAATTGTTAAAACTTCACAGTTTAATTGTCGCACACTTGAGAGTACATCTATCAAACATTTTTATCATTTCCTAATAGGTGAAATTTATCACTGAACAATTTTATGTGACCTTTGTGAATTTAGCAGATATTTTTCTCAATAAAAGTCACAGTTTATATATTGACAAGATTTTTAGAGTTCCATGAAAAGGTTGCGCTTACAAACAGCTAAATTTGAAGCAGGTTTTGAAATAAACAGAGAGTAAACTCAGACAAGGGCTTGTTCATATGCATCCTGATGTGGTTGCAAGTCCAAAAGGAGCAGGGAGGGGGAGGTTCTTAACTGCCTAGCAGGTTCCAGGCACTCTGATAGGTAATTTATGAATAGTATTGCATTTATATTCAGATAATTTCTCAGTAATTTATTATTGACACCACCGAACAGATAACATTAAGGCTCAGAGATATGAAATAATGTGCCCAATTCATGTAAGCAATGAGTAAGTTTCTAGAAGGGGACATAGCACGTGGTTTGGTCTGATTCTGATATTCCTGNCCCCCAAATTGTTTGTTTATTCAGCAAGCATATAATGAGTTCTTATTATGGATGTAGCCCTATACTACTAGGCTATGGAGGTTTTTTTTCTTTTTAGTGGCAATAGAATTTCAATTATATATGAAGGAATAAACACAAATATTATCTCACACCCATATGAAAGCCTACTACAATAAGAGCAGAAGAAATGATCAAAGGTGTGAGATTAACAACAAAATTTTGTGACTTGGAAAACGGAGGGACTATTGATAACTGAGAAATTCTCTCTTAGCATTTCTTTGACAATGTCTTCTCTTCCATGTTCTCCTGATCTTTCTTTCTGGAATTCTATATTTGTTAGAGGATGGAACTCATAAAATCATTCTCTAATTATCTGGTTTTTACTTTTCCTTTAACTTTCTAAGATATTTTCTTAACTTTAGCTTCAGGGCTTCTAATTGTCTTTTTTTATTGTTGTTTTTTTTTCTCTGTTTTATTTTTAGTATGCTAACACTGCTTTTTCATCCTTTTAAACATTTTTTTCTATCAACGACTTTCAAAAACTCTTGCTGATTTCTTGAATATTCTTTTTGTAAAAAATAACGTTATTTTTTCAAATAAGTCCCATATTTTCTCTTATCTTCATGAGGATAGTACAGATTGCTATTTAATTGATTTATGTACTTGTTTAATGCATCTATTGATTCATTAATGAGGTTGCTTCCTTTCCCACTACCCAATTCCATAGTTGGAAAGAGTATATTAACATGTCTGGCTATTTCATTTTTCATTATTACTTTCATGAAATATTATCATGTTTCTCATTTCTTAAATTTTCAATTCATTGCGGTCTCTCACTACTTCTCCCTCCAACTCCCCAAAAAAGGCAGAAATAAATCTTTACATAATAGGAGAAAATCCTTTTTTTTCTTTCCCATTCATAAAGAAACCCCTTGCTTGACAGCAGACAAATGGGAAGAAAATTTACAAGAACTAAGGACACAAGTTTTCTGGAGGACCCAATTAATTCCTTAAGTCATAATAACCATGTACTGAACACTTGCTAAGTGCCAGGCAGTGTACTGAATGCTTTGCGGTTATGACCTAATCTAATTCTGATTATAAACCAACAGTGCAGGATTATCATCAGAGATGAGGAAACTGAGGCATGGTTAGGCTTAATAAAATATGCAATATCATCTAAGCAATAAACATCAGAGCAGGGATTCAATCTTATCTCTAAACCAGTTAAGAGGCAACAATCTTATTAATCCAAAATGTAACAATTGCCTATTTCTCTCACCAGAGAGTAAAAAGAAGCAAGGTTGGAGCTGTGGTAGGCTCATCTAGCTTCCATGCCTTAAAAACGCTCATGCCCTGAAAGGTAGGATTGGGAAAGAGAATAAAAAAGATGAAATGTTTTCTTTTTCAAATGGAACAAGGGTAATAATCAGAGGGACAATATAAGAGCTCATTAGCTCTTAATGAGAAACTCTGATTTATTGGTAATGAAGGTTAGCCTGAGTATGTCCAATGTCTTCTAATGTGCAAATGATACTGAAATGGCAATGAAACCTGGTCAAAAATTAAGTTAGAACAGACACAAACAGAGGCCTGCATACAAAGGAAAATTGGATATTATAAATGATGATTCAAAACTAGTAAATAAAAGAAGACAACTTTGGAATGATTTAATGCACTATTTTCATGAAAGTTACCCCCCAAATGAACCAGTACATAAAAATTAGCTTTTATTTTACTTACATATTTTTTCTCCTGTGCCAGGGTAATTGAAATTCTTTTTAATGATATTTTTGTGGAATCGGAAATATCGCTAAAATGAAGGCCAAATAAATGCCGTACAGTCAGAAAAACAGGAGAGTGAAAGAACAGAAAAACTATTTTACTATTAAGTGTTCAGTTTATAGAAACAAGGTGAAAGTTAACAATTAATCATAAAACTTAATATTACCTTTAGATAAGCTAATTATAAGTCCATAAACTATAATTCTTAAAGTCAGTTTATTATAACTCTAAAATCTTTCCAGTAGCTTGAGGCTTTTGTCCTCACCCATATTCCAATAGCAGAGGATGAATCAATATTACTAATCCTATTGATAAATCATAGTAAGCATTTAAAGAAATCAGAAAGTAGAAAATTTTAAAACTCAGAAAGATATAAGATTCCTTTATTTTACATTTGCTGCAACAGAATAATGAAGGTTTTTTCTCAAATTCATGTTTCATGATTCTTCCACTTTCTTGCTATTTGGTTTAGTAAGTTATTTGAGCCTCTCCGAGCCTCAACTTACCATCTATTAAATAATGTTAATAACTCATTATTCATAGTTTTTGGAGGAATTAAAGGAGATAATAGATGAAAAGCATTTAATCTCTGGCACTTAACAGTAAATAAATGTTATCTGTTACTAATATTATAGAAGTTCATATTTTGGTATTTCCAGTTTTAATTATCTATTTACACAATCTACAGAAGTCCTAATTCTAAATTTTGCCAAAATCATCTACATCTTCTAAGTTTCTTTATATACATGGAAAGAGAGAGAGAGAGAGACTCATTTTATTTCACAGGGCCCATAGAGAATTGTTTATTTATGTATAAAAATAGTGATTTTCCTGGTAATTGAGGGATATTTAAAATACCCGTGTTTTGAGATATGACTTATTTTAAAACGATTTTCTTGTAGACTATTCGGAACAGCTCTCTCCAGAGTTGTAAAGGAAAACGCTCAGACGACAGGGTTTTAAATTAAATAGAATGCCGAACTGTCAGCTAGATCGTCTGGTACTTAAGTAGTTGCCACTTGGAGCGAACTACTGAATATCTCTAAGTCTCAACTTTCTCATTTGCAAGATGAAAACGGAGTATCAGTTTTGCACAGTATGTTGTGGATTAACGAGACAGGGCGTGGCAGATGCCTAGACTGGTTCTGCACACGGAGAGGCACATAAAAACAGAGGCGTGTCCCACAGCCCCTGCCAGTGTGCTCAGCGTTCTTGCAGCCACATCTTGCCACTTACGGAGAAGCCAGCACAAATGGGGAAGCCAACCTGCTGAGGTTCAAATAGTCCTCTGATACTTACTAGCTGTGTGACTTTGAGCAGCTTACTTAACCTCCCAGCGACGTAATAGTCTCATATGTAAAAAGATGATAATAGTAGTATCTACTTCATAAAACTACGCAGAGGATTCAATGAGTTAATATTAGCAAAACTCTTACAGTAGTACCTGGTATATTATAAACACTGTGAAGTATGGGGTAAATATGCTTTTTTGTTTTACTCTAAAACATACCCCTGCTTTTTTTGATGTTGAAAGTATCCAATCCCATAAAAAATTTTTCTTCATTTTAACTCGATACACTCTATATTATTTAAGGCTGTGGTTCTCAAACTTTTTGGTATTAAGATCCTTTTAGACCCCTAAAAATTATCAAGGACTCCAAAGAGTTTTGTAACGTGGATTTTATCTATTGAGATTTAGTGTATTAGAAACTAAAATGGATAATTTAAAACCCTTTTCTTTATTAATTGAAAAAAGACATAATGAACCCAGTACATGTTACCATAAGCAACATATTTTTGTGAAAAACAAATATATCTCAAAAGCATTAGTGAGAAGAGTGACAACATTTATATTTTTGCAAAGATCTTTAATATCTGGCTTAATAGAAAATAGTATCTCAAATCTGTACCTTCATCTAATCTATTGGAAATATGTCATTTCGGCTGAAGTACATGAATAAAATCCGGCCACACACAGATAAATCATTGGAAAATGGAATGATAATTCCATTCACGGATAATTGTGAATGTTCTTTTTTGATATGCTACCCAAACTGACAAAGGGTAGTTTCTTAGTTCGTTGTAATGTGGAATCTGAAACCATATCTTATGCTCTGTTACATTAAAATACCTTTATCTTTCTTGTATTTTGAATGGCTCTTTATGAATGCAAGATTTTATACCATCCCGAATTAGTTCTTTGAAGAATATTGGTTCACTGACTAATGCGAAATTTCCAATGTTACATTTCATTATGCAGGATCAAAAAATCACATTCATTACCACCACCAGTCTCATCAGAACAGTATTTTTAAGTATTAGTACGCCCTTAGGCTTTCAGAGGAGGAGAGGTCTCCCAAATTCTTATTTCCACTTGAACTCTCCGGTCTCATCACTGACAAAAAATACTGTCAGTGGTTTTCCTTGAAGTGATAGGCTCCCTTCATTAATTTTTGAGAAGATGTCTGCCAAATCCCCATGTCTGAAAAACAGTAGTTTGTGAATCTTTTTTTAAAACAGAAAATTGTGTTCCATGAAAAAAGCGGCTAGTTAGCTTGCCCCGCAAACAATCGTCAACGTGCCTTTCCCAGGGACAACCATCTCTCTGCACTCTCCAGGAAAAGCGCTTTATGCATACTTCCCATTTTGTCCAAAAGAATATTAAAAATAGGTGTACTCGGGGTTGATATGTAATAAAAGTAACAACTTTCCATGCTTCACCAGAGACATTCTTAAGGAAACCGACCTGCCTTTTTTCTTACCTTGAGGGGGGTGGCTACAGCCTCGGTTTGTGCCACCCAGACGGCTGGTATACCCATCCCTGGTGTGGTTTTTCTTAAATAACAACAACTTTATTGAGCTATGATTCACATACCATAAAATCGACATTTGTGAAGTATATATATTTCATTGGTTTTTAATATATTCACCAAGTTACGTTGCCATCGCCAAATTCTGGAAATATTTCACCATCTCCTAAGAAGCCCTCTACTCCTTCCCCAGCACTCTCCAGCCCCTGGAAACCACCATTCCTTCTCTCCATTTAGATTCCCCTATCGCAGACATTTCATATCAATGGAATAAGACAATACGTGATATTTTGTGTCTGGCTTTTTTCATTTAGTGTAATGTTTTTAGGACTCACCCATGCTAGAGCATGTATTATTGCCAAATAATATTATGGGAAATAATTTTATTGCCAAACATTATTCCATTGCATAGGTATGTGGCATTTTGTGTATCCTTTCATCATTTGATGGACATTTGTGGTGTTCCCACTTTTTGGCCACTATAAATAATTCCGCTACAAATTGTCATGTACAGGTTTTTGTGTGCAATATGTTTTCAATTCTCTTGAGTGTATACCTAGGAGTGAAATTGCTGAGTCTTATGGCAACTCTATATTTAATCACTTGAGGATTTGCCAGATTATTTTCCAAAGTGGCTGCACCGTTTTACATTTCCACCAGAAATGTGTTAAATGTCTAATTTCTCTGGATTCTAGCTGGCACTTTTTATTACCTGCCTTTTTTAAAAATTATTCCCATCTTAATGGGTATCAAGTGGTATTTCATTGTGGTTTTGGTTTGCATGTCTATGATGACTAATGATACCCAGCGTATTTTCATGGGATTACTAGCTTTCGGATATCTTCCTTGGAAAAATGTCTGCTAGGATCCCTTCCCCAAACTTTAATTAGATTATTTGTCTTTTTATTTTTGAGTTGTAAGAGTATCCTAGATACCAAATCCTTATGAGATCTATGATTTGTAGGTATTTTCTCCCATTCTGTGGGATGTCTTTTCACTTCCATGATGATATCATTGAAGCATAAACGTTTTTAGTCTTGATGAAGTCCATTGACTTATTTTTATTTTTGTTGCTACTGCTTGTATTGTCCTATCTGAGAGGCCATTGCTTAATCCAAGGTTAAAAAGATTTATTTATACATATGTCATGTATTTTTAGCTCTTCCATTTACATCTCTATTTATTTTGAGTTAATTATTTTTATTTACGATGTGAGGGGGAGGTCCAACTCTTTTGCATGTGGATATCCAGTTGTCCCAATACCATTTGTTGAAAAGACTATTATTTTCCCATTTAATTGTCTTGGCACCCTTGTCAAAATCCATTGACCTTAAGTGTAAGAGTTTCTTTGTGGTCTCTTGATTCTATTTCATTCATCTATATGGCTATTCTTATGCCAATACCCCACTATCTTGGTTACTATAGCTTTGTAGGAAGCGGTGAAATTGAAAGTGTGAGTCCCTTAACTCTGATGCTCTTTTTAAGATTGTTTTGGCTCTTCAGGATCCTTTACATTTCTATGTGGATTTTAGATGTCTCAATTTATACAAAAGAAAAGGCAGCTGGGGTTTTGAAAGGGATTGCTTTGAATCTGTAGGAAAATTTGGGGAGCGTTACCATCTTAACAATGTTAACTCTCCTGATCCATGAACATGGAATATCTCTGCATTTGTTTAGTTCTTTAATTTCTTTCAACAGTGTTTTATTGTTTTCAGTGTATAGGTGTTACACTTGTTTTGTTAAATTGATTCCTTAGTATTTTATTCTTCTTGATGCTATTGTAAATAAAATTGCTTTCTTAATTTCATTTCTGGATTGTTCATATTGATAATCTATCCAGCAAACTTGCTTAACTTGTTTATTAGCTGTAATAGTATTTTTTTATTTTGCAGTTCCTTATATATGAGATTATGTCACCTGCAAATAGAGAGAGTTTTATTTATTCTCCCATTGATGACTCTTTTCTATTTCTTGACTAATTGTCTTACTTAGAATCTCCAGTATAATGTTGAATACAAGAGGTAAGAGCAGTTTATCTTGTTCCTGATTTAAGAGGCAAAGTATTCAGTCTCTCAAAACTAAATATGATGTTAGCTCTATTCACAATTATTTTTGCATAATCAGTGCAAATATCAACAAAGTGAAAAAGGCAAATGTCTTTTTTATTATTATGAACATAGTTTTTACCCATAGATTGCTAACAAGTGTCTTGAGGATCCACATGGGTCCACAGACCTCATTTTGAGAACCCCTGAATTAAAACGTTGGAATGTAATGTAAAATCTTTCTCTTTATCTTACATCCAGCTCTGAGCCTAGGAGATTTCAAAATACATGTAGGTGATCCATCTTAAGCTACATTCCTTCTAGTGCTACAGCTCTACTTTACCTACACTTAATCTATGCCCCTCACTTTAACAGATACTGCCTGGATATTGTCATTGTCTTTGCTGCAATATCCCTAAAATCTTAATCTATTGCCTACTTTCAGAGCACAACTTTTATTCTTCCGGGGTCCTTACTTTCTCATCCTCACAGTCTCTGATTTTCAACCTCATACTCATAGCAACATCCAGAGTTTGGATTATTCTATTTCTCCCAGACCACCAGCATCATCCTTTCAACATGGTATCCCACTATTGATAGCTTCAACAGTTCTTTATAGCAGGCTTGCTCTCCTGCAGTACCCATACTGATATTATAATGAGAAAAAAAAAAAAAACACGTACAAATCAGAAGAATAGCAATCAGAAATGGTGCAAGATGTGTTCAAGTGATAGCTAGTTTCTCCTTGAAGAAAGATCTAGGAAGAAGTTAGAGAAGGACTTATACAGTGAGCAAAGGATGAAACCACATAGTGAGTATATGTTATCTTGAAATTCTCGGGTACTGCAAGCCTGTGACATATCCACCACCTGGGATGTTTCCATGTATACAAAGAGTTAATTATATTTTAGCACCGCATCGTTTCACCTATTCTATTTGATGTAATTTCTGAATGGAAGCAAACGCAAGAGAAAACAAGCTATTTGAGTCAACGGTTATCATATACCAAGAAACTTAAGGAAATGAGATAAATATAAGCAAGAGGTTGAGGTATGAAAAGATTGACTGAAAAAAATCGGCTTCTGGCATCTAGAAAAAGAAATGTCGAAAGTGATAAATATTTGAAAACAGAGAATAGACTGGTATATCAATTACTGGAGTCTAAGAACAAGAACTTAGAGTTTTAAAAGAGCAAATTCAGGACAAATGAAAGTAAAGTTATACTTTGGCACATCAGGTGCTACGTAACTGGAATCCATTATGGCAAACAACTGCATACACTATAAATAGTTGCTAAGGGTTTTAGTTAAATTCATAGCTGACAAATTGATAATGGGTGTAGCAGAAAATCAGGATATATTAAAAAGTACATTCTAGTGTTTGAGGTTAACATCAAGGAAGGCAGTTGTTCAGTGGAATATTTTGGGGGGCATTGTTAGAGCCTGAATATTGGACTAGACCAAAGATATGACCAAATATGCCTGTATGTGTGTTTCTAATTGGAAAGAGGAAAACGAACTACAACTACAACAATAAAACACTGGTCGTTCTCATTTAAAAGGCTAGCCATTTTGAGAACCAGTTAATAACCACTTGTAGTAATGGTGGTGTTGGGGGTATTACCATTGTTTCCAAATAAGTTCTATCTGTGCATAAGTCTGTATAGAAATAGTTTGGTGTTAATAGCACAGTTTATTGATTTCTTATGATACAGTTTATGAAAAAATGGAATAACCCAGTAGCACACAGATATTAGATACCAAAACCTCTCTTTAACCTTCTCTCTTTGGGATATATGATCTTCTTTAACATTTCCTGATTGGGACTATTTTTCATCTGTTAGATACCGTCTGTCATTACTATTGCATATGCCCTAATATTCAATAAGCACATATTTCACAGTGGCAGTACTACATTACTGACTCTTATTCACCTTCCTAAGAGCCCCAGGTCTAGTTCTGGCCACTCATTCTGGCCATTCCCATCTTTTATCAGATTAGTGATAGTCTGAGCCTAATACTTGCTTTGTACTTGCCCTTTTCTGAACTTGTGTTGACAGGCCATTTCTTATTTGTCAAAGTCCCTTTGAATTAATTTCCTCTTTTTTCCTGCCTAACTGGGTTATTGGAAAATCTAATAAGGATGCTTTCTCTTCCATCATTCAGAGCATTGATAAACATTACTGGAATCAACCTGATCCCAAAGGAACATCCTGCATTATCTTCCTTTCTTCTGTTTCTCATGTGAGTGCAGCACTTTTTCTTGTGAGAAGTAATCATTGATGGGCAGTTCAGCCTGACAATGGTTTATAGTATAAATGCAATCATTTTAATTCCCCTTCCCTATTACTGATGTTCCCCAGTCCTTGATTAGTGTGGAAGCCACTAAGTTCATGAATGCTGTCCAAATAATATTGTCCATTCCCCATGTAAACATAGAGGTTTAGAACTTCTTGAGGAGCCAAGGTCATCATTAAGACATGTAATATGATACAGAGTTGAACAGATGGTTGTTCCTACTTGAAAACTATGCGGCCTAAAGATATTAGGTTGCATCATGTTCATTTTACAGATGGGGAGCTTGGAAGGTAGTCAAGTCATACTCCATTGGACGTGGAACCAATCATGGTGAAGCTGAAGTCTTATAGAAGTGTCCCATCTGAAGCTTGTCATTTTGGCTTTAGATTACACTAAATTTCCTGATAAATTAAAGGAGCACTTGCTTTAACTCTATTTTTTGAGATTCACCATGGCCGTATATAACAATTTGCAGGAAGAGTTATGTGAAAGATCCATTTAAGGCTGGGTGTGATTTGATAAGGCAGAAATTTAAATGTTCATAAATGAAATAAAATTAAGGTGTATGTACCCACAATTCCTATTCAATTCAGAAAGCTTTGAATGTGTATTTCTGTTTGCCTTGTAGTTGACATTCAAAATGTAGAGGTACTGAATAACTTGAATAACTTCCGAGTAACAAAGTTTCCTTTTTAAAAAAAAAACAAAAACAAAGTTTTTTGATACAGCAAAGAAGCTGATATTTAAACAGAAACCTGTGAAATTTTTGAGTTTCCAAGCAAGGAGAACATCTTCAGAATTTATTCTTCTATGATACTACTGTATTAGAATCTTTGAAAGCTATACCACACATATTTAATAGCAGTGATATCAATTTAGCTGTCATATAGTCTACATATCACTTTTTTTTTTAATGCTCTTTAATCATTATGCTTCCAGAAAAACAGTTGGAGGAATGATCAGCATCTCATACAAAGTCAGCATGGTGTACTAGTTTGCTGTTATATTACATAAAGCCGTGGAATATTTTCTCCGAAGAAATCATGTCTATCTATTTCTAAGCATGGTGGTAAAGGAGCTTCTAAATGGCAACTCTCAAATTGGGGGTCTAATTTAAAAATGGTGACAAGATGGATGACCCATAATTTTCTAAATTCTCAAATCATTTAGGTTGAACATTATTTTCCAACTATTTATTTTATCCAGAATTATTTTGAAAGCTAAGTGTTACAGAGTTGGCATGCTATAAATTAATAGAAAAAATATGAAGAGATAATGAATATAATTTAGACTATTGAAAATCTTCAGGTCTACTTATTTAACAAACACATAGGTAAATGCTTGCAATGTGCCAGGCATTGTTCTAAGTGTCTTACAAAGCAACCCTATGGTCGATGTATTGTTATTATCATTCTCATTTTATAGATGAAGAAGTTGAGGGACTAAGAGATTAAATAACTTGTCCAAAGTCTTATTACTAACAGACACCAGAATTGGAATTGGCACCCCTATAGCCTGTCTCTAAATTCTGTGCTTTTAAGCACTACCTAATTCTATCAAATAAGAATGGGCGGTTTATAGCAGTTGATATATCTCTCATTTATAACATTACAATTGCTAAAAGCTTGTACTATGCAAAACATGATTTTGACACCATAAACAGCAGTACATTCACAACTTTATACTCATATTTTGGTTTTACAAAAGATACAATTTTCATATAATTTTATAATGATGAACAGCTTGAAATCTGGAAGAAAAAAAATCAAATTAGAATGGTAGGATTTTTTCCATCAAGAAAATCATTTAGAATGTCAGAAGACAAATGGGGAAACCAAAACGATCACCTTTCAAAAAGCAATGTTGTCACAACAGACAGTAACAAATCTTAAGTCTCTTCAACTCTGGAACACAGAGTACTGTGCTGTGTGCATGGCAGAGGGTCAGTAAATATTTGTGATGAATGGAGATTTCTGCCAGCAGATCTTCCCTTCTTAGGAGACTCTAACATTTTTATCCTTAGAGGTAAATGCTCAGCTCAATTATTTTCGTCAATCAGAAGAGCTCACATATTTAGGAACCCAGAGTCCATCACAGAATTTTTCTTGATGGAATGACTAATCTAAGCTGGCTGAAGGCAAAATCTCTTGTCCTTGGTCTCCCCTTCCCACTTCTTTTCCAAATCTTCTACCAAAACTGGTCTGGGAAAATAAATGGCTAAATCCATTCATGCTGAGATGTAAATAACTCTGAGAACTCCGGTCATTACACCACCCTCGTTGTATTTAGAGCATACCTGCAACTGTAAGCTTTAGCCAGTGGGCTGGGGAGGTACCCAAGAGTAAATGTTTTCAGCTCCCTGCAAATCATTTCATCTTTGCAGTCTTTTAATAAGGCAAACTTTGTTCCTTTGCATTTTCCTTATGGCTCCTACAGAGAAGGGGTACAGTGGAGAGCTCAGCTAGTGGAGAATATAGCAAACCCACTCCTAATGGGAGGTAGACAAAAAGGCCACATCATTCTCAGCACTCCATTCCTTATGAAACTAAATGATGGTTGACAATGAAATTCAAGCTTCTGATTCTTATTAAGGCTGACTATTGAAACTTGATTAGGCCTATAATTACACACTGCTTGAATCAAGAATGTCAAATAATGGGGCAGGACCTCTATAGCTGAGGAATCAACTTACAACCTAGGTTGGTCCATGAGCAACCTGCTCAGAAGGCACTCAGTCATAATTTGTCCCAAGTTTAAGCCTGGTAAGAATTGCTGGGAGGACATTTTCTGTCAAGTATCCAAAGCTAAATTCTTTTTTTCTAAAATCTTAGCTGATCCTGAGTACTCAGAAAGAGAGAGAAAGAGAAAAAAAGACAGGTGGAATAAGGATGGCCAAAATGGCCTACAATTTTGTGTCTAACAAGTAAAACCAAACAAAATGATTAGATTTTATCAAAATTTATCGTGTTTAGTACACAAAACTAACCAGTTTAATGAAAACTGTTAAAATTTAATTGTTTTGTTATTGATTGTTATATAGAAACCTAAGCAGAATATACTTTTTATCCTTTGTTTTGAAAGGAAATGAAATTTCAGTGTACCATCTGCATGGTATTGGAATTTTTTAAATAATTATTTAAATACATAGATTAAAAATATCTTATTCTTTATTTTGTAGAGGTTGATTAGAACGCAATGGGAAAATGTGAAATAGCATATGCTTATAACATGATATGCAACGTATGTAAGAAAATCTGTACTTGTGCTATGAGAAGTTTTCCTAATTCTTAGTTTTACAGATTTCAAACTGGCTATCAGTTACATACACCCTATTTAGCTACAGTAGAACAGCTACTGTTAAAAACGAACAGCAAGTTTGGATGAAGAGGTTATCGTCTATGTTAGACGGCAGCTTGAAATCGGCCAAGGTACGCATTCAAGAGATGGAAGGCATTTGCGTTAAAAAGCAGCAAGTCTAGGCAAAAACATCATAATCTTGATTTTTTTTTTCATTTTCCCTATGAATTCTATGACCTGTGCTTACCTCACTCCTTGGTTCCACATCAGCCCAGTTGGATTTGACCTTACTACTTTTTCCTGACCATCTCCAGTGAGTTGGGGTTTCTGATAGTAGCTCTACTCAATCTAGTCTCGGTCCTCACTTGACTCCTCCTTCAGCTTAATCTTATACTGCAGAACAACCTACCACTTTCCAGAAGCTGACTTCTCTTTTTGGGATAATCAACTTTCTTTCTTTTTTTTTTTTTTCTTCTTTAAGAAAATTTAGAAACTTGATAGTTTAGACACTAACTAATGCCAACATTTTTTTAAACGCATGAGCTTCTTTGCATTTCTATAACATTCTCTTTTCATACAATTTACAACCCTTCCAGTTTCAAGGTTCTGCTAGATCAGATGTTAACATCACGCTATCTGCATTTTTTTCAGCTTTTAATGCTCAAAACATCTACAAGTAAAATGATTGTTTTTGACATTATTTGACTTTCTTGATTCAAGTAGAGTGTAATTATACCCCTGATCAAGTTACTGTAGACAGCTTGAATCCAAAGAGAGATACCACATATGGAAACGTTATGTTTAATCACAAACAGATACAACTGGATTTTTCTTACCACATATCATATGCTTAAGGTGAGATGTACTTTTTACAATAAGTATTAAAAAAAACCCACAATAAACGTACGCTAATATAGATACTATTTCAATTTAATTTTAAATTAGGAAGTGAGTGTGAATTCAAAACTTTACTCCCAAATTTGTAGTCTAGTTCTATGAAGACTTTTAAATTGGAAAGTTGTATTGTAATAATAGTGTATGTATTTGGTTACTACTAAACCTCAAGTTGGTTACTAGTAAAACTCAAGGTGATCATTTTGACCCAAATCACAAGGGTAAAATATATGATCAACTTAGTCTAAAATAACCCCAGAAAACAATGGAAAAAACAAATCAAAACAAAACAAAAACCTGTTGACTCATGTAGACTCAACTTGTATGATAATCTTTTTCATCCTTTTTACACTATAAGTACTATAATTACTACAAAATATTTATCTCACAAAGCCAAAGTTCAGAGGAAGAGAAGCTATAAATTCTCATATATATTATTTATTTATATACTTATTTATCATAAACTATCTTCTGAAATTATTTTCACCCTGCAATCACTAAAATGGAGGTCAATTTCTGAAAATAAAATAAAATTAGTATTAAAATATGACTGGAAGAGACAAAATTGAATTACCATTATACAAAGATTTGTGGGTATAATTAAGCAAAGATTATATTCCTTCAAACTTGCCTGAAATATGAAATAATTATGAATAATTTAAGTGTATCATCAATAGGAGAGCAAATTTTACTCTTTTGAAATTCTTAATTTATAAGGTGCCATAGTTGCCTCTAAAATGTAGTTACTGAGCAGCCATTAAATATAAATGCTGTAAAAACAGGATATTTAAATGGATGGTATAAAAAAATTAGTATGTTGTACAAAAGCGACCTTCAAAGGTATGGTACAGACACAAAATTGCTTTCAAAATAGAAAGCTTGGAGCATCCAAATCTATTTTCTTTTCTTTTTTTTTTTTTAGGTATTTTTTTTTTTAAAGATTTTATTTATTTATTTGACAGAGATAGAGACAGCCAGAGAGAGAGGGAACACAAGCAGGGGAAGTGGGAGAGGAAGAAGCAGGCTCATAGCGGAGGAGCCTGATGTGGGGCTCCATCCCAGAACGCCGGGATCACGCTCTGAGCCGAAGGCAGACGCTTAACTGCTGTGCCACCCAGGCGCCCCCCAAATCTATTTTCTAAAAACTTAGCCTAGTAAGTGAAAAATAACAAATAAAATAATAGGAAATTTATATTTGTGTCAGCAATACAAGTGGAAAAGCCCACATTACCTTGGTTGTAAAAGAAAATGTGCACAGTATTAAAGAAAGCTTGATATGACAGTATCTTATCAGTCACTCTGCACTCATGGGTGACAGCTTTCAATTCCAGTGTATGACTGAAGACAGCCTGAGGTTTCGATGTTGTAAGACATGGCATTTTAAAGATATAAAACCAGCATCAGCTTAAAGTATGACATACTATTTTTAATTTATGGAAATGTATTTTCTTCCTGAAAGGCTTATTAAGAATTCACACAGAGAAAGTTTATTTCGAAAATTTGGAAATGGTTGATCTTGGGTGGAAGAAACTCTTGAGAGTAGCTGGTTAAGACATCTGCTTTCCTCTTTTCTGATTTTTTACCAGTTTTCATGTAACATGAGAAAGAGAAAAACAACCTCCTTGATCTCACAACCATGTTTTTATTTTCATGAAGTTTTAAAAGGAATTGTTTTTCAACTTGAGTTAAATGCTTTCCGCATTATATGCTTATTTATCTTGAATAGTGAAGAAAGCATAATCAACTGTAGAAGTGGAGTTTTTGTGATTTTCGCTATGCCTTGATTTGGTTTAAGAGTGATCAAAATCAATTAGGCAAAATGAAGAATTTTCTAGGTGTTTGGACAGTGTCTTATAGGGATATCAATACTACCAGCTAGAAGAGTGTGGTGACCAAGATGGCAGTATAGGTCATTCCTGACTTCACTCCCCCACATAAGAAGAACCACATCTGTTCAAGAACATAGAATATAGCAATGAGGCTGAAGTACTCCCTGCACCACAGAGATCATGACAGACTTCACCAGAAGGGTAAGAGAAAGGGCTACACGTTGACTGAATTGCTCCACCCCCAGGACAACACTGTACCACATGGAGAGGTCATCCCTGAACCTCCAGTTCCTACAGTGGGAAAAGAGAGCCCAGGAGGGTAACCAGCCTCCACCAGCGTTGCAGATTGCTTTCCAAAAGCCCCTACTCTGATCTTGCACCACAAGGATTACCAGAGAATCTGGGGCCCCGTCACTGTGACAGAGAATTGATGGACGGGACTTGCAACAACCAGCACACAGATCTTGGCAGACTGAGTTCTTACCTGCAATGCTCAAGTAGTAATCCCAACCAGTGGTTTTGCTCACCTGCAGAACCAAGTCGGGGTTGCATTCTGACCAGGGAACTCAGTGGGTGCAGATCTGTCTGATATGGATTCTCAAATGAAGAGTTTTGCTGGCTCTAGAGTCCAGTTTGCTTAAGCTCAAACAAATGCTGAGTCACAACCCCAGCAGGCACTTTAACTAAGAGGTGGGGAGGCAGAGCTGATCACCCCCAAAGCAAAAGCCATACCAGCTGTGGTTTTCCTTGCTACACACAGGAAGGCGGATTAATTCATAGCCAAGGCCAAGGGTAGCTCCTGGCCACTCTCAACCAGAGAGACTGTTTGGGAAATTGAGAGTAGCCTGAATTAGCCCCTTCCTGTCCCACCAAGCCAAGGGGGCTGAGACATAACCCTGCTGTGGAGAGTATCTTTTGGCCCCATTTGACCAAAACAGCTTATGAGAACACTTGAAAGTTGTAGAGCCCAATGGCGTTCAAGCCAAGAGAAGGACAGAACTGATAGCTTGCAGAACAAAGTCAGTGGCACTGTTTGTCAGAGAACTTTGGTTGCAGATTGTCCTGAGTTAAGACAACAAAGAGTGATAGAAGTGCCTGGGTGGCTCAGCTGGTTAAGCGGCCAACTCCAGCTTTCAGCTCAGGTCATGATCTCAGGGTCCTGAGACAGAGCCCCACATCAGGCTCCACACTTAGTGGGGATCCTGCTTGAGAGATTCTCCCTCTCTCTCTGCCCTTCCCACTGCTTGTACTATCTCTTTCTCTCTCTCAAATAAATAAATCCTACCAAAAAAAAAAAAAAAAAAGGCAACAAAGAGCTTAGTGGTTTTAGAGCTGCTTCTCCCACACAGTTTGCAGGAGGAATCTAACTGGTAGCCCTGCTCATCAATGGATGCAGCCGTCAGCTTTTCCAACCAGGAATCTAACCAGAGCACACAAGAAGTTGCATAGGTGATTCAACAACCCTACACACAGAGAACACAGCCTGTGGCTCTCCCCATCTGCAGAACAAACTGGTAGACTCACCTGACCAGAGCATTCAGTGCATATGTAGGCCTGAATCAGGACCCCAAACAATGAGCTGTGTGGGCCTTGGGCCCCAGCCTGCTGTCCTGCCAGTGCAAGGAAGTTTATTCATAGCCCCAACCTTTCCTGAATATAGTACCCAGTCCTGACCACTTAGTAAGCCCAACCAGAGAATCCAGGCAACCATGAAGCCCATCCTACACCTGCACTTGGGTAGGGAACCAAGGCAGCAGTCCTATCCAACTGTTCTCAGCCCCATCTCCAACCTCAGAGCCTGAACAGTTGTTTTGCCTCAAAATGACAATAATTGCAGGACCCACCTGCCCAAAGACATTAGCAACAGACACAGCAGAAACCCAAAATAAGCTGACTGGTGAAGAACTGTCTGACAAAACAAACCTATAAAGTCTAGAAGAATAGCCCCATTATTCATATGCATAGATACTAATGTAAGAAATTAAGGATCACAAAGAAAATCAGGTAAATATGACACCACTAAAAGAAACTAATAAAGCTCCAACAACCGACCCTAAAGAAATGGACATCTATGAACTGTAAGATAAGCAATTCAGAATAAATCTCTTAAGGGAGTTCAGTGAACTATAAGAAAACACAGAAAACGGAATAAAATTAGGAAAATGATGGATGAACAAAATGAGATGTTGGAAAAGGAAACAACAACCATCAAAAAAAGAAAAAAAATCCTAAAGTTATTGAAAAATTATTGAAAAATGTAATAACTGAACTGAAGGATTCAATAGTTTTAAAATTGGACTCAACTGTGCAAAAGAAAGATCCATGAGCTTGAGGATAGGACATTGGAAATCACCTAGTCAGAGGAGCAAACATTTAAAAAGAGTTAAAAAGAGGGAAGAAAAATCCTACAGGAATTATGGGATGCAATGAAAAGAAACAATATTTGCATTATGGGAATTCCAGGAGAAGAGAAAGAGAAAAAGACAGAAAGTAGGTTTAGAGAAATAATGGCTGAGAATTTCTCAAACCTGGGGAGAGAAAGAGACATCCAGATCTATGAAGCCCAAAAGACCTTAAATAGGTTGAACTCAAATGGGGTTACACTGAAACACATTATAATAAAATTGTCAAAAAGTAAAAAAAATAAATAATAAAATTAAATTAAAAAAATAAAAATAAATCATCAAAAGTCAAAGACAAAGAAAGAATTTTTAGAACAGGAAGCAAAAAGAGAAGTTACTTCCAAGAGAACTCCCATAAAACTATGGACAAAATTCTCAGCAGAACCTTTTCAAGCCAGGAGGGACTGGGATGACATATTCAAAATATTGAAAGAAAATAACTGTCAACTCAAATTTCTGTAACTGGGAAAGCTATCTTTCAGAAACAAAGGAGGGATAAAAGTTTCCCAAACAAAAGTTATTCATTACTACCAGACGTGCCATAGCAGAAATGTTAAAGGGAGTTCTTTGAGTGGAAGTAAAAGCACCCTAATTGATAGCAGAAAAACACAAAAATGGTGGCATAAATCTCACTGGTAAGAGTAAATATATAGTCATAGTTAGATTCTGCAATATGGTAATAATGATGCGTAACTCACAACCCCAGTTTAAAAGTTAAAAAAAATTAAAAATAAAAGAAAACAAATCAAATTTTAAAGAATTCATGTAACAAAAATAACCATAAATATGATACCCATTTTTAGTTTCCCAATGTAAAAAAACATGCAACCTGTAATAGAAATAACTTGAAATGTGAGGAGAAGAAATAAAAATATAATGTATATTAGTTCTATTTAACTTGTTATCAGCTTAAAATAGAGTATTATAAGTTTGAGATATTCTATGTCAATTATACTTCAATAAGAAAAAATGGGCAAAGTACCTGAATAGACATTTCTCCAAAGAAGATACATGAAAGGCCAACAGGCACATGAAAAGATGCTCTGCATCACTAGTCATTAAGGAAATGCAAGTTAAAACTACAACGAGATATTCCCTCTTTTCTGTTAGAATAGCCATCATCAAAAAGACAGGTAACATATGATGGTGTGGGTGTGGAGAAAAGGAAAATGGGGATATAAACTGGTGCAGCTACTATGGAATACAGTATGGAAGGTCTTCAAAAACTTAAAAGTAAAACTACTACATGATCCAGCAATGCCACTTATGGGAATACATCCAAAGGAAATGAACACACTAACCTGAAGATTCCACCTGCACTCTTATGTTCAAAGCAGTGTTATTTACAATACACAAGACGAGCAAAGACCTAAGTGCTCATTGATGAATAAATGGACAAAAAAGATGTGGTATGTGTACAATAGAATGTTATTCAGCCATAAAAAATGAGGAAATCCTACCATTTGCGACAACATAGATGAAACTTGAGGACACGATGCTCAGTGAAATAAGTCAGAAAGTGTAAGATAAATAGTGTATCATCACTCTTGTATGTGTAATCTAAAAACAAAACAAAACAATACCAAACAAAACCCTCGTAGAAAAAATGATCAGACTTGTGATTACCAGAGGCAGGGAGTGCTGCTGGTGGAGGGGAGAATTAGAGGAAGGTAGTTACAAGTTACAAACTTGCAGTTGTAAGGAAAGTGCAAGGGGTGTAATGTACAACATGATGGCTGCAGCTAACCTGCTCTCTGACTTACAGAAAAGTTAGGAGAGGAAATTTAAAAAGATGTCATCACAAGGAGAAAACACATTTTTTCTTTTCTTCTTTTTAAAAATGGTATCTATATGAGAGGATGGATGTGAGCTGAACTTTTTGTGGTAATTATTTCACAATATATGTAAATAAAACCATCATGCTGCATGCTTTAAACTTATATAGTGATATATGTCAAATTTTTTACAATTGAACTGGAAAAATGCAAAAACAAAAGAAAAAATTGTTAAATTTAAAAAAAAAAACTTACCCCTTATTAACTATTTTTTTTTTTTTACTAAGTAAACTTTACCCTCAAAGTGGGGCTCAAACTCACAACCCTGAGATCAAGGGTTGCATGCTCTATCAACGGAGCCAGCCAGGCTCCCTCACCTTATCGACTATTTAAAAAAATTAATTTCAATCTTGGTTATTTATCTACACAATGAAAAAGTCGTAACAACAAATATTTATAAGCACACTACTTCTCCATCCTTGTTTGGCCTGCTATAGATAATATAAAAATGGAAAATTTGTTTCTTTTCTCTAAAAGGAAGTTTACAATCTATTTAAGAAGAGAGGATGTATAGTAGATTCATTAGGCAATTAGAAAATAATATGGCAAAACTTAGAGCCTCAAACTGTGTGTAGAAGGCTAGCTTTCTGCAGTCACAATTTCAATGTCGATTGAATACTGAAGTCATCCTAAAATGTATCCTGATATGACAGAACTTGGAGTTTTACAGAAGTAAAACCAACTTCAGCTCGGGGCATATATTTTTGCACTGTAGATTTTTTTTTAAAGAAGTGGTCACCCGGGGGCCTGCATTGTGGAATGGGGGCAGACATGGCGCATGGATATTCCTTCTTAGCACTGAACAAAGGGGTAGATGTGGGATTGGAAGAGAGACAAATAGGCTAGGCTGTTGGTGGGGGTTGGGACTAAAAAACATGCCAAATCACAATATTAGAGTTGTATGACAGATGGGCTAATATTATAAAGTAGTTAATGTTACAAAGACATCAACATTATTTGAAATCAGATGATAGAAATAGTGAAGAAGTGTAAATTCAGGCATGAGTGAAATAAAAGAGAAGAATGTCTCCCTCACCACCACCATCTTCCCCCACAAAAAAAAAAAAAAAAAAAAAAAAAGAAAGAAAGAAAAAGAAGAAACTTTGTCTTATCAGCACATTTTTTGTCTGCCATTCTTGTCAATGATTTTTCTTTAACTCCATCTTTTAGATGTACCAGGTTTCACAGTGGGGGTTACGAAATCCACAGATGGATGCTACGAATGTAGACAACCATAATCGTGAACTGGGCTTAAACATATCATTTCAAATAACTTCACTTACACCATCTTCAATGAAGAAAAATAATAATTCCCCTAGGAATATGCTGCTCCATTTCCTTCATAGAAATGCAGTGCTTTCCTCCGTGTGTTAGTTTATATATTAATTTAATTGTAACCCTCTCAAAGGTAATTGTATGATTGGGAAGCAGAGTGGACACAAGAATGTTTAAGAACTAAATCTGCTCAGCTTTATGGGATATTTGATTGACTGGGGAAATGACTTTCAGTTGACATCTGAGCCAACAAGTTAGCTGAAATAAAATTTTGCTTAATACCTTTGCATCAATAATCTAGGCACAGCCTCATTGATTGAGAAAGTCTGATCAATAGAGTATTACTGGCTGCCTAACTATAACTTTTTTGCTAATTCTGCTGATGACCTTCTTACCACTGCTTCTCAGGTTCACCTTTTTTTCCACTTTGAAATTCAATTTGCTCCATTTGCTGTTATTTAAAGAATTTACACACCCAATTGATTTTATCCACCTGCTACAGTTAGTATATAGGATGCAAAGGATTGCACCTGATCGTGGTGATGCTTTAGAACTGCCAAAGTACTCAAATATTTAGCAAGCATTTTCATTTTGAACATATTTGGGAAAAAGAACCCAAACAATCAATCACATGGCCAAAATAATTTTAAAAATGGAGTATTCCCATTTTTAAACAATTATTCATATAGTGAAGAATTGACAAGTATTATAGAGAATATTGTTGAACTGAAAAAATAAAAACACTCAGAAATAAGAAAATGTGACTCTGGTTTTCAAGATAGCAGGATAGTAAAGGAAAAGAGGCAAAAACACCCTAACTGAGAAAGAAAGCTCATGAATATATTCCAGCCCGATGACATTAAGAAACAATTGTCAAGAATCATGAAGGTCTGAGATTTTAATCTACATACCAAGTGAGAAATTAACCTGCCATAGTTTCATGGATGCTGGCGGAAGACACAAAACCCCTAGGTTGGAGATAAACAACTTTATAGCTCAGCACAATAACAGTAGCCAAATTATCAGCATTTGTGCTGTTCCCCAAACCCTAATTGCTCAGTGCATCATGAACAGGACCAGGTAACACCAGCACATGGGGTGTGTTGTATTACAGAAGAGGACACCCGAACTTGGGAACCCTAACCTTTTATAATAAACAGTAAGCATGCCTTCCCTTTATTCCAGAGGGAGGCACTGTCTCTAACTTGCAAGACTTTGCTCTACACACATCCTTGAAATGACAATCCAGAGCAAAAAGTCATTAGAGTCTTTGCTTGCAACATGTGCAGAAAAAAGAGACATATGGAGAACTGTCTCCCAACAATTATCTGATGTAAACCTCTCCTTTTACAGTTACAGAAACTAGAATAGGTTGAGATCCGAAGAACCACATCCCCAACCAAATCCCTAATTCCTCAATTTATTGAGCTCTCCATCTCAATGGAGACTTTCTCTTCCTCTCTAATTAAGCCATTCATTCTCATGGCTCTCTGCATCACCAGACCTATCTCTGGCAAGTTGAAATTAAACATCACCCAATTACTGCCCACAATGTCCTCCCCTCCCAGCCCTCTCCCTCCGTGATTGCACTGTTCTTCAGGACCTTCATTTTCTAGACCATTAGTCTTCACATACCTCTTTTTCCAGCTTAGACTCCATTGCCCATCCCTTCAACTGCTCTCATGTCTACACCTTCAACTTCCTCATCCCATTTCTCTTCCTTGGCATTTTCCCAATAAAGCCTCAGTTTTGAATAACATTAACTTCCATCTTTTCTCTCAGGTATCCCTGGTACTGCTAGTGAAGATCACACAACTGTGCAGTTTGGTTTCACTATCAGTTCATGATTTGCAATCTAAACCTGATGCTCAAGACAGCATGTTTTTAGCTCCATCGCTTTTCTTAAATCTGACTCAATGTGATCCACATTTGCAACAAATGACATCATTTCTTCTGCACAGAAAAAAAAAATAGAAGTCACAAGATAAAAATTTGTTCAACTTCTGAACACCCAACCTGCAAAAATAGCTATAAAGCCATTCATCTTGTTTCTCTGCCCAAATGGATGTAATGTGTCTCCTGTCACCTGAAGCCAAGGTTAATTCTGCTACTGTGCTTTAGTGTTGTGTCAGAGTCTGCTCATTGTTCCCCAGTATCCCAATATCCAGCCCCCTTTCTTCTGAACTAATATAATTGCAAAATTGTAGTGGGGCATGTGACCACCCAGAATCAAGACTACACTTTCCATCTATACCTTCAGTCTAATGTTGCCATGGAATGAAACCAAAAATATATGTAATTGCTGGGAAACATCCTTATATAAGAACTGGATATAACCTTCTCTCTCTCCCTTCATAGTGCTGTATGGAACATAGACGTAAAGTCTAGAGCAGCAATGTCCAGTAGAAATACAATGCAAACCACAGACACAAACTATAAAAGTAATTTAAAATTTTCCACTGCCACATTAAAAAAGTAAAGAGAAACAGGTGAAATTACTTTTGTTAATACATCTCATTTAATCCAGTACGTCTAAATTATCATAACTTGAATATATAATTTACATAAAAATTATAAATGAGATATTTTACATTTTGTTGTACTAAGTCTTCAAATGCCAGTGTGTATTTTATAATTACAGCACACCTCAATTTGGGCTAGCCACATTTCAAGCGTCAGTAGTACAAGTGGCTGGTGGCTACCATATTGACTAGCACTGAGATGGAGTTTCACATTGGGGATAGTAGCCATCGATAATGAAGCAAAAACATGGAAAGAAATCAGGTTTCTCACAAAATGGTATCCCACCAGTGCCATTCTATTTGCCTGGATTTTTGGATGACAGAAAAATAAACTTTCATCTTAGCCCAAAATTATCCTGGGTTTTCTGTCACTTGCAGCTGAAACTCATCCCCTTCTGCTTCATTGAGAATGTGTTTCCTTTCTCTGCTACACATTTTACTGCTACTGTTCATTTGATTCAGTAGCGTGAAGTACAAGCAACCTAGCCCAGGGATGGCAGTAGTGCATAGTAGTTAAGAACACAAACTTCAGGACCAGGATGTCATCAGTTTAATTCCACCTTCCCGACTTTCTAGCTGGTGACACTGAGCAAAATATTTGATCTCTGTGCCTCAGTTTTCTCCTCTATAAAATGTGAATAATAATAGCACTTACCTCATAGGGTTATTACGAGGAGTAGAAAAAGTGAATATGTATAAAATACTGAGAACAGTGCCTGATATCATAAGTGCTTAATTAAAACGAGTTTTATTTTTCACTTATTTATTCTTTTTAGGTAGGCTCCATACCCAGCATGGAGCCCAATATGGGGCTTGAACTCACAACAACCCTGAGATCAAGACCTGAGCTGAGATCAAGAGTTGTACCCCTAACCTACTGAGGCACCAGCCTCCCCAAAAGTTAGTTTTATAAATCCTCATATATAAATCCTCCTTATGACACTTAAATATTCAAGATCTTTTTATCTTAAAGAGTAACAATAATAACAAATCTCTCAACTGCTTGTCAGTCCCTTCTTCATGACCAAATTAAGAGTGGTCTATGCCCACAGTTCCACTTACTCACTTCCACAGATGCTTTAATCCACTGCAATCTGGTTTCCAATTCCACCACTCTTCTGAATTACTCTCACTTCTATTGCATGAGAAAATTAATCAGTCCCCATTTTGAAATACTCTCTTTTGTCAGTTCACTGGTTTGTTTGTTTGTTTTCTTTTCCCTCATGGGGCAACTCTCCTCGGTCACCACTGTGGGCTTTTCTGTCTCAGCCTCATATACCTCAATTTCCATGTTGGGCTTTTTTGTTCTCTTTCTCTATGTGCTTCTGGATTAACTCATCATCCCCATGAGGCTCACAGTATCTCAAGGCCATATGACATTCCTGTGCTCTACACCTGTATTGGTATTTTCTCTTAGATGTTCAACAGGGACTGCCTGATTTTAACTTCAAACCCATTCTTCCTCCTGATATTCCTATCTCAGTGAATTGTATAAACACCTATCCAGTTGCCCAAGCCAAGAATATGGATGTTATCCTTAACGCCTCTCCCTCCCTCAACTCTACCAAACCAATTAATTACCGAGTCCTTCTAATTCTACTCCTTAAGTAAACCTTCACACTCTCTTTTCTATATCCCTATAGCCCATTCAAGTCACCAGTATTTTATACTTCAATTAATAGTCTCCTATATTTATTATGCCCAATCTCCAGTTCCAATTTTCTTTGATTCATTCTTCATACTAAATTTCACAAGCATGATTATTTATTCCCCTGCTTAAATATTATTTCCTCACTATCTCAAGAAGAAGTCCAAAATCCTTAAAATGTTTTAGAAATCCTGTATTATCTGGTATTTGCTTACTCTCTAACTCCAAACTTGTCCTTTCCCATTCCCAGCCTCTTCAGACGCTGTGCTTTCAACTCCTTAAACTTAATTTCAGCTCCTTGAACCTACCATGCTCTCTCTCATCCTTCAGCCTCTAGTGGGCACTCTTGTTTTCCTCCAAGGATCTATTTTTCCTCTCATCTATTGGAGAGCAGTTTGATTTCTGTGCTATAATCTCAGCTCCAGAAGAACATTCTGAATAACCAAACCATTCAATGGGACCCCATATCCTATGTCCAGTTACCGGTTCATGGATAAGCACATGACCCAAGTTGGTCAATCATAATGAATTCTAAGTTTTTTGTTTGGTGATTAAGGAAAAGAAAAGCTTTCTTTTCAATTTTGGTGTGAAGCCTAAGTTGACATAATCATTTTGCTACCACTAGGAGATCCAAAATCAGAACAAAATGAAAGCAGAGGAAAGCAGAGTCAAAGAATTAAAAGGATATTGAATTAGACCCCAGATAAAGCTACATCTGAAAACTTCCCTGGACATTTTAGTTACGTGAGCTAATAAACTTCTAGTACTGTTAGCCTGTCTAAGTTAGGTTACCTGCAAAAGAAATCCTGACTGAAATGAGAACTTTTGCTTGCTGGTTCCTCTACTTGGCATATGTTTCTCTCATTTCTTCACCTAGTTAACTCCTATTCATTCTAGTTTGGTCTCGAGGTAGACACCACTACCTGCGTAAATCTTTCCCGTACTGTTATAATGCCCCTTCTATGTATCTTCACTGCACCCTGAACCACCTCAGTCTCAATGATTCATAACCGCTTGTTTCTTCTTGTCCCTTGTGAGATTAAAAGCTCTGTGAGTCTAGACACTATGTCTTGAATGCTTATAATTTTTTTCTGGATTTTAATATACTTCTCAATACATAGTAGGGACTTCATAACTATCTGTTGAAATAATTATAGCTAACAGTTATAGAGGCATTGTGCTAAGATCTTCACATAGTTTACCCTACTTAATGTTTACATGTGCATGTACAGTTGTCATTAACTATTGCTATTTTATGGATGAAGAAATGGAGGATTAGAGGGGTGAACTTCATGTTCACACATCTAGCCAAAGTTAAATCTAGAATATAAAGCCAAGTAGTCCGTCTCTATGGTGTATTCTCTTAGCTGTTACAATATGCCATCTCCATAAGAATGAAAGAATAAATAAAAATCATACTTAGAACTCTGATCATCTAACTCTCTTCAGTGTTTTTCCAACATTCCACTGTTGAAAAACACTTCTTAATCCTCTTCCCAAAGCTCTCTTTGCCAGATCCAAACCATGAAAAAAGTGATCAAAATTTCAGCATAAGGAGAAGGGGAAAATAAAAAATGTGATTAGAGTCTTTACTTTCAATGAAACATTGCACCTAGTACATCCTGAGCGTAATTGTAATCTTAGTGTTTGCAATGCTTTATTTTAATGTAGTTCCTTCATATTTCTTTAAGAAAATTTAGAACTAACTCCAATTAAGTTGTTTTGAGAAGGAAATTTTTCACAACTGTGAAATTTCAGAGCATTGAACTGGTTTTGGACGGCATTATGACTGCATAACATTCCTGACATAACTCGATGTTTATTTGTAGAAACTAATGCCCTAGAATATTCTCATGGGACTTGAAATCTCCTTTTTGCTTTATTCCCCTGATTGGCAATTCTTGATATCCACTATCCAACTACAATGATGTAAAGTAGCATATATTCTTCTTGTAAAAAAAAAAAAAAAAAAGAATGATTTACAACTTTACTCAGTTTCTCTAGTTAGTATATTAATACTTGTTTTAGGGTATGTATTTGAGTACGTAGAGCATACTAGGCTTCGAAGAAACAACGCTTGAAACAAGATCCCTGCCTATTTAATATGTGTAATCTCAAATACTCTGGAATTTTTAGACCACCATTTGAGTGATTATTCTAGGTTTAAACATATATTTTTAGCTGAGTTAGTCTTCAAAATGTTTAAAATTAGCTTTTCTTATTATTACATAAGCAATACATGTTCACTGTAGAAAAATTAGAAAAGCATGCAAACGAAAAGAAGAAAATAGAAGTGACCCATGATCCCAGCACTCAGAGATAATCACTTTAATTATATTGTGGGTGTTCTTCCAGACTGTCTTGTGCATAAACACACCAACACATTTTAAAAATATATATATATGGGATTTTCATCTACATCCTGTTTGGTAAATTGCCTGCTTTACTCAGCAATATTTGGTGCGGCACTAATATGGAATATAATGATAAATTTAGTAGGTGAACTATGGTAAACAGACGAAGAACTAACCAACTTTATCTGGCTTTAGTAGAGGATCCCCAGCAGCATGATACATATCATATTTCCTTCCTTCTGATATAGAGGGAATCTTGACTCTAATAAATCTGACAAACTTACTCAAGCTCTACAGACAAAGCTCAGAGAATATTCTGGATAACAATCAGGAAAGTTTCTTCAGTTATACATTTCTTCAATTATGCATTTAGCTTTCAAAAACTATAAAGAACTAAAGCCTAAGGCCCTATATCATCTCGATTACTTACACCAATCAAATGCACCAGATTCGTTCAATAAGCCACTTACCTCTACATAGATTCTAACTACAAACCATCAAAACACCATAGAAAAATTGGGGATCCATTTCAGTATAGGCAGATAACTGGCCCCACTATTCACCTTTCATTCACACAATTTGCATGGGAAAACACAGACCTACTATGTCCTGTAAAAAAAAAAAAATAAGTAAACCTTCCATTTTATAGGCAATGATTCACATCATGTTTCAAAGGATTTTAAAAATAGTTGGTGTGTGAAGGGCGTTTGGAGATTTAAGCTTTCCCCGCTGCATGGTTCACTGCTAATATATCTGGGATATATCTATATTGGCACAAACATAACCAGTGAAATAATGTTTCAGAGATGACATTTTTAATGTGGGAGAGAAAAGTGTGACCTAATGTTAATTACAGATGTCAATTATATTTGTGTTGTTTAGGGAACATTATGTCATTGGCAGTGTATTAAAAGATGGGCAGCCATAATTTGAAATCATTTTGGCAAGTTACTGTCTGTAATGGAAAGGAACAGTGGCTGCCATCAACTAATCTCCCAGGGATATCTCCCAGAAAGCTTAGTAGCTCTAAAAATAAGTTGTATCATTAGAAAAAATAAGAATCGATGAGAAAAAATATATGATAAGTTGTGATGATTTCAGCTAAAAAAAGAAAAAGAGCATTGGATGAGTCTATTGTTTTTTGCAAGTTTAAGGAGGATGGTCATAAAGAAGATGGCGACCAGCTGTGCCACAGGGTTATTGCAGGAAATGGCTTAACTTGCAAGATAAATTTAAGTTGACATAATGTAAGAACTTCTTGACAGCACTGAATTTTAATCACTTAAAATAGGCTCCTAAGGACAGCCGAGGGAAACGTCTGCTTTGAAAATCTTTAACGTTATGATTATGATAAGCATGACAATTGGCTGCTGGGGTTTAAGTGAGGTCCCATCTAGGAGAGAGCTGGTTTTAGGCAGGACTGCTAAATGTGTCCAACACTTATCCTGCCCTACCTTTTGGCATTGTCTCACACAGCCCTTCCAGAAGGATTCTAACCAAATCACCCACTTATTTCTTAATTCACTTACCAGTATTGGGTGCCTCCTCCTTGCTCCAGTATGTGGAAAGAGTGCATTCATTGATTTGTCCAAAATGTATCGGTGTAATATTTATGCCATGGATCTTATGGCTGTGGTGGTCTTTTTTTGTTACCTGTGATTTTTTGTCCTTTCAAACAATAGATATTATGTATATGACACAGGTATTACAGCAATATAAGGCAGTAATGGTAGAAGATAAGAATACAGACTGTATTTCTTCTGACACTGTGGGGTAACAGGTGATGTTCAGACCATGTAGGATTTCCAGCAATATCCAGGAAAACAAAAGAGATAATCATTTTGATAAATTTGCATCTCTTATAATTTCAAAGTTTATATCTGTTGTTCTTAGTTATTTTAAAACCCCCTTGTAATATAGTCAGATTTAAAGGAAACCCCACATAACATAAAAGCTATTCTAATCATAATGTCTAATTACTAAGATGATGAAATCACCAGAAATAGCTTCAAGGTGTATGTGAAATGTATGTGAGCACCTAGGCATTGGGCCCTTAAATATAATAAAAAAGAATAATTGAGAAACGTAGATATTGATAGTCTCACAAGATGAAGTAATTGGAGGAATAAGTTCCAACATTAAAAAATGACAGATACTGGGTGGTGGTGAAAAAAAAAGAAAAAGAAAAAGAGAAAGAGGTTGGAGTCCTTAAGAAGGGAAAAGGAAATTACACAAAATCAATTAATTCCATTTGAAAGGGAGTCTATACTACTCAGTATTTCAAGATTCCTTCTGGAAGCAGTGAGGCTTTCTGATTCCCCGTTTCTTTATATCATGAAGTCGATTCTTTCAGGCCTATTCAGCCTCATCAAACTGGGTCTCCCACTGAGAAACATCATTAAGATGGCAGCTCCCCCAATCTTCCACCTGAGAAATGGCTGCTGAATTCACAGATTTTCATCCCCCACTGCACTCCCTCATATCCCACCGATTTCAAAGGGAGCCGTGTATGTAGAAGACAGATGCAGGGAGCCAGAGCGGGATGTTTGGACCCTTATATTCCTAAAAGCGAACCGAGTTTTACCACGAAGATCAATATTTTTCTGCATAATTTAATCAGGTGTATTGTACATAGCACAGGTATGATATTTATCCAGAAAGATTGCTTTAATGATTCATTGTATCTTTTTCATTTATTTATAACTTTATATACAGAGAGAGATGCATATATCCTTTTCTTAAATTATATTGTCTATATTAGTACAATATAGGGTTTTTTTGCCTGCATGTTAATGTTTGACTTCCACAACCAATATCTATATGCTATACTTAAATGTGTAAAGCAATTAAATTCCAAAAAAACAATATCATACACAAAACCTATCCATTCTTATATAATATTGCTTAACTTTATGCAACAGGTGTAATCCTGGGTAATGATCAAATTTTTTAAATGAAAAATCTATTCTAAATGACCTCAATGACCTAAGTGAGCTGGCATTTCAAGGAAATCTAGGTTGAATCTTTTTTAAAAATAAATAATTTTTTGGAAAAATAAGGAAATACCCTGTACAATAATTAATATTCTATGTATATGCTTATTGTATTTTCTCACAAACGTAAGCAGTTTTTATACACCTATTTATATGGATATAGTCAGACATCGATTTAATGGGTATCTACCGACCTTACTAATTTATCTTTCTTAATATCCTTATCCCACATTTGGGTCATATTACTTAAGATCTGCATCTGCCAATATGTTCTTAGAGATGTTTTTACTTTTATTTGCTTTTGTATTTCTCTTAATGGACAATACGTACAATATGTTTGGTATTTGTTTTTAAAATCCAGAAAGTGCATATAACACTGTTAATACCAAGGTTTCTTTAGCTAAGGATTAAAATCAGTAAGATTAAACTGTCCCATCAGTGTTGCTGATTGAAGAAGAAAAAACATATTTTGTTTCTTTTTAGACATTTCTAATATTTCTCTGTTGAACACCTAAAACGTTTTGTCTTTTATCCAGTTTCTGTCTCCTTCTATATCAAATGTCTAGGCATTACAATCTATAGCTTTTCAATAAGAAGCGTAGACTTTTCTGCATTTTGCTATGCAAGTAATAATGAATACACTCTTACAAACTATTCAAACAATACAGACCTTTGAGTCTTTGCACCTGCTGCTTCCCCAATCTAAAACACTCATTTCACTTGAGTCTTGGTTTGAATTTCACCTTCTCTGAGACACCTTCACTGTCCGCTACCTAATATTATATTATGTATTTATTTATTTTTTTTATTGTCTGTTCCAAATAACAATGTAAGCCCTGACAAAGTGGGACAAGGGATGGGCGAATAAGGGGCAGGGTATCAATATTATTCACTGCTACATCCCCAATTCCAAGAACAAAATAGTGCCTTGTACGTATCAGACACATATTAGTTTTAGTTCAATGGATGAATTAATGGATTTGTAAATAAAATGAGTGCATTTTGAAGAGTTTTTAGAAAATATTACTGCAATAGAATATGTGGACTTCATGTGATTAACTTTTTCAATGTTATGTCCTAGATCTTAAGTTCCTAAATGCACAGGTTATATATAGTAGATATTCAGAAAGACCTTTACCACCTGTGTGCTGTCACATGGCTCGAAGTTCAGCCCAAAAGCCAAAAAGTCACTTGAGATCAGTATCTCCAAACCAACTGATGCCAGGTCTGAAACCTCAAATGAAAACATATATTCCTAGGCAAGGGTAAATCATATATGTTGCTGGTTCAAATCACTCTCTTTGTCTTCAAGTTTATAGCTGTCAGTGAGTCCTTTCCACAATGAAAATGGTTGCACATATCTCCCCCAAGGATCTCTGTGCATATTCATGAATTTAAGATTTGAAGCAGAATGAAGAGCATTCAGATGAGTGACAGCAATGATTTTTAGGTGAAAATACGCTACGGCTGTCTAACTCTCTGAAATATCTCACTGAAACAAATAATCCTTATAATAAAATGTTTCTGATCATTAGAACTGTCCAAATATGAAATAGGGTTCCCAGAATGATAGTCAGTTTCCCATTTCCAAATTAGATAATCATAATCTGAACCACTGTATTTTGGACACTGTAGAAACAATTGTTGAATCTAATTGTTGAATTAGATCAAAGGATGATTATTTTATCAGAAAATTATGTCCTGTGGCAGACATTCTTTAGGATATTAATATTATAAAAGATACAAAGTTTCTGTTATTAACACTTTGGAGAAACTAATTTTGAAAATCCAATCAAATAGTTGTGTGTTTGTTTACTATATGATGCCTCAAAGCCACGAGTAAGTTAATATGCATTACATAGTTCCTAGGTAAGAATATACTTACTATGCATAAAGTTCCCCAGAGGTGGTGACCATGAAATCCAGGTTGTAAGGAGCACCTAAAGACGGAAGCATTCCAAAAACCATCCTTTGGCTAATATTGAAGTTGATAAATTCCAAGTCACTTTCCCGAATTCTGTTATTAGGGCCTTTTTAAAGTCTGTGCCTTAGAGGCCAGAGAGCAAGGTGGGTTTAAGCAGCTGCGTCTATGACCCATCCACCTCACTTCAAACCAAGCCATTTTAAATGTTATCTCTTGGAAGTATTGGGGATTTGCCTAAGATTTTATTTGAAAACAAAAATGGTTTGACAGCTTAAAATAAACACCCACTATCTGTAAATATTGTCTTTCAAAATCATTCAACAAAATTGTGTTTACTTGTCATGGTAGTGTCAGTTTATGTGTGTGCAGTTTTACCTGCAAAAAACACACGTATTGGGGTTATTGAGCCATTGTGCTGAATAATTGATGTTAAAATATCTGCTTCGTAATCTAAATCCAGAACATACCCCTTTATGTATCTTTTCTTAAACTAATCATGGTTATTTGACCCATTCGTAACCTGAAATTTGGTGACAAGAATATCTTAATTTTAATTCAAAAAGCATATTAGTCACTAAAATATATATATATGTATATACACACACACACATATACAGAGAGAATGTTTCAATAATGTATATATTACTGAAACTTCCTTATATCTCACAAATTTAAGAAATCAAGACAAATCTCACTGCAAAATTTCTCTACATAGATTACAAATTAAATATGTAAAGCTATTAAAACCTGTAAAATGAATATTACTTCAAATAAAAGTTACTTTTAATATCAAGTTGCTAATTAAAATAGAAAAAAACAAATAATAGTGCTCAGACTAACGAGTGGGAATATGCAAAATAAAGCGACAGTATTAGACCACGCACACTCCACTGTGTTCCTGTGTCCCAACACCTTACCACAACCCAATCCTGCGAAAAGGCTAAGTAAGATAAACCAAATTCATTTAATAAAAGACAGTCCCCCAAATAAGTGGTAAATGACAAATGTGCCTTTTGAGGGACCTGGGAGTAAATACAGAAAGTGCAATCATGTCATCACTACTTTGTGAAAATGTTCATTTTGGAACTAATAAATACAGTCATGATCATTAATGACAATGAGTAGATTAAATGCCATATAAGCAGAACGTAAAAAAATTTAAGAACCAGAAATCTACATAAAAACAATATAAAATGAATAGGTAAAAATCCACTATAAATAAACTTTTTTTTCCCCTAATATTTGTCCTCTGGTTTGCGGGGTGGTATTTACACTTGGTAGCATGGCTCCATCCCAGTCCTAGCAATGTAACGCTTAGCGATTACACAAATTTCAATATACCTAGCACTCAAATAATAAGGGGCCACTCCCAAATCACCAACTCCACTGAACACTCTCAAATAAGAAATAAGGGGTTTGTCATGTGAGGGTTTGCTTTTGCTTTAATAGAGAGGTCAACAGAATGCTATTTGTGCAGTTTAAGTCTCTGATTCGGTGTGAAAGATTAGAAATAAGGTTAAAGGTGTTCTCAAAATATAGTTTCTTTTTTACCACAACCAACCTAGGAAGTGAGAGCCTTAACTGAAATGGTTCCTTACCTATAATACTAATATATTTGTGGTTAAGATTTTGTCAGCATTTTCATCCAAATAACCTTATTTTTACTAATCCCTACACCCCATGTGGGGCTTGCACTCACGACCCCAAGATCAAGAGTCACATGCTCTATGGACTGAGCCAGGGAGGTGCCCCTCAAATAACCTTATTTTAAAGAATAAAGTATTATGCCCCCAATAAATAATGACAAATTTAAACTTGAGGTACTCAAAGTTTTTTTAAATTTATAGATTTTCTTTAATTCACAAACATTTAGGCAAAGAAAGTTCAATTTAAGATTCACTTAAAAATGGAACTATATACATATTGGCTAATCTTACTGTATCAGTAAGGAAATTATCTAATGTAGATTAGGCATACATTGCAAAATACGTGATGATTTGTTCATGCTTGCTCTTTTACCATAATATGTCAGTGCAATCCACAGATTTATAGAGAAACAGATGAGGCGAGAGAACAATGTGATACAGGCTTACCCCTAAACCATTTGGAGCATCCACTGTCTCAATCTGTCTGGCTCTATTTAAGAGTTCTCTGCCTTAACTGTAGATTGAGTCTGATCCAGGTATGATCTATGGTTGATGGAAGGGGTTAGGAAGAAGCCAAAAAGGTAAAGAGAATAAAAAGGAGAAAATTGGCTGATTGTCTTCCTCTGACAATAGCTTCAGCAAAGCTAATAAGGCCTTAAGTTAGCTCAAGACACTAGAGAGAGCAAAGAGCTTCCTAATTTCTCTTCTAAAAAGTTCAAACTATTCAGAAGTCAACTAGGCTCTATATCCAGGCAAATGATACCAAAAAAGGCCTAGCCTCAATTTACTGTTCTTTTTCCCCCCCCAGTTTCATTTAGATTCAGCCCAGGATCAAAAATCTCAGGCTCCATTACCCATCCAATACTTAAGAAAGAGTGATAGCCACTCCCAGATTGAAATGGATGGATATATACACAGATATCACTGCTATAATTCAGTCTTAGCATTTTGGATACTGTCACTGATTTGAGTGGGGATGACGTTGATTTCCAATTTTCCCAACAACAATAAAAGGTCCCATTAATGGAAACCTGCTTATCATTGGCCTGTTTATTTCTATATCAAAACAATTGCTTTACATTAAAGGTGATAGCAAAAGAACTCCAACCTGAATCAGATTGATCATAAACTATAACTACCAGTTTACAGTAAATCAAAAGATAAAAAAGCATGTTAAATTACATCACAGGGACGCAGTTGACCAAACGCAAAATGTAAATCCTACAGACACAAAGATCAGAAGAAAAAAATAGAGAAAGAGAACAGTTCTAGATTAAAACAAACTTAAGAGATATATAAATCAAGTGCCATTTGATATTAATTTAACAAACAATATTATAAATAAATATACTTATGGGTCAATAAGGGACACAATATTAAATCTATATTAGATGACAATAATTAAAATTTTTTAAGGTATGATGATGCTATTGTCATTTTTTAAACCATGATTTCTTAGAGATCGATGCTGAAATTGGTGGATTTAAAATATGATTTGTAACTTGCTTAAAATAACTCATATAGGTAAAATAAAATTAATTATTGATATTAGGTTATAAATAATATGCACTCACTATACTTTCCTATTTTGGGTATGTTTAAAATTTCCCATAACAAAACTTTTAGTGAATAAACAATGGTGATGATGGCATATATGTGTGTGTGTACGTGTCTTTGAATGTTCTTACCATTTTGCAGTGAGTAATCAAAGGCTAAGTTGAGACTTTCTTTCTCTACTGTAAGTGAACTAATTTCTACAACAGGCTTCCTCGCAATATTTTGCTTGGCTAAATTGGATCTACATTAAAGAAAATATGTTCAAAGGCCCTGATACTGAGTGTTGGCTCATAGAGATGAAGCAAAGAGGAGGGAGAATGACCAAAATATATGTAAGTACGGGTTTTACAAAATGAGAATGGTTAATAAACCTATAGCAGACATCATATTGAAATATAAAAGACCAAAAAGTCTTTCCCTAAGATAAAAGCAAAAATAGGGTACCTGCTACCACTATCTCAATTCATCATTGTACTAGAAACCCTAACTAGTACAATAAGGTAAGAAAAATTAATTCAAAAATATAAGAATTAGAAAGGAAAAAATTAACTATTTTTATTAATCACAGGTGACATACTTGTCTATGGAGAAAATATTTTAACAATAATATTAATAAATAAGTATATTAAGTTCACTGTATACACTGTATACAAAGTAAATATACAAAATCAATTGTATACTAGCTTTCAATTAGGGAATGAAATTTGGAAAATGAAAACATTTATAACAGCATCAAAAACATAAAAATCTTAGAACTAAATTTAAGGAAAGGCATATGCTAATGCTACAGGAAATACATAATACATAATAACAGGAAATACCATGTCCATGGATTAAAATACTGATTCAATAAAGTAAAAATATCAATTTTCTCCACATTGATCTATCTACTCAAAATAAATACCAATCAAAATCTCAGAAGAGTTTTATTTTAATTAGAAGTCAATTCCAAAATGCATATGAAAACATAAACGAACAAGGATATCCAAGATGATCTTGAAGAAGTACAATGTTGGAGGACATTCACAACCAGATATAAAGATATATTATAAGCTACAGTGATTAAAATAGTCATTATTGGTTAAAAGACAAAAGGACCAATAGGGGAAAAAAAAAAAAAGAAAGTCCACAAACAGACCTATATATATTGAATTGATTTATGACAAAAATGACATGGCAATGCTGTGAGTTAAAGATTATGTATTTGTTAGCAAATGATGCTGGATCAATCAGGTGCCCATTTAAAAGAGAGTGACTCGACCCCGTACCTCATATCATACTCAAAAACCAATTCCAAAAACAAAACAAAACAAAAAAAACAAAAAACACCCCCCCAAAATTCCAAATATATTGTAGATCTAATGTAAATGTAAAAAAATAAATTCCCTAGAAGAAAATACAGACTCCCTTCATGACCTCTGGTAAACAGTACAGAAAAGCGTGAACCAGGAAAGAAGAAAGAAATTGATAGAGTAAAAAATTGATATATTGGACTATATTACAACTAATAATTTATTTTTCATTGATAGAAACAATTGAAAGAGCAAATGCAACATAAAAGAGTGAGAAATTATATGAGAGTGTTGGGGAATGTTACCAAAAGGACGTTACCACTGGTTGACCTGTGAGCTGGACTTGGGCAATTGGAGGCTCCTTACCCCCTCCCCTGTCCTTGGAACGCAAGTTGTGCTTGCCTTCCCTGCTCCCAGAAACTACCCCAAGGACACAGCCTTGAGATAGTGGTGTGGTGTTGAGACAGTATTCTATGCGACCTTTCAAGATTTGGCATGCAGATGTGGAGATCCACTTGCCCCTCAGCTGCCCAAGTCAAGCCTCGTATGTAAATTCCCTCATTTATTAAACTTGCCACCTACCAATCTGGAGTGACCTCTTTCTTCGCTCTCTCCTTGCTCTGCATGTACAAGGGCCAGTTTGCTAATGAAGAGGAAGAGAGAGAGAGATACAGACATCTGACATTGCATATATGTATCCAGAGTATATAAAAAACTTCTACAAATCAATAAAAAAGTAAAATCCAGTTTAAAAAAGCATGGGCACCTGGGTGGCTCAGTCAGTTAAGTGTCCAACTCTTGATCTCAACTCAGGTCTTGATCTCAGGGTCATCAGTTCAAGCCTTGTGTTGGGTGGGAAGCCTATGGAAAAAAAAAAAAAAAAGGAAAATCATGTTGACTAGGCACTGCTCAAAAGAGAATAACCAAAAGCCTACTAAACATTGAAACAGATGCTCAGCCTTATTGGTCAACAACAAAGAAATGCCACTGTAACTAGAATTAATTGCTGCAACACACCCACCAGAATAACCATAACATCAGAGGTTGATGAAAATGTAAAGCAAATAGAATTAGGAGTATAAATTGATGCAACCCTTTTGGAAAGGAGTTTGGAAGTGCCTACTAATGCTGAACATACACATCATCTATGACTTAGCACTTAACTTTCTGTGGATTTGTACACCAAAAAGTACATCTAGAATGTTCGTAGCAGGACTATTCATGATAGAACCAGAAGTACAGCAACCAAAAGGTACGAAGTAGAACAGATAAATAATGATGATATGTTCAAGTCATGGAACACCATATAATGATGAAAATAAATAAATCGCACAAACTTAATGAGCAGAAAAAGCCATCATGCGAAAAAGGACACACAGTAAGATTTCACCTTTATAAATTTCAAAGGATACGTGGCATTAGAAGTCAAGACAGGGGCTCCTGGGTGGCTCAGTCAGTTGAGCGTCTGCCTTCTGCTCAGGTCATGATCTCAGGGTCCTGGGACTGAGCCCCATGTGGGCTTCCTGCTCAGCAGGGAGCCTGCTTCTCCCTCAACCCCGGCCCCTGGTCTTGCTCTCTCTCTCTCTCTTGCTCTCTATCATGCACTCACACACTCTCTCTCTAATAAATAAACAAAATCTTAAAAAAAAAAAAGACGTCAGGATAACATTTACATGGGAGGGTGTTAGTGACTGGTGACTTTGGGAGCAAGCAATGATATTTGTCTTGATCCGAATCTTAATTGTACATTTTCCTTATTAAGAAAAAAAAAACTATCCCGTAGTACAATTATTTGTATGTATTTCCGCTATGTATATTCAACTTGAAAAAAAGTTTAATTTTTAAAAATGGGGATATTTTTGTAAAGGGTCACTACATATCACATGGTAAGTCACAGTCATTATTAAATTTTCAACTATTAAACTTGAATATTTGAGGCAGGATAAAAGAACTATATAGTTGTTTGTAGGCATCCTGGATCATTTGAAGTTCTAAAGCCATGAAATACATGGAAATAACCCTCCACAATTTCACTAAAACCATATATACAGTTACTGTCAAAAGTAACTGATAGGTGTTATCTATGGTACCAGTAGTTACCTATGATTTTTTTTTCTAATTTAGGTATGCATATAATCTATTTATTTTTCAGATTAGAAATATTAACAAAGAAAAAAATATTTTTTTACCTTATTTTCCTTTCTTTACCAAATTTATACTTGTATACTTCATTCTTTTCCTATGATTCTGTCTTCTGAGACATTGACTATGTTCATTGATCCAAACTTTTGGATGTATATAATGTAAAAAGATTTTGAAAAGCAAGAATACATTTTTGAAGCTAGACCAATCCTTGTACGGACAACAGGGCACTCATCTGTGGTTGATCTTGTGTTGCTTAAGGTTAAGCCCTGCATTTATATGGCTGTGAATTTCCTCCACAAACAGCTGCTCTGCAGGGGGTGGGGGTGTGAGGGGCAACCGTCCTGTGGTTAATCAGTTACATTTCTGATCAGAGAGCCAGCGTGGGGATTTAGATCAGGCCAAACTTCCTAAACATTACTGATCCTTCCATTTTTAGCCTGAGTATTCTGGATATTACATGATCAATTATTTCACCATTTCCTGACTTCAAATTTTTGTAGGTTTCACATTTCAGGATATTCTACTTCTGTATAAATTTGTTTTATTTAGCAATAAGCATAGACTTTTGCAAATATGGGCATAAGACAAGTGCCCCACAAATGAAAGTACTCCACAAGCACAAGGTGTAATTATAGCATTATTATTTAGAAAGTATCTGTTGAATATTCTCTTTTCCATTGAGCACTGAAGACAAAACATATACTTCCATTTAGCCTTTGTTCATGGCTTTATATAATATGAGTTTTGTTAATTACATGAGAAGCTGTATGTTTTTCGTAAGAGTGGTAAATAAAATATAATATCCCAAGCCATACATGAAAATGAAAATTAACCTTTTAACTTTATCATTATGCTTCATACTTTTTTTTTTTTGACCGTTGGCATTCAAAGGTTAGGATATGGAAAATCAGCATTAAATATATACCCTAATTTATCTCATTTAGGTGTTGTTGGTAGAGTTACTATTTTCAAGAAAAAAAATCTTAATCCTCTCTTTAAATTTTCCTGAAATGTGGGAAACCCTAAATTGTATAGAAACAAGTAAGTACTGTTTGTTTCTTCCTTTAAGTAGGTGGTTTGATTTCCCAGAGGGCACGTGGTGAGAGCAGGAAGGAAGTGAGGCAAGACTTTTTGGGAATTATCTGAGCCTTAAAGAAATTTAGAAGGTTTGGAAGTTAAATAAGGTTCAAGTTGGTTCTTATTGTGAATGTCTAAACTGTTTTGCCCTTCCTTGGCGAAGTGCCATAAAGTCAGGTGTGAATAGACTGTGAAATGGGCTTTTCTTGTGCAGCAAACTTTAGCCAAATGGTGATCTTCTTTAAACACATATGGCAGCAGCCTGTTCTGTGGGAAAGTTTGTGCATAAACCCAAGGGGCTGATGAAAAGGAAACAATTCCTAATTTTTTAAAAATCATTTGACAATTCTTAAATTTTTCAACCACATTAAGGCATTTTTTCATAGTTTAATTAATTAAGATCTGAAATTGGAAAGATATGTATACACAGAGATACATATATTTACATACACACTATACATAAAAGAATATATTTCAACTTGATATAGGTTAAAATCATTTAAATATTATTCGATATACAGAATAAGAAGAATGCAAAATCTAACCAGAAGAGCACTGAAATAAAAACAAGGAATTGAGTGCACGTTTGTCAAAACCGATCACTCATTACAAAATGACTACACATTTTCAACTGAGAAAACAAGAAAAGCAAAAACAAATGTTCATACAAGTTTTTTAAGTGCATGATTTTTTTTTTTTTTGGAGTTTCTGTTTTATAAAATGTGTGCATGCTTACCATAGAAAATACAGATAAAAGCTACAAAGTAAGTAATGTATTTTTTTTTTAAAGATTTTATTTATTTATTCGACAGAGAGAGAGAGAGCCAGCGAGAGAGGGAACACAAGCAGGGGGAGTGGGAGAGGAAGAAGCTGGCTCATAGCGGAGGAGCCTGATGTGGGGCTCGATCCCAGAACGCCGGGGTCACGCCCTGAGCCGAAGGCAGACGCTTAACCGCTGTGCCACCCAGGCACCCCAGTAATGTATTTTTAAAAGATATTTTAGAGAGAGCATGAGAGAGAGCAGGGGGAGGAACAGAGGGAGAGGAGAGAGAGAGAATTTCCAGCAGACTCCCCACTGAACATGAAGCCCACCCGAGATGGGGCTCAATCTCCCGACCCTGAGATCATGACCTTGAGATCATGATCTGAGTCGAAATCAAGAGTTGGATGCTTAACCAACTGCACCACCCAGGCACCCCAAAAAGTAATGTATTTTAAATGATTTGTATATCCTGGGTGCTTTATGTCATTCCATTAACTCTCACAACCACCTTGTGGGGTAGCTATTCTCATGATTTAAGATATTAAAGTCGAGGAGACTGGTTTGTACAAAGGTTGACTACTATCCAAATCACACAGCCTAGGAGGTGATGGAGCTGGGATTCAATTTCAGGTCTCTTTGACTTAATAACCCAAACTCTACTAAACAGTAGAAGAAAAGAAAACAATGATCACTACAATAGTACCATTCTGATATAGGTACATATAAATCCCGACACACATATAAAATCTCTATAAATTCTAGAGGGGTAAATGGTATCTATTATTACTTTACTTAAAAGTAAATTTTCTTATGAGTCCCTCCTATTTCCATTTATCAAGTATCTACTGGGAAGTGTTATTTAGAAAAACTTGATTAAACCAAGATATTCCAATTCTCAATTGAAAAGCCTGTACTCTTCAGGGACACATAAACATCCGTTGGAGGCTGTGAGATTGCTTCTCTCCCCACCTTACTTTTTCATGTAGTATAAGCACAAGACCTGTGGTCTTAAAACAGGTTGTATTTTTGTGTGTGTGTGTGTGTGTGTGTTTGGCCCGTTTTATGGATCTGCGTCCATGAATGATGTTCTTGGCAGTTTGAATATAGACAGTCCAGGAATAGTACTTAACTATGAATCAACAGGTTTGATTTCTTCCACCGTTGGTATGTTCTGCCTCTCCCAGACCTTGGCCACAATAGACCCTGAATTTATACCATTTACTAACTCTGAGAAGAACATTGGGTTTCTAATGCGCATTAAATATTGCTTTTTATGTTAGAAGAATAAGCAACCAATTTCAGAGCCACAACACTGAACTCCTTATGCTTAAAATATTTGATAATTACTAAAGCCTCAAGGTCCCCGCTACATCTTTCAAGCTCCACGTGGTGGTTAAGATGGTGTACTGATTCGGGGCACCTGGCTGGCTCAGTTGGTGATCTCAGGGTCCTGGGATGGAGCCCACGTTGGGCTCCCTGCTCAGTTGGGAGTCTGCTTCTCTCTCTTCTTCTGCCTCTCTCCTGCTCATGCTTTCTCTCCCTCCCTCTCTCTCTTTCAAATAAGTAAATAAAATCTTAAAAAAAAAAAAAAGATGATACACTGAATATTACCCATGGTCCACAGAAGTCCAGCTGAAAGCTGGCTGAAGACATTGCCAAAACCACCCAGAATCTAGTCGCTGCTAAAGTATAGAGAAAGGCCACGAGGAGGTTGGGTCAGTGGGTGTTTTGAAGAAAGAATATGTTTTGCTTTAAAAACAAGTTTCGGGAGAACACTGATGTGAAATTATTTTATGGGAGAGCAGTCATACCCCTTATTCTACATAAAAATATGTAGATTTATTTAGGCTTAACATTTGAATCCAAAGAAGTACCCAAAAATGTATAGCATAAACAAAAACCAAGAAAAACTAAGTGAAAAGCATTATTACATGAACTGAAGTCTTTTTTTTAATAATAATTTTTTATTATGTTATGTTAGTCACCATACAGTACATCCCTAGCTTTTGATGTTATGTTCCATGATTCATTATTTGTGTATAACACCCAGTGCTCCATGCAATACGTGCCCTCCTTAATACCCATCACGGCCTATCCCAATCCCCCACCCTCCTCCCCTCTGAAGCCCTCAGTTTGTTTCCCAGAGTCCACAGTCTCTCATGGTTCAGTCCCCCTTCTGTTTACCCCCCTTCATTTCCCTTCCTTCTCCTACCGATCTTCCTGCTATTTCTTATGTTCCATAAATGAATGAAAGCGTATAATTGTCTTTATATTATATTAGATTTCTTTTCATTGCTGGTGAAGTTTTCTCTATCTTATCCAATGACATCATATCAATTCTGACGAAAACAGTAGTTACCAAATAAGTACAACCATGCAATATTTTTCTGGAGTATGTATTTCCCAAAATTAGCAGATAGCAGTAGGAAAAGTCAGACCTCGGCCTAAATTCTACCTCTACTACTAAGTTCTAAGGACAAGCCAATCAGGAGTCTACTTTATACCCCCACTTTATAAAGTAGGTACAATTTGCTAATTTTTACCAATATTATATTATAAGGGATATAAGAAAAAATGTCATTTTGTATTCAAGGAGAAAGATGGTTAGCACTCTTCCTATTCAACCCAAATGTTTGAGAGAATAAAGTGGGTAAAAAAAAACTAATTGTAATAATTCTGTCAAATGTGACCATGGAGTTGAGCAAAAGCACCATATTGTGAATAACCCCAAACCCATGAAAGTGACTATGGGAAGGAGCGGGTCTCCTCTCATCTGGCCTAAACCAGGTAAACCCTCTTGCTGTTTTGAAATGAGAAACAAAGTGTATCAAATATATAGATAAATAAAAACATTTGGCTCTCTTTCTTAATTTTTCAGATTGTATCAGAACGTTCTCTCTCACATTAGCTGCCACCTCAGAGCCGACGTAAATAAGGCTAAGTAGGCCCGTGGAAGCTAGTGCTCTGGGAAACTGATAACTTCACTAAATGAGCTCATAAGGCCCCTTGCCCTCGCTCTCCCACACGGGAAGTCAGTGTGAGTGGAACGTGGCTATTCAGTGCCCTGGTTCTCAGAGGGGTGGCCTGTCCCGTGTGATGGGGACGAAAAAGGTGCAGAAGCCAACTTCCACAGTTTGTAGAATTGTGTTTTCTGACCAACAGGAAAGCACAGAATGATTTCTTCCCTTTTGCAAAAATCATCCCACATTTTCTCTCCAGAATTCCTTAAATTCGGATATCCCCTACTTTAGAAAAAGCATCACTTTCATTTTGAAGAGAACTCAAACAGCACCATGCTTAGTATTGTCGTCTGAGCTGCCTGTGAGAGCACACGGGCGGCTAAAACATCTCCAGGAGATATTTTACTGCCGCACGAGAGAGACTCGGAGACACGAACCCCATCGAGGACAAGGGTTCTAACCCTAATACCGTCTGTCTTAAAAAGGAAAATAGGCGTTAATCGGCACAGCAGAACAGATATGCGGATGAACACGTTTGTCTTTTTCTGGAAGATTGTTAGTGTTACTGCCCCTGTCTACTGTCCTGCATTGCCTGCCTGCCTTCTGCATTAACGCAGAGCTGATCATTTAATCTGCTGGCTGCACGAAAAACAGAAAAGAATGCTTAAAATTCAATGAGAGGAGGCTGTCAGTTGGATCGCTAAGTCTTACCACGTATGTCACGGCAAACTCTCATTAATTATTTTTTTTAATTGTTAAAAGTTACCACAATGACTGTGGCCTCTGGAAAGTATGCTGAATTAACTGAATGTCACCTACTGGGCCTGGCCTCGGGTTCTTTCTTTTTCTGGACTTATTGACTTATAAAGAGGAGAAGTAAAGAGAGTGAGGATCACCGGTGATATAATTTCAGAAACTTAGTCTTTTTTTAAGAGGGGGGGGGGGTGTGTGCGGGTGGGGAGAGGGGCAAAGGGAGAGGGAGAGAGGGAATCTTAAGCAGGCTCCACGCCCAGGAGGGGAGCCTGATGTGGCGTTGGCTCTCACGACCCTGAGATCACGACCCTGAGATCATGGCCGGAGCCCAAACCAAGAGTCAGACACTTCCCTGACTAAGCCACCCAGGCACCCCCAAAACTTCCACTTTTAATAGGAAATACCACACCAAGAAAAGATAGTGTCATATATCCCTCTGTTGACAATTTTAGCAGGCACCAGAGTCCCACTACAAGTTCAAGGCATCTTATTTGTGGCAGATAAGCTTCTCATCTTTTCAGTGTGGATCCCATCCTCCGTCTCCTACAGGTGGTAAAATTTACAGCGAGCAATTGCCTGCCTTAAGCCAGTATGTTGCACAAGTCAAGCACGGAGTCAAAAATAGGACACGAATCTCCTGACCCCTCACCTCTTCCTCCGTCCACAATACTGATTTTCCTTCTGCTCTGTGGTGGCAATAGTGGGCATAGCCAGATGCCAAGAATTTGTTCCTTCTGTCATCAAGAAATAAATTTCACGGGTAAGAGAGCTCAGCTAGTCTCTGATTGCAAAGCGTTTTGAAAATGGAAAACCAAATACAGTGTAAGTGCTAGGTGTTGTTATTATTCAGAAGGTAAGAGACTGAGTGCAGAGCAATCATTATGATTATTTGGACCTGGGATACAAAAGAATTTGGGAAGGAAAGAGGGAGGGGCCATAGGTGATATGGTCGAGCAACAGGAAGAAGCTTCACTAAGAAAATTTAACATATTTTGTGAGGCACGAGACCCTGAAATAATAACTGGAAGCTTTGATTATATTAACAGATTAGTAGCTTTCTGATTCTTAAATATTTGCAGGGAGGAACAGCAGTGATGAACATTCAGAAATTGTTTTTTTTCCCAGTTCACCGTACAAATAAGAAACACGCTTCTGAGCAGAGAAATGCAGTGATCCTTAAAATAGAAACTTTGGTGAAGGGAACTGGCAAATAACGTAATGACTCATAGTACTGAGAGTAAGACATTTAAACAAAGCCTCCAAAATTCTCCCAATGAGCGCAGAACGGCTCTTACTCAAGTAAAATGGATACTACATAGCATAATCGTAAATAAAGTTCCAGAGAGCCGGCTTTGTCACGCTTAGCAAAGAGCTCCCAGGAATGACTGTAAAGTGAAGCAAGTCAAAAGTGACATGTCACTTTCATCTTAATCTCTTGACTTGTTTACGTTACTTCCCTTTCAGGCATGACCTCCCTCTCTTATTCCATCTACCTACCTTTGCCCCAGTTTTGAAAGCCCAGCAAAATCCCCAGATCCTCACTGAAGTCTTCACTGATCAATTCAGCTCACCCTCGTGGCTCCCTTTGATTAACTGGTAATAGCCAGGGCCCAACAATAAAATATTTTAGCTGTTTTTTTAAATAACTTTGAAGCATATAGAAAAGGAAAATGAATATTTCAATAACAACCCATATATTCACCATCCAAATGCCACATTTGACATATTTTCTTTATCTATTATTCTTTGCTAAACTTTTTCAAAATGCTTTGTAGACATAATGATACTTTATCCCTAAGTACTGCAGTATCTATCTCCTAAAAATGAAGATTTTTCCCCTATAAACACAATACTATAATCTCAAATCAAGTCTATATTAAAATTTGTACTATTTTCTCAAATAATATAGCTGGTTTTGTTAAACCGGAGTTTGTGGTTTATGCTCTGCTTTTGGCATTTGGTTGTTCTATGTCTTTAAGTTTTTTGTCTTTTTTTTTTTTTTGGTCAAGAAATGTTCACTTGTTCTCAAAAATCTTTTTGAAGATACTCAACCAAGGATGTTTAATAATGCCCCACAACCTGGATTCACCTGCATGGTACCACATGCTATAATTTGAAAAGTTCATCTACCCCTTGAATTTTCTGTAAAAAGAAAATAGATCAAAAGGATTGATTAGATTCTTTTTCAACACTTTTGGCAAGTACATTTCACAAGAGATGCTGTCACCTAATCTTCACATGAGGGGTCACATAACTTTAGATTGTTTGACTCTTAATGATTCTAAGTTTGACCATGTTTAAGGCGATAGCTGGGAGAACTGTTCTTTGCAAAGGCTCCATCTTCCCTTCTAATTAGCAGGTAATGCTTCCTAGCTAAAATATTTAATCTTGTTTCTTTAGACTCCCAACCACATGTAGCATTCTAGATATTGGGAACTATGTTTGACATTTTATTTTATTGGCTACAGAACCCATAACATTACAATGTTAAGCATTCAGCAGGCTTCTGATGAATATTTATTAGTTGAGGGATTTGCGACATATAAAATCAGACACATTCTAGTTCTTAAAACCTCCATATTCTGCTGCAGTAAGGTACATTGCCCTAGGAAAAGGTAGACCTTACTTCACTTCTAGTTTGATGAAATAGTTTATAGCAGACCAATGCTCCTACTAAGAGAAACGAAACAATATAAAAAGTTGCCCTAATTTTCATTATTAGCACACTTTAGACAACGATGAAGAATACCCATTCTTATCAAATGGCTACACTTGCTGAGATATCAGATTATAAAACAAGCTTCAAGTATTTTAAAAACTGAATGCATTCATGAGGTTTTTAGAGAATAGTGGAATTAAGTTAGGCATCAAAACAAACAAAATATATAATAAGAAACACACAGCACACAAATACGTCATTCGGAAATAAATCATGGGCCTTTAAAAAAAACAGTAAAAATCACAACAGGAATTAGAAAATATTTACACCTGAAAGATAATGAAGATAGGATCTATCAGAGTTTATGGGATGTAACTACAACAGTGCTTAGAAAAAAAAATACAGTCTTCAATACATGTAAAACAGAAGGCTGAAACTCTACAATCAAAACACCCATCTTAAAGTTTAGACTGAAAAGAGAACAAGCAAATTAAACCCCAAACAAGTTAAAATGAAGGAAATAATAAAGATGAGGGCAGAGATTAATGAAATTAAAAAATAAGCAGTTAGATACAAGATCAACAAAATTAAAACCGTGTTCTTTATTTAGAAAAAAAACCAATCTTTATTAAAAAAAACTAATAAAAAGTTAAAGGATTCTCTAACAGAACTGATCAAGAAATATTACTAATAGTAGTTATTAAAACATAACACCTTAGATCCCACAAGTATTAAAAAGATAAAAATTAGGTTTATGAGTAACTTTATGCCATTAATAAAATGGATTAAATCTTGAAAAAGAGAAACAATCTAGCATAACTAATGCAGTAAGAAATAGAATCTATAATTTAAAATCATCCCTGAAGAGAAATCTATCTCTAGGACTGAAATAAAAAAATGCTGGTCTCTCACTAACTCTTCCAGAGTTCAGAAAAAAAAAATAACCAAACTTTATAACCTTTTTATGATTTGAATAAAATATATAAATACTTAATAAAGACATTCAAGGAAGGAAAACTATAGGAAAATCTGTCTAATAAACATAGATGCAAAAATTTTTAAATATTAACAACTTATTGCAAAATACACAAAAGAGATAATATAACACAATGAAGTATGACTATTCTAGGAATATAAGGCCAGTCTAATATTTAAATTCAATCTCGTTTTACCACAATAGTAGAATAAAGATGAAAAATTAAATAATCATCTCAAAAGAAGTAGAAAACAGCTTTCATAAAAATCAGCACCCTTTCACAATAAAACTCTTAGCAAACTAACCAAAAAGAGAATGTCCTTATTCTGAAAATGTATACACAAAATCTTTCAACAAACTTACACTTAATAGTGAAATATAGAAAGCTTTCACCCTGAGATTCAAATTAAGACAAGAACACCACTATCATCACCTCTATACAATATTCTACTGGTGGTGCTAACCATTAAAATTAATAATTACAAAAAATTAACATATATAAATCTTAGAAAAGGAGAGACATATTTGCCATTATTTTTAGATAACATGATTTTATAATCTAGAAAATCCAAATGAATCCAGAGACAAGTCATTAGAATTAATTTAAAAATGTATTAAGATCTGTGTATACAAAGCCAATATAAAAATTAATTCTATTTCTATGACACAACAAAAAATGGAGCATGAGAGTTTTTTAAAAGATACAATTCAAAATATTATCTAAAATATTAAATGCCAAAGAAATCTCTCAAAAATATTCAATTTCTCTATAGAACAATCTAGAATACATTATTGTAATAAAAAATGGAAGGATATGCCACAGTCATGGATTAGAGAGTCTCATACTATATACAAATATGCTGGTTCTCCCCGGTGATTCATATATTCAACAGAAGCACAATAAAAATGCAAGTAGGTTTTTTTCTTGGGTTGGCATTTGAGAAGCTGTTTCTAACGGCATATAGAAATGCAAAGGGCCAAGAATAGGTAAGATAACCTTGAAGATGAAAAGCAAAGCTGGAGGACTTTCAAGACTTATTGAAGTTTTAATAATCACAGTGATGTTCAGATAGACTAATACACCAGAAAAATATAATATTGAGTCACAAACAGACATTTACATGGTTGCTTAAATCATGACAAATATATCCCTGTAGTGAGATGGGGGAAAGGGTATTATCTTCAATAAACGGTGCTAGGTCAAAAGAAAATCATACATATTAATCCCTTCCTCACACTATAATCTAAAATAGATTTAAGATGAAATCTTGATCTAAATGTGAAAGATAAAACAATAAAACTTCTAGAATAAACAGAAGAAAATAGCTTAATAGCCCCGGAATAAGGAAGAATTTCCCAAGGCCCAAAACCCTTACAATAAAGAAACATGAATAGAGACACATGAAGAATTTGTGCTCATTAAAAGACACCAATGAGAGGAGGGAAAAAGCAAGCCACGGACTGAGAAAAATTATCTATAGAAAAATAGGCCTGATAAAAGACTCATGTCCAAAATATATAAAGAACACATAAAAATTAGTTAGAAAGATGGAAAAAAAACATGGTAAAATAAATAAAAACTTAAACAGGTACCACACAATAGAACAATATGGGCAAGATGAGAAACTCAGTCACAATGGGATACCACTGTGCACCTACCAGAAGATCTAAACTTTGTGTTGTTGGAGATGTGAAGCATCAGCAACTCTCATACACTGCTACTCTGGTGGCCTTTAGAGACTTGCCAGTGTATCTATTAACAGTAAATATATGTATATCCTATGACTCAACAGTTCCACTTCTAGGTATATATTCTCCTCCAAAATATATACATATGAACCAAACGATGTTCCGAGGAGCACTGTTTGTAGAAGCCAAAATGTGTAGACTAGGCATGGGTATATCAACACAATGTACAATAAGAGGCAAGTGTGGACTGTTGTTACATAAGAAAACAAAAATAAATTCCACAACCAACTATTAAAAAAAAAAAAGACACACACACACACGCTAATCTTATATGGTGGTAGAGGTCAGAAGAGTGACTGCTTTTGGAGAAGATCGTACTCTGGGAGGATGAGGGTGGAAGGTGCTTCGATTGTGCAGGAAATTTTCTATTTCTTGATCCGTTGATGGATATACAGTTGTATTTCCCTTATAAAAATTCACTGAGTTGTATGATTAGTATCTGTGCACATATCTGCATGTCTATTTTTTTTACAAAGTTGAACCATAAAGTACATCACTCTCCCCAGCACCCTTAAGTCCCTGACTCCTTGTCCTTTGATTTGCTGTCATATCTTATCTGCAGATGACTATCAATAAATAAAACCACTGGTCTGATGTGTGTCCTTGTTCCAGTTCTCCGACTATTTTTGGAGGTATTACGATCTTGCCTCTCCAAGCCATTTTGGCCTCTGGGCTGTCAAGAATGCTCACGGAAATCCTGTCCTCTCTCCAAAGTGCCTCCCTTTTTTAAAATTTTAAACGATCACTATCCTAACAAATCTACCACTCCACATCTGTCTTCTCCCTCGTCAGCTGGCATTGCTTCCTCTGTTTTCATAAAACAGAAGCACTATAAAGACCTCCCCATACCTTATCCAAACTACGGACAGAAATCTCATCTGTGATAGCAGGAGACGCCAGGCTGCGGACAGCCAACTACAGGGCACATCTCAAATTCTTCCATTGATCAGGGGGTGTATGACTCTTTCTTTGATGGTGTGTGAGCAGCAAGACTCAGCAAGGATGCCACCATAATTTAGAGGACTTGGACAAATAATCAGGAATAAACAACTTCTCCCTTTCCTCTCCTGCTTTCCCAGCCCCCTTCCAAAAATGTACCTTTATGCTCATCTTCCTTCCCAACAAAGTCCTTTCTCCTTTATGCGACCAACATGTCTACTCTGCTCTAGATTCACGACCCCTCTTATGATTCAGGATTACCCTCCACTAATGAATCCCTCTTTGCCTTTATCTCAATCTATACTTGTACTCTTCAAACTCAAGCATGTTTAGTCCAATTTCTTTCAAAAGAAAGAACTCTTTCTGTCAATAAAACCTGAGCTTTTTTTTTTTTTTAAGATTTTATTTATTTATTTGACACAGAGAGAGACAGCCAGCAAGAGAGGGAACACAAGCAGGGGGAGCAGGAGAGGAAGAAGCAGGCTACCAGCGAAGGAGCCTGATGCAGGGCTCGATCCCAGAACACTGGGATCACGCCCTGAGCCGAAGGCAGATGCTTAATGACTGCGCCACCCAGGCACCCCAAGCCTGAGCTTTCATCACATGCCTGAGTTCCAAATCTTTTCATCTGAGGCCTACCGGATATGTTCAACCTGCATATCTTACAGCACCTCAAACAGATCCATTAAGAATGCCTACAAAGCCTCTGTTTCCCCAGTCCATATACTGATGTTCTTCTCATTTTTCTGTGTAAGCTAGAAGATTGGAAGTCATCCTTGACTTTCTATCTGCTGCAGTCAAAGTCATCAGGTCATGTCAATTCCGCCTCCTAAAATCTCTCTCACAGGCATCTGGCCATGTTCCTCTGTTACTGCTTTATTTCAGGTCTCATTGCCTTTAAAAATGATTAGATTGATTTAAAAACAAATCTAGCTAGGCTCTGTTTGTAATATACAAGAGGCTCACAAAGTTTGAAAGTAAAAAAAAGGGGGGCAAATATATAATAGATAGATAGAAAGAGAAATCAGAGCTATTGTACTATATTCGTAATATGGTATATTTAATTGATATTAATCAAACTAGAATTACCTTCCCACAGAATATTTTGAAAAGTGGATAAAATGTTATTAGCTCACAGGTAAAAAAAATAATCCTCTATTATTTTAAAAACTTTAAAATTATATATGTCCCTTTTACACATAAAATAAAAAACAGAAGCAAAATAAATTTAAAATAACATCAACAAAAATTCTCATGTAAATAAATCTGTAGTCAGTGCCAATTAAAATTCTTTATTAGAGAATACTTAAAAATAATTAAAAGAAGAGCACTACAGATCAAAACATAAGACAATGCAGAAGCAATCAAAAGGAAATCAGAACTCCAACTATTTTCAATGCTAAAGGAGAAGAAAATTAGTAAGCTGGGCATTCAGCTCTAAAGTAAACACAACATAAACCTGAAACCAATCTAAGAAAAGCAGGAATTAATACAAATAAAAGCAGGAATTTTTTAAAAGGCAGAAAATCAGAAAAATAATGAAAATAAATAGACTAACAAAAGAAGTGATGTCTTTCCTAAGTACCGTAAATAACTACTTACAGTATAATGATAAGAAATTCCATTACTAGTAATATCCACAACATCTAAATTAGTAGGAGTTAACTTCACAAGAAATACGGAACATTCATTTTACAAACAAAAGCTTGACTTGAGGGACACAAAAAAAGATATGAATCAAAACTGTGGCATATTACATTCCTGAAAGAAAAGTTCAATATTGTAATAACGTCAGTTATCTCTGTATTCATTTTCTATTGCTGCTGTAAGAGGTTACCACAAATTCTGTGGCTGAAAATAATATAAATGTATTATCTTAGAGTGATAGAAGTTAGAAGACCAAAATGGGTCTTACTAGGTTAAAATCAAGGTACAGGTAGGCTCCTTTCCTTCTGGAGGCTCATTTTCTTGCTTTTTCCAGCTTCTAGAATCTACTTGCTTTCCTTGGCTCATTTCCTTCATCTTCAACACCAGCAGTGTAGCGTCTCCAAATCTCTCTCCTGTGCGTCCTCCGCTTCTGTCATGTCTCCTTCTCACTCTCTCTCCTGCCTCACTGTTTTGCTTGCAAGGACCCCTTACTATTGCATTGGGCCCACCCAGATAATCCAGGAGAATATCTCAAGATATTTAGTTTAATCGCTCCTGCAAAGTCCCTTATACCATGGACGGTAAGAAATTCTTAGGTGCTGGGGAATAGGATATGGACATCTTTCAGTGGCCATTGTTCTACCACTATATCCAATTGATTTCGTCATTCAATACAGCTCAATTATTTTTTAACTTGACAGAGTGATTCTAAAGTGTAACTGGAAACTCAAACTGAGAAAACTGAGACATCGCGTAAGAGTGATAAAAGGAAAGGATTTTCATTGCCAGATATGAAAACAGATGGCACCATAATAATCAAGGGGATGTGGTTGTAGAAGAATAGAGGTATCTTGGAAAAAAATTTTCAAAAATGTATATGTATAGGGGTCGCCTTGGTGGCTCAGTCGGTTAAGCGTCTGCCTTCAGCTTGGATCATGATCCCAGAGTCCTGGGATCCAGCCCCGCATCGGGCTCCCTGCTCAGTGGGGATTCTGTTTCTCCCTCTCCCTCTGTCTACCGCTCTGCCTGCTTGTGCCCTTCCCTCTTGGTGTCAAATAAATAAATGAAATCTTAAAAAAAATGTATATGTATATATAATTAGTATTATAGCACATGATAAGAAGTGACATTTAAGATCTGGGAAGAGAAAGGCATTTAAGATCTTGGAAGGGATAAGGCTGATTACTTAGTAAATTATGCTGGAAGAAGAAGTTAATTATTTGGAAAGAAAAATTTTGGGATTTAAGTTAGATCTTCTCTTTACCCCCTCACACCAAAATACATCGATGATGGATAATAGCATTAAACAGCAACAACAGAATTAAACTATTGGGCTTGAAAGTAAAAGAGAGATGAATAATTATTATCTTTTAATGAACTGAGTAAAAAAGAATGAAGTATAAAAAAGGAAGAAAGGAAAGAAAAAATTGATGGTTTTGACTACATTAACCCATAGACACACAAACTTACAAACATCAAAAAATACCATAAGCAGAAGTAAAAGAAACAGGAAAATAATAGGAAAGTGTATTTTCAATCATATGACAAACAGTTCAGATAAAGAAAAATAAAAATCCCATTAGGGAAATAGGCAAAGAAATTGTTATGACTTTGTTAAATTAACATTTGTTAAGAGGACCACAGAGTAGTGATGGTGAATCAAAGTTCAACAACAGACCACAAGAAAAATTGGAATAGAGATGTTTACTACTCACAAGTCCTGAAGGAAACCTTAAGGGCCGCATGATGAGGTCAAGGCAGGGCCATGACTTCCTTAGGGTCTGCGAGTGGAAAGAGTGATGTTTGGTAAGCCCCTCAGGAGTTTTAACTAAGGGGTGCCCAAGGGGAAAGCCCTGGGAGGCAGATGAGGTTATGGTTTATAAGGGAAGTTGTATCAGGAGCTTACATTTGCTTGTGACTCTGTGGGCTGCTCTCCTGGGCATGTGCTGCAGGAGAGGCTGGTGTCTGCTTAAGGTCGCCGTGGGCCCCTTGGCCAAAACAAAATGGATGTCAAAGCAGCAATACCACCAAGTAGCTTAGCTAAACCCTTGACAGATAGTGACTGCCAAAGGAAAAAAGCAAAAGTCCAATAAATACATTTTTTTAATAGTCAAACTGCTGCTGATTAAACAAATGCAAAATAAAATACCCACACAATGCTGTAGTCCTCCCCCAAATGATCAAAACCTTTTTTCTTATGTTATTATCCATTGTTGCCATGAGGGTGGAGAAATAAATACTTGATACCATTCTAGCACAGACATAAATTGGTATATCTAGAAGATATTTAGTAACTTTTTAAAGGTGCTTTAAAAAAGGGAGAAAGAGAGTGTGTTAATTCTGCCATATACAGAAATACTTTTAAAGATGATTGCAAAAAAAGAAATAATGGAACAACCGAAACTTCTGTCAATAATGGGTTGGCTAAATAAATTATGTGTATAGGAGTAAATACACATGATAATTAAAAATCACGTTTTACAGGCATAAAGATGGAAAATATTCATAATGTATTAAGTGGAAAAGCATGTTATGAAACTTCTCAAATAATTTTTAAAGTATGCAAATATATTATATTTAAGAGGCTAAACAAAAACACTGAGACTTTTTTTTCCTAGATATTGAGGTTCCAAATTTTTATTTTTTAAATTTTTTCTTTTGCAATTTTCTCTATTTTCATTGTTAGATTACACAATGGCTAATAATTGTTTTTGTGATCATAGGAAAAACAGTAGATGTTATTGTTTTTTAAAACATCTTAATAATAGACCAGAAACAATATAGAACAATTAGATTGTCCCCAATCAAATCCTGAATTTTTTAAATTGACCTTTCTGGGTTTTTTCCTCCATCTGAAGCGATTCTACCTTAATTTTTACAATGTTTAGATCACACTGGACTCATAATATATTCTTACACAGATCAACGTAGAGTAGCCAAGATGCAGTTTTATGCTTTCTACCAATGAAATTATTTTTCAATACATCTGAGACAAGATTTGAGGTCAACCTCCCCAGCTAGAATGAGAGCTTCACCAGTTAGGGACATTTTCCTACTTCGTATCCCTTAGATACTGTCACTGGACGCTGGACCAGTGCCTCGACCGTATTTGTTGTGGATAGCAACATAGGCTAAGCTCAGCTGCAAAAAGAAATTCCTTAAATTGGGGCGCCTGGTGGCACAGCGGTTAAGCGTCTGCCTTCGGCTCAGGGCGTGATCCCGGCGTTATGGGATCGAGCCCCACATCAGGCTCCTCTGCTATGAGCCTGCTTCTTCCTCTCCCACTCCCCCTGCTTGTGCTCCCTCTCTCGCTGGCTGTCTCTATCCTGTCGAATAAATAAATAAAATCTTTCAAAAAAAAAAAAGAAATTCCTTAAATTGACAGTAGATGAGGAGGACAAGTCAGAAAGAAGATAGGATCCCGCTTGAGTTAATGGTGTTTAAATTTGTACTTTACCTTAGTCTAGCTTCTGATACTGTGTCAGACATAATTCCTCTTTGTGCCATGCCCACCTGGCTTCCCATGATTGCTCTGATTCTCCACAATGTTTTCTTTCTCTATGTTTGTAATTTCACAATGATTTGTTTTTCACCTATTTTCCCTTTTGAGATTATTTCTATGTGCACTTACACATAGTTACCTAACCGTAACTGGCCTAGTCTGTTTAAGCAGTAAGTTTCAAAGTTAAAATTAAGAATCTATTTTGTTTGCATTTTCTTTATATTGCTCAATTTACAAACACCTAATACTGAAAATTTACAGAAGGTGATATCCTGCCCATGTGTGGCTCATGTGTACCAGGAAAGTGATTAATGGTCACACTATGGCTTCCATAAGAATGACATTCTCACGATTATCACAGGCAGTCAGAAAGTACTGTGATGGGTGCACTCCCAGGAGTGGATACCATTCGCATTTGACATATAAGGACAAAAATAATAAAACAGTGAAGTATAAACAAAATTTTTACCTTGTATCAAGAAATGAGTTGTCTCAGGAACAAAATGGGCATCTTGGGAAAATAAACGTTCTATCATGTGGTGCTTGGTCGGAAGGGGCCATAATTTTCATTTAAAGCACCGACTCCCACATTTTGGACTCATATCATCTCCTGAAGTAAGTGACATACCACCAGAAAACATTTTTCTTTCATTGACCTCCCAATTCCAGAGCTAAACTCTCAAAGCTTTGGTAAAAGAGGACTTTGCTTAAGAAACTTGCCTTGGGCAAAAGTTTCAAACACAGTAACATTTACTTCAATGTATGATATTAAACAATTTAGTAGGTCAGACTTATTTTTAAGCTAGAATTTTTCCTTTCTACCTTTCCTTTCTTTATCACTTCTTTATCTGTGTCTAAATAGGATTTTAGGTTGGGTCTTATAAACCTAGAGCCTTCTGCAGAAAGCTATAATTTGTACAGGTGACAAAAAACTTTGAGGTCATGGATAAGTTAGAACTAGTTATTTAGAAAGCTTTCAGATTTTCCTCCTCATATATTTATTTGTTCTTTAAATTCCGCTAATATATATCTAAATGGTCTGGTCGATGCAGTCAGTTCTGTTGACCAATTTCATAGCCAGTCAATTTAATCTGAATAGTGGGTTTGTGTGAATAGACAGGACGTAGTCAAATGCAAATTTGAATGTCACCCATCTAATTTGATCTAGGGACAGAGTAAACAGGTACCATTAGTGTTGAGTTTGGGATCTGATTTACATAGCCAGGCCCTCTATACTGGTTAGAGTAAGGTAATTGCCAAGTCCTAACCATTGTTTAGTGTGTTGATCTGTTGTATAGACACAAGGGATTTCCCTTGGCTTATTCATTCTTCTTCTCTACACTTCCAGAACATTTTCTCTAAATTGCATCCAACCTTTTGCACATTTGTTCTGAGTTCTTTACATTGTAACTACAATGTAGCACATTCGATGTCAAACCTGTACGTTCTAATTACCCAGAACCAAAAACAGACAGGCCTTGTGTGCTTGTGAACCAAATACAACCAAATGTTTCCATTTGTGAGCCCAGATTACTGGGGAATTTCAAATATTTCTGTATTTTTCAATGACGAAAGGAGCGTGCTTTCAGAGTTAAGGCAAAAAATAGTCTTTTTTAAATTTATAAAGTTTGTAAAAAATAAAAAACCTCTTTCTTTGTATGTGGTTGCTTGGAATCTGGTTTTAAGAATTTTTTACAATGTTTTCAGTGAACTGTAGTTTGGTTTTGTTCCCTGGAATGTAAGAGGTGAAATGGACTAGCAATAAAAATTAAACTGACTAGTCCAATTTCATTGCCTAAACTAAATGAAATTTGGGGATGTAGAGAAAAGCAGAAATGAGTGCTAAAAAGGTACATTTGTATTTTAAAAGTCCATTTTAATCTTCTAAATCCTTATTGAAAACAAGGCAATAAAATTTACATGACATAAATATATACGTGGTCAGGTATTTAGGAATAAAAACAAGCCTGGCACTGATTTATGGAATTCTTTGTGCTTTGACGTGACTAAGGGTGAAAAGGTTTCTTTTGCTAAAAATAATGACACCCATACCTAAGAAAGCATCTGGACGCCATTCTTGGAACTATAAGACTTTGCTAAAAATCAGGCCTGTGACCCTGGTAACCAATCAGTCAGCCCATAATAGAGTTCATTTTTTTTTCACAGATTTTTTTTTTTTTTTAAGTGGAGGTTCACTTCTTAGCTGTAATTTTGCTTTTGAATCCTGAGTGTTGGAATATGAAGCAACTATTTCATCTGTGATGTTTTCTACTATAGAATTACACAGACATTTTTTCCATAATTTTACTTCTATATAAAGATGGATTTTTCCTGCTGTTAAATCAGTATCTTAATGTTACTTAATGTGTGTGTGTGTCCGTGTTTGTGTGTGTGTCAGTGTTTGTGTGTGAATTTATATAGTCACTGGGAAAAGAGAGTTAACTTTTCTGGAACTAAGTTTCTGACCTGAAAATGTTCCATTATCATATTCAAAGCTCTTCTCTTCTAGGTGAATATGTGGGGGGGAATGGCTGTTGGTGATGTAGAGAAAAGGAATATTAGATGGATGTTCTATTTTTCACATATCTATTTTATAATATTTATGATGTATATAAAGGTTAAGGAGAGTAATACTTAACTGCCTTTCCAAGGCATAAAATAGAATATAAAGAACATCAGGCAGCAGACTTCAAATGTTACATGTAAAGTATCTCCTGCCTTTTTTTTTTTTTCCAGTGAGATTTTGTTCAGGACAGTATGCGATCTTGAATTTTGTTCTGAAAGAATATGAGTGAATTGTTGTCTTAACCATATTTTCAGACTGTAGCTTTATTGTCTAATTAAGGAAGTAGATGGTGAATGTGTATAACGTAACAAGAAAGAAGTTGCTCTACAAAGTCCGTACAAGGTTCACAATGGAAGGACCGGATAGTTTTCTGATTATAGAGATCACAGAGGAAACAGGCAATTTTGCTTTTTTGGATGTAAATTTGAAATAGACAAATGAGAGTCTTGCGCATTTTTAGCAGACTTTTATGGAAAAAAGGATAAGTTATTGATGATAGCTCTAAACTCTTCCTTTTTCTAATTTTTGATCTTACGAATTCAAATCACTATGTTTTTAACATATATATAATAAAAAAACATGAATATAATAAGCTGTTTAAATATAATATTTTATGGCTATCTAAATGACAAATTTTGTCACTAAAGCTTGATGTTAGAATTTATAAGTAGGATTTTATTTACATAATTCCCTCATACATTAATTTGCCTTTCAGCAAAGTATAGTTCTCTTGGACATAAAGATGTCATCCTTTTTTCGGCAAGAGTGCTTCTTCCAAAAGGATACATTTCCAAGCAAGGAAGGAGGAACAAGATATTTGTATGGCAAGATAAAACAAATCAACAATGCTCCTAAGTGACTCTCTTACCCATTCATATATCTATTTTTCGTGCATTACCAGCTACACATACAAGTTTGTTTTTACAAATGCAGTGTCTGGTATGTTGTAGGCCCTCGATGCATTCATTTAACAAAAATTTGTTGAGCCTTTACTATATTCTAGGCTCTGGTCCATGTGCTGAGGATATACCAGTGAACACAACAGGAAACTTATACTTATCATGAGTTGAATTTGCCCCCCAGAAGATGAGATCACTCTGAACCTGAGAATGTAGCCTTATTTGGGATGGAGTCTTTGGAGATTAAGGATCTCAAGACAAGATTAGGGTGCACTCTAAATCCAATTGTTCATAAGACAGAAAATGGGAGAAGACAAAGGCACAAATAGAAGAAGGCCATGTGAATACAAAAGCAAAAATTGGAGTTATGAAGCCTGAAGCCAACAAATGCCAGGGATTGCTAGCAGCCGCCAGAAGTTATAAGAAAGGCATGGAACCCATTATCTCTTAGAGCCTTCGGTAGGAACTACCCCTGCTGATACCTTGGTTCTGAACTTCTGGCCTCCAAAATTGGGAGAGAATAAATTCCGTTGTTTGAGCCACCCGTGTTGTGATTTGTTGCTATTATCTAATATTGAAGTAATACTCATCTGAAACTCCAAAGTCAAAAGATTTTTGACCATAGGTGTTGCTACGTAGCCGTATCTGCCACTTCCAGTGGGAGCTTGTAAACTCCTGCAAAACTCTTCATAGACCATGATTCTGACATGAAAAATTATGCACCATCATCTTCAAAAATCTTATCTAGGAATTTGGCAGGTGTGCAATTTGTGTTCTTGTCGAATTAATTGGCAAATCAAAGCTCAGTACAACAAGCTACAGTTTTTGACCTTCCTCTATGATGATATTTACTCACTAATCATTAAATTTTGTGTGCAATCATTTAAACCATTGTAAGCCTTTCTATGTTATTTTAAAATTCATATTTTTCATGTTTTTACAGGAATATATATCATAAGACTTTGTCACCTGCTAATTTAAATCTAGGCATGCTACATTTATAATTTTTTGACTTGCCAGTTTAATAAGCTTTTTTTTAAAATAAAATTGTTTTGAGATAGCTTGAATTATATTCTTTTTTAAATTACATTCTGCAACAACTTTCTTTTCTAATGATTACTAATTCTACCTAAAAATTTATAGAGCATATATTCGATCAACTATAGTATAATTGTTCTCAGGAATGTGTTTTTTCTTTACCTAATATTTTGTCAGGATATTTTTAAAAAATAGCATTTGTTCTGGGGCGCCTGGGTGGAACAGTGGTTAAGTGTCTGCCTTCAGCTCAGGGTATGATCCCAGCATTGTGGGATCGAGCCCCACATCAGGCTCCTCTGCTATGAGCCTGCTTCTTCCTCTCCCACTCCCCCTGCTTGTGTTCCCTCTCTCGCTGGTTGTCTCTATCTCTGTCAAATAGATAAATAAAATCTTTAAAAAAAAATAGCATTTGTTCTTATCTAGTTTTCTGGCATCTTTCAGTTTCCATCAATATTAAGCAGTATGTGTTTAGCAAGCTCATCTGTAAATCACTTCAATGTCTTAGAGAATAACTATAACATTTCTTCTAGAAAGTGAACAAATTTATGAGGAAAAAAAGGAAAAATTTGAGTTAATCTCTAATCCAGAAATAAGTAAAGAGGACCAACCCTTTTGAAAGAATATCTAAAATTTTGGCAGAAAAAGTACTGTTTTACCAAATTTCAAGAATATGCTGGAAGCAGATATAACCTCAGTTCCGTAAGAGAGATAAGTACTTTAAATGCAAGTTACTAAAGGACATGCTGGCAACCCCTGAATATTATTTCAAATGTATTTTCTTGGCAGGAAGAAGAGTGGAGGTGCAGGCTGTTGGGAGAAGCAAGACTCACATGTGCACAGCAACAGGATTTCAAAGATGTACTAGTCAGCTGGGAGACATCTTCCTCAGACCACAGGAGAGTGCAAGAGAAGGAACTGAAGAGGTTAGGGCACATGTGGGAAAGAAGATAAGGTTTCTGGAAGATACTTGATTTTTTAAGATTTATTTATTTATTTTAGTGCTAGAGAGCGGGGGGGGGGGGGTAGCCTGGGTGGCTTAGTCAGTTAAGTGGCCGATTCTTGATTTCAGCTTGGGTCATGATCTCAGGGTCGTGAGATGGAGCCCTACCTCCAGCTCTACACTGGTCATGGAGCCTACTTAAGATTCTCTCTCCTTCTGCTCCTCCCTCCCCACCCTCGCTCTCTCTGTTTCTCATAAATAAATAAATAAATAAATAAAATGTTAAAAAGAGAGAGAGATTGGCTAGAGTCATGCAACACATAGTGAACAGGATAAGTTTACACAAAGAAATTGTTGACAAGCTTGCTACTGAAATAGAAGTTGTAATAAACAGAGCGAGCAAGCATATATTTCCACTTTCTCCATCCCACTGCAAATGACTAAAAAACTAGCTTTAGAAATACATATATTAACAACTTTCAGTCAGAAAGCAATAGGCAGAACAGGATTGAAATTCCTGAAAGAAGGGAAATACAGAAGGTGAGCTTTATGATGGCCCCAGCTTCCTGCCTAGAGCCAGGTTTCAGGCCACAGCACAGGAAACTGAAATAAAGCCTGGAGTTGGGACAGTGAGTTGAGAAGACAGTGATCCGAGCTTAGGGAAGTCAAGGAGATGAGATTTTCTAGAAAAGAGTAGTGGAGTGGTGGAAATAAACAAAAAAGAGTTTGGGGGTCTGCAGAAGGATGTCCTTAAGACTTTGGCAGATCTGCCCATTTGTGGGGAAAAAACTTCCCTGAGTCTGGGGAAAGAACCACTGAAAAATAATGGCAAAGCATTAGGTTAAACAATTCCCAAAGTTCAAACATAGGTAAGGAAAGTTTTTTCCAGCCAACCAGAGTGGAAAGACCTCAAAACACACAAGACAAAGGGTAGAGTTCTTCGAGAGATCACAGTAAACAGTAGACCTAAATCTACTGGAAAATGGAAAAAGCTGCTCTGGACTTGCTAAAACAAAACTTCAAAGTAAGCCTCAAAAGAATCATACTTATCCAAAAATACCTGTGTGCCTGACAAAATCTGACACTCTTTAAAAGATCACAACGAAATCCAGCCCTCAACAATGTAAAATCCATCATTTCTAGCATAGAAATCAAAACTACCAGGTTCACAAAGAACCAGGAAAATACAACTAGGAGAACAAGTGAGAAATCACATTTCTTCTCTGCACTGAAAACCTAAAATTAACCTTTGGTGTCAGAGTATAAAGCAAACACTAACCCCAGTGTACCTTGGAAGAAAGCATGACCTAATCATTGACCTGAATACAGATGTTCTTTAACTGAAGCGTGGAGTGTTATCCTTGGTAACGTAAGTTGTATCTGAGCTGCCTCTGAGGACTATCGCAGTTTGTTGGCAGAAAATATAAGAAGGAGCAGAACTTGTATTTTTTCTCTAAAGAATTAGACTTTATTGCATTCATATTAACCATCACGGGGGGCTGGGTCCCAAAAAGAATATAAGGACTTGGAAGTCTGCCTTCAAATTAAGCTACGATTCAGAGTCGTCTTTCTGAAACTGATGGCAGTAAGCCATGGACACAGAGGACGCTGGCACGCCCCACGGCCCTCCCAATAAAATGGAAACACCCTCTATGGGCCAAGGGCTAAAGTTACAATCAGGCCTATAATGACAAAAGTAATAGCTAATTGCTTTTAGTGTTCTCTATGCATCAGATGCAGTAATGCATTATTATACTTAATACTCTATCTTTTTAAGGTAAGCATTATTTTTATTCCCATTTGTCTGAGTTCTCTATAACTGCAATAACAATTTACCACAAACTGAACCACTTAAAACAGCAGAAGTTTCTGCTGTTACAGTTCTATAGGTCAAAATCTGTAGGGCAGAATCCGTTTCCTTGCTCGTGTATGTTGTGTTGGCAGAAATCAGTTCCTTGCAATTGTAGGACTGATGTCCTCAGCTCTCAGCAAGAGTAGTTCCCAGCTTCCAGAGACCACACATTCCTTGGCTGTGGAAGCCATCTTCTCCCGTGTGCAGAGCCCGTAGTGGTGTTGATTTCTGCTCATGCTTCAAATCTCTTCTGCCTTTTCTTCTTCTGCCTTTTCTTCTTCACTGACTTCTGTTGTCCTCCCCCACTTTGCAGAGCCCATGTTATAATAATTCAAGATGATTTCTCTATTTGATGGTCCATAGCCTCAATTCTATCTGCAAAGTTCCTTTTGTTCCTTGTGTATGATTAGAGAGTGGGGCATGTACATCTCCTGGGGAGAGGCAGCAATAATCCACCTACTAGAGTCCGCCCTCTGGCTCCCAAAAATTCATGTCTGCTCCACATACAAAATACCCAGTATAGACTGTGTAATAATTATCTTTATACCCCAAGAGCATGAAACATTCTTGACATTCAAGAAATTAGTCAATAAATGAATGATACTTTTGAATTCTTGCTTTCAGCACTGCCTTCCATGAAGCAATCTTCTTTTACCTTCTTAGTAGCACTGGAAAGATTAACACCTTGCTATTTCTGTGTGAATGAGTCAGATTGCTTCTTTTCACTTTCGGTACCTAGGCACAGAGGAGCAATAGAAGATCAGAAAGAAAGGGCACTAAAATAGAAGCATGAAGGAAAACTATCCTTGCGTATTTTCCTGGGGCCACCTAGAAATAAAACCCAAGTGTTTTTAAATCAATATAGCTTCAATCTTAGAAACTATACTGTTTTATTTTTAACTTTTTAAGGGACCGCCACACTGTTTTCCAGAGTGGCTGTACCAACTTGCATTCCCACCAACAATGTAGGAGGGATCCCCTTTCTCCACATCCTCTCCAGCAATTGTTGTTTCTTGCCTTGTCTATTTTTGCCATTCTAACTGGCGTAAGGTGGTATCTTAGTGTGGTTTTGATTTGAATTTCCCTGATGGCTAATGATTTTGAACATTTTTTCATGTGTCTGTTAGCCATTTGTATGTCATCATTGGAAAAGTATCTGTTCATATCTTCTGCCCGTTTTATGATTTGTTTATTTGTTTCTCACGTATTGAGTTTGAGAAAGTACTTTGTAGATCTTGGATACCAGTCTTTTATCTGTAGTGTCATTTGCAAATATCTTCTCCCATTCCGTGGGCTGCCTCTTAGTTTTTTTACTGTTTCCTTGGCTGTGCAGAAGCTTTTTATCTTGATGAAGTCCCACAAGTTCATTTTATCTTTTCTTTCTCTTGCCTTTGGAGATGTATCATGAAAAAGGTTGCTGTGGCTGATGTCGTAGAGGCTGCAGCCTATGCTCTCCTCTAGGATTTTGATGGATTCCTGTCTCACATCGAGGTCTTTCATCCATTTGGAGTTTATCTTTGTGTATGGTATGAGAGAGTGGTCAAGTTTCATTCTTTTGCATGTAGCTGTCCAATTTTCCCAGCACCATTTATTGAAGAGACTGTCTTTTTTCCACTGGATGTTTTTTCCTGCTTTGTCAAAAATTAGTTACCCAAAGAGCCGTGGGTCCATTTCTGGGTTCTCTCTTCTGTTCCATTTGTCTATGTGTCTGTTTTTGTGCCAGTACCATGCTGTCTTTGAGCTACCCTATGATCCAGCCATTGAACTACTGGGTAATCACCCCAAAGATACAGACGTAGTGAAGAAAAAGGCCATATGCACCCCAATGTTCATAGCTGCATTGTCCACAATAGCTAAATCGTGGAAGGAGCCAAGATGCCCTTCAACAGAGGACTGGATTAAGAAGTTGTGGTCCATATATACAATGGAATATTATTCAGCTATCAAAAAGAATGATTTCTCAACATTTGCTGCAACATGGACAGCACTGGAGGAGATAATGCTAAGTGAAATAAGTCAAGCGGAGAAAGACAATTATCATATGGTTTCTCTCATCTATGGAACATAAGAACTAGGAAGATTGGTAGGAGAAAAAAGGGATAAAGAAAGGGGTGGTAATCAGAGGGGGGAGTGAAGCATGAGAGACTATGGACTCTGAGAAACAAACTGAGGGCTTCAGAGGGGAGGGGGGTAGGGAATGGAATAGGCTGGTGATGGGTAGTAAGGAGGGCACGTATTGCATGGTGCACTGGGTGTTATACGCAAATAATGAATCATCGAACTTTATATCAGAAACCAGGGATGTACTGTATGGTGACTAACATAATTTAATAAAAAATTAAAAAAAAAACTATACTGTTTTAATATGAACCTTATTCCATCTCCAGGAATATAGAAGGGGAACGCAAAATTTGTCTTTTCTCCCTTAATGACTTTTTTATATTCTCAGTTACCCAGTCTGAAACCGAGCCTTGCTGATTTCACTACAAGAAGTCTGCTGAATCTGTCCTCTTTGTTTCCATTGTCATTCTGCTAGTTAGAGTAACCTCACCTGGATTAGTAAAGCAACCTCATAATTTGCAAGTTTACCTCAAATCGCTTTGCTTCTATTTTGATCCCCATATTATGACCCAAAGTATTTTTTTTCTAAATTATTGATCCAATTATGTCATTCTCATGCTGAAAATATTTCAATACTTTTTAAATTCACTTAGCATGTAATTGAAGGCCCTTCCAACCTCATTTTAACTCAACTCAGAGTTCAGGCTTTAGGCGCCAGTAGACCTGGTCCGGAATCTTTGGCCCACTACTTATTGGCTAGGTGGTATCAGTCAAGGCACTTAACCTCTCTAACTGTAACTTCCTGATTTATATAAATGATAAAGCACAGGGTATTACCGAGACTTCAAGATACATGTCAAGCTCCTGGCACCTAGAAAATGCTTAATAAATTGTAGTTATCATGTAACCTTTATGGTCTCATTCCTCTATTCCTCTCACTATACACTCCAGACTCCAGTTGAACTGAACTGGCACTTGAGATACTCAGAAAGGTCCACTTATAGGTCCACTTACATATAGATCCTCTTAGATATTCCAAGCTTTTGTTCATGCAACTTCTTCTAAAGCCTCTTACCCATATCTTCTTTTCTCCACTCATATTTTAAACTAGCAAAATTCTGCTCATACTAAAACACATCTCTTTGCAGACACCTGATCTCTCTTGCCCCATGGGACCAATCACATCCATGTCCATACTTCTGTTGCCCTTCTTCAAACCATTGGCATTTATCGCCTGTGTCAGAACTTGCTGTGTGAACGAATTTCTTCTCACCAGTTGGTGAGTTTCTTGAGGCCAAGGCTGGTGTCTTCCTCCTCATGGTTTCCTCACTCCCAAGGGCAACACTGGACTTGTGGTTGGTGCTCAGCAAATATTTGTGGAATTGATGGATCTAACAGTACCCAAGACAGTGTTGATGCCACTGTGTGATGTTTCTCTTGCATCCAAAAATTTAATCTAGTCATAATTCATAGTGCTTATTTTTTCTATTATTATAAATATCTTGGATTCTCTTTCTTAGAGTGCAATTAGCTAAATATTCACCAATTATGACTTTTCTAGAGCTTTCTGAACAGGTGAATTCAATATTTTATTCGTATTTGCTTCCTCAAACCAAATGCCCACATTAAAAATGTATATGCGTAAGTGACTATGAATAGTAGCATTCCTACAAACAATTTTATGATAAAAGGAAGTTGGATGGCAGAACGATTTTGGTCAGAAAACACATCTTACAAGTAAGCTTCTAAGGGATTATTTTAAACAACACTGAAGGGAAAAAATTATTTCAAACAGATGAAAATACCTCTCCACTGTCCCTCTAATGGATGTACTTTAAAGAAAGCCAAGGGGAATTTTAAACTCTACATACATTTTATGAACATTCAAATGAATATCTATGACTAATCTCAAGTGTATTTGAATAAAAAATAGAACAATTTTGATGTTCCAAGTTGAATTATTAAGTAAAAATATTCAGTTATCAGATAGTTAATTAAGTGGAACTGACTGTATTCATTAAAATATTTGTTCCAAACAAATGTATTTAACATTCAGATATTATGCAGAATAGGTGACAATTACATATCTCCATGGAGATCAATAATGGGATTCAGATCATTGTGTAAAGAGTCTGCGAGTTTAATGCAGAGAGAATGTCATTATTATTTCTCTCTTAATGATGGTCATTATGCGCAAACACTGATTGAATTCCATTTGTTACCTGCATTTGAGCTGAGAGGAATAATTACAATTTAAGTGTCTCCATTAAAATTCATAAAAGAATATGAATGCAAAAATTATACTTGAAACTGACAAAATATACTTTGAGGATATAAATTGTGTTTTCTGATAGGCCTCTTAAAAGTATTAAAAATAGCTTCATTTTAATAAGATGACATATAAAGATCATGTGTTATCCTCACCTTTATGTTAATTTTAATGCTGCAATACATGACTAATAATAAAAAGTAAAGAAATTAACTTTTAAAAAGTAAAATCAATTAAACAATGTGCCAGTTATCACCCATACTTTTGAGGACTGGGTCATAGTCATCCCTTTTTTTGAAATGTTTTAATTGCCATATGATATTAAAATTATGTTCTATCATTCCATATATTGGGAATATCTTTCTACCACCCACCATTGTTGGTAGCTAATAGATCCAAGATTGGGACTGATGTAAATTAAGTGTGCTGTGTTCTCTTCCGTTTGGGGGCATGTATTTATTCCGACTCATCGTGCTCCATTCAACAACTATAATTTCAGGGGCTAATAGTTACCACCTTATGGGCCACACCAGCCCAGCATTTTCAGTTTATCCTGCACTTTACCCTAGAGTGAGGTGCGACGTTCTAACATGTCAGACAGAGGACCGCTGAGCCTTCAAGTCCTGCCTTTCGGTGGCCTAAGTGAGTTCCCCAAGTCTGATGGAAGAAGTTTGAGTATTTAATGCTACAGAAGCCACAAGAGAAACAATGGCAATAGAGTCATGAGGTATTTTTGCTGCTCAAGTTTCGAGAAGCATCTGGAGGAAGAAAAAGGATGCTCTCTTTCCATACCAGACACTCTTCTCTAACTGTGTCAGAACTTCAAATTGCAGTGTCTTGAATTTAAAGGTGTTTATATTACAGAATCATATGATTTTTGCGACCATGAAGCAAGAACAAAGAAGTTCTAGAATTTTCGTGTGAGGAAGGTCTCTACATCTCACTACATCCACTTTCATTGTTTTACAGATGAGAAAACCAAGGTGTAGAGCTGCTTATGATGAAATGTGTTCAACCGTTGGTGGTAGACTGAGAACCAGAACTCAGGGCCCTTGCATTGACTACAACATTCGTTATAAGTAGTATTGTTGGGCGTTACTATCTGTTAGTATATCCATGTGGATTTGTATAGATTCCTTTTTGTTTTATTTCATTGTTCACATATGAATTTTTTTAAAAAGCACCTGTTCCCTTAGAGTATCATTTTTGGAAAAACCAGAAAGAAAAAATCATATTTGTGAGTATATCTATGATGGTTAAAATGGCTACAAATGTAATAAAAAGTGCCTGTGCTACAAGCAGAAACCATAAATTATATTCCCCTAACGGCGCGACTAGTTTTAGACTGCCTAATTCGGCACGTCCGTAATTTCCTTGGGTCTCTACAAGCGCAATCTTGCCAATCGATCACTTTGAGGTAAACTGCAGAGATTAGAATCGCACTGGACAGTGTCTGCTCGCCGGCTACAGCCCTTGACAGTTTTCCATGAGATTCTGATTCTCTTGAATCGGGAGAAAAGACAGGGGAAGAGTGGGAGCTTGTGGAGGGGGTCTGACAAGATTCCCATCAAGTACCTCTCCTTGCTGAGATACGTACAACCGCTAAAAGAGAGAGAGAGGAGCCGGGAAAGGACAAAAGGAAGAAAAAAAAGAGAGAAACAAAGAAGAATGAAACGATGGCCTTGGAAATCCATGACTTCTTGCTGAAACAGCCGTTAGGATCCAAACGCTT